>NC_058098.1:79341000-79664000 GCF_020171115.1 Neogale vison | reverse complement strand
ATTTTAGCTCAGGTCATGATCTCAAGGTCAGAAGACTGAGCCAGCATTAGGCTCTGGGCTCAGTGTGGAGTTTACTTGAGATTCTCTCTCTCTCCCTCTGAACCCACTCCCACTTATGCACTCTAAATAAATACATAAATAAGTAAAATCTTAAAAAAAAAAAAAACAGGAACAATTAACCCTACATTGGGGTTAATTAGCCCAACTGAATTTTAATTACCTTGCACCCTGTGACCTATTACAGTAGTCATTTCCATTTTTGTCACTTCCTGATCTTAGCCTCATATGAGCCTTTCATCTTATCTCAGACCAGTAATCAATTCAACATTTTCTTGAAGATCTCTTGCCCACCCCAGGACCAATTTTTTTTTTGCAAGACACAAGCAATGGTAGTTGGGCTAAAATAAGCCCGATCATGGGGGCAGTTAACAGATTCAAAGGAGGGAAAAATGACATAAAAAACATACATCAAAAAGGAGTAGCTCCAGGGTCCAAGTGGTAGGATCCAATCCGTAGTATAGTTCATACTCTGACGTTGGGTGAATCATGCCAACAATTTTTGTCTTTATAACTTCCTAAGAGAATAAGTTTGATTGACCAAACTCAGGTCACAAGCTTGCTCCTTGATCAAGGGAGTACAAAGCTCCTTACGTGACTAAGATATCAGTCAGTGAGGATTGGGATAAGAGGGTCAATGAGATAATTGCTGAAACAAAAACTGAGATCTACAGCTAAAAGAGGAGAGATGGAAGATGTGCAAGCAAGCTAAGGATGACTTCCACTCTGAGTCAGTAAGATTGCAATAGCCCTTAAATAGTAAGAAGCAATTGCTATCTCATCTCGGGTCTGTTCCTGACCAAAAGTCTCAGGGACCCAAACTTTTAATATTTTTTTTTAAAGAAAAGAAAGGGAAAAGTCCTTAATAAACTAAATGTTAACTGCTGTTCTCTAAATGTTCTTTCTACAGATATTTTGAATCATATGCTTACATTTTTTTTTGGTATTTTCTAATGATTCTACAATAAATATTTACTACTTTCATAATAAGTAAAACATTTTTTTAAATATCAGGGGACTTCCATTTCTCTGCAGAACAGATAAACTGCTACTAGATTTAGCTTTCTGCCATTAGCAACCATAAAATACAGGAGGCAAGTATTTTCAGGAATTGGTCAATAGGTAGTGCAGGACGGTTACTCTTTTTTTTTTTTTTATTGAAGCACAATTTGCACACAATGTTACATTAGTCTCACGTGTAAAACACAGTGCTCAACAACTCTATACATTCTGCTATGTTCAGGGGAACACATGAACTGAATTCCACATTTCCTCTGGTACTGTATTTTGAAATAGTTTATAAACTGCAGTGCAGGAATATTCATCGCAAGGAGAGCATGATGGTCTCACTGAGCCAAGGAAGCAGAATTGGATTTGGGGGCTACTGATGTGACTGGAATGTACAGATCAGGGTACTGGTGACTAAGGAATTTGTACTGGGGATCCACATGGTCTTGTTGGAAGGTGGAACTATGTGACAAGGCTTTGTTAGGAGTAAGTACCATGGGTGTGAGAGCTAAAGAAAATTCCAGAAATCATTCTGTGCTTGGAGAGCGTGGAGTTTTAGCCTACCAAGGCTGGAGAAATGTTACTAAATGCCCTGAAATCTCAGAAAAATCACACAGTAGGAGTGAAGTTTAATGCTCTAGATTAAGAATCAAGCCCTAAAACTAAAAGAACAAAAACGTGTCATCTAAAACCAACCCTGAGAGAACCAATCAGATCCATTAGAAATTTCACTTCTTGCCAGAACAAATCTCAACACTGTTTAGGGAAAGATAGTATAGTCCAGATTACTAAAAGGTAGTATCCACAACTTCACAACATACAATAAAAATTAGTAGGCATAAAAAGAAACAGCAAGGGCAGCCGGGTGGCTCAATGGATTAAAGCCTCTGCCTTTAGCTCAGATCATGATCCCAGGGTCCTGGGATAGAGACCCAAGTCGGGTTCTCTGCTTGGCAAGAAACCTGCTTCCTCCTCCTTCTCTGCCTGCCTCTCTGCTTAGTTGTGATCTCTATCTGTCAAATAAATAAATAAATAAAATCTTTTAAAAAAATACTTTAAAAGGGGCGCCTGTGTGGCTCAGTGGGTTAAGCCTCTGCCTTCAGCTCAGGTCATGATCTCAGGGTCCTGGGATTGAGCCCCTCATCGGGCTCTCTGCTCAACAGGGAGCCTACTTCCCCCCACTCTCTGCCTGCCTCTCTGTCTACTTGTGATCTCTCTCTGTGTGTCAAATAAATAAAGTCTTTTAAAAAATCTTTTAAAAAATACTTAAAAAAAGAAAAAGAAAGAAACAGCCAAAATCAACCCATATTTAAGAAAAAACGGTCAACAGAAACAGGAAAAGACCTCAAGATGACTGAAATGTTGGAATATGGGACCTCTTTAAAACATATAAATATATTCAGGGATGTGAAGGAAAAGATGAACATAGATGAGAAACTCACCAGAGAACTAAAAGTGATAAAAAATGATAAAAAGAAGAAACCAAAAGGAAATTCTAGAAACAGAAAACTCAAATATTTGAGATAAGAAAATTACTAAATGGGGTTAATAACAGCTAGGAGTTGAATGAGGAATCTCAAAACAGACAGACATTGAGAGTTAATTTATTTTCTACAAAGGCATCAAATTCAATGGAGGATATGAATGTCTTCAAACAAATGCTGCTGAAACAACTTGACACATATAAGGGGAAAAATGAACCTCCACCCTTACCTCACAAAACTCCAAGACTAATTTGTAATGAATCACAGATTAGAACATCAGAACTAAAATTATAAAGCTACTAGAAGAAATTTTAGGGGGATATAGTTGGGGAGTTGGGTGGCAAAATTTCTGAGTGAGAACACCGAAAGTACTGATCATAACAGAAAAAAATTAAATTAACTTCAAACTTAGAGTGGCCTTCACATCGAATGACACTAAGAAAATGACAATGGTAGCCACATTTTGGGAAAAAATAGTTGCAATATATGTATAATTCCAATTAATGATGCTTAAGAAGCAGCAAAAATAATTTATGGCAATAAAAATTAGAAAAATGATTACCTATAGAAAGTAGAAATGGGCTAGAATGGAAATGAGGGTACTCTTCGTGGCACTGAAAATGTTTTTATGTCTTAACTGAGATTTTAGCTATATTGCTATAAAATTTGTCAAAAACTTATTAAATTAAAGATGTACATGTCAGGGTACCTGGGTGGCTCAGTGGGTTAAAGCCTCTGCCTTAGGCTCAGGTCACGATCCCAGGATCCTGGGATTGAGGCCCGCATTGGGCTCTCTGCTCAGCAAGGAGCCTGCTTCCTCCTCTCTGCCTGCCTCTCTGCCTACTTGTGATCTCTCTCTTTCTCTGTCAAATAAATAAATAAATAAATGTGCATGTTACCATACACAAATTTTACTCCAATAAAATTTTGAAAATATATTAAAAATTGCTAATTTTTTTCTTTCAATAGTCCCTTTTTAAAATTTTTTTATTATGTTATTTTTGAGTTGTTGGTTATGTGCCATACTCTACACCAGGAGTTCTTAACTGGGGACAATTTTATCCCCCAAGAATCATTTAACAATTTGGAGAAAGATTTTATTGTCTTTACCAGGTGGGTGCTACTGGGAACCAGTGGATGGAAACCAGAGATACTGCTGCTTTACATAGGACACACAAGACAATTTCCACAGCAAAGAACTGTTTGGCCCAAAATGTCAGTAGTACGGAGGCTAAGATATCCTGCTCGCCACCAAGCAATTTAAATGCATTACTTCCTTCATAAAGTGTTCTTTAAAAATGAAAGGTTAAGGCTAATTGGTTATTTTGGTCAATCATATGTAGATATTCTAAGAACATATCAGCACTACAATGTTGCACGGTAGGCAAGAGAGATCTAAAATACAGGAGAATGAATCATTTTTGGTTGATTCTAATCTTTGTTTCAGCATAGAACAAGTCTTCCAAACTCAATGTTATTCATAATTGATCCAATAAGTAGACTTCAAAGAAAGGAGTATTCCAGGTGTAGGACTAATATTTTTTAAGTTTATTTGAGTATAGTTGACATGGAACATTGCATTAATTTCAAGTATACAACACAGTGATTCAACTCAGTTTATAAATTATGCTATGTTCACCACAAGTACAGCAACCAACTGTCCCCATACATCAGCATTACATATTCTTTATACTTATTCTGGTGACTGACTTACTCATTCCATAACTGGAAGCCTGTTTCTCTCATTCTCCTTCACCCATTTTGCCCAACTCCCAATCCTCTGGCAACCATTAGTTTGTTCTCTGTAATTATAGGTCTGATTATCCTTTTTTATTATTTGAAAATAACAAATTGCTTGTTTATTCATTTGTTTTGTTTTAGATTCTACTTATGAGTGAAATCATAGAGTAATTGTCTTCCTTAGTCTCACTTACTTCCTCTAGGTCCATCCATGTTTGTCTCAAATGGCATAAGCTCATCCCTATTTTATGACTGTGTAATATTCTAGGGGTGTGTGTGTGTGTGTTTTCATGCGTGCCTGTGTGTGTACCTCATCTTCCTTATCCATTTATCTATTAATGGGTATTTCCAAATCTTGCTTCCATATCTTGGCTATTGCAAATAATGCTGAAATTAAACATAGGGGTACATACATATTTTTGAATTAGTGTTTTTGTTTTCTTTGGGTAAATATCCAATAGTGGATTTTTTTTTTAATTTTTTAAAATATTTTATCTATTTATTTGTCAGAGAGAGAGAGAGTATAGGCAGGCAGAATGGCAGGCAGAGGCAGAGAAAGGCGCCTGATGTGGGACTCAATCCCAGGACGCTGGGATCATGGTCTGAGCCGAAGGCAGCTGCTTAACTGACAGAGCCACCCAGGCATCCCCAATCATGGAATTATTATTATAGTATTTCTATTTTTAAATTTCTGAGGAACCTCCCTATTGTCTTCCACAGGGGCTGGACCAATTACATTCCCACTAATAGTGCACAAGGGTTACTTTTCCTCCACATCCTCATCAACACTTGTTATTTCTTGTTTTCGATTTTAGCCATTCTAAAAGGTGTATAAGGTGGTATCTCACTGTAGTTTGATTTGCATTTCCCTGATGAACAGTGATATCGAACATGTATTTGTGTATCTCTTGGCCATCTAATAGATGTTGGCCATCTATATGTTTTCTTTGGAAAAATGTCTACTCAGTTCTTCTGCCCACTTTTTAATCAGATTGTATGGGTTTTTTTGGTGTTGAGTTTCATAAGTTCTTTATGTATTTTGGATATTAACCCCTCATCAGATATATCATTTGCAAATATCTTCTCCCATTCAATAACTTATCTTTTTGTTTTGTTGATAGTTTCCTTTGTTATACAAAAGCTTTTTTATTTTAATGTAGACCCAATAATTTATTTTTGCTTATGTTTCCCTTGCCTCAGGAGACCTATCCAGAAAAATGTTGCCATGGTTGATTGATGTAGGAGAAATTACTGCATGTGTTCTCTTCCAGAATTTTTGTGGTTTCAGGTCTCACCTTTAGGTCTTTAATCCATTTGAGTTTATTTTTGTGTATGGTGTTAAAAGGTGGGTGTGGGACCAATTTTATACAAAAAGTTCTGGATTTCACTTATGAGTGAAATGATATACTATCTGTATCTCTCAGTCATAATTATTTCCTCTAGGTCGTATGAAGGGTCAGCTAAGAAGAGCCAACAACACAGAGTTACCATAGTCCAAACAATGCCAACAAAACTGGGTAGCAGTGTGTTCAGACAGCAAAGGAAAAATCATGGTTCGAAGCCAGAGACAGACAGGTAATGAGTGAGACCAGTGAATTAAGGCAGGAAGAGGAGTGGGCCTGTATGCAGGGAAATATCCAACCCCAAAGCCATAAACCACTGTTAACTTTTTCCCCATTACCTGTAAAGATGGCAGTCAACACTTGAAATGTGAGAAAACCTAGAGAAGAATCTCCCAAGTGATTGGCACAAGGAGATCATATCTTCCAGCAAAAATAATATTGCACTTGGATATGAGAGGCTGTGACATGAAGCAGTTTATTCTCACCTGGTAGTCCTAAGTCTCGTCATCTGTAAAATGAGAAAAGCAGCTGGATTTATGAGGTCTTGCCACTAATTCACCTATGATTTTTTTTTCTTTTCTGGCTTGACAATATCATGGAGTGCAGAAGAGACACCAAAGATAAAAAGAGCAACGCCTAGAAAAATGATTTTATGTAACCTCCCTGCAGCCCTTTTCATTCTCTTGCTTTACATTGTTGGTATTTGTTATGTATACATGCATGTATGTATGTGTACATGTCTGAATATATGCATGAATGCATGTATGTATGTATGAATGTATGAATGTCACAATAGTTCTTCTGTAATTAAAACTACTTGCATAGAAGACTTCCATTCACACCATATTCCTTCTATAATTACAAATAGCCTTTTTCCTTTACAATCGTGTTGTCTTTTCTAGCATCAGGACACCACAAAGACACACTTCTCTGACTATACATATTCCTCTTATTAATCCTTCCGAATCCTTAACCAGTCAGTGCATTTGCCCACTGGATTCAAAATCTGTGGTTTTAGCCATGAAAATAAGTGAAAAATTTAATTTTTAGGTTCAACAACTCAGAAAATCTGAACTAAAAATATAGATACTTTATTCCAGTGCATTGAATCCAGCTATCATCCATGTCTCTTGATTTCATTGATGCTTTCCTTTTCATAATGTATAATCCTCCTTCCCTGCCTTTTCCTTGACCTGTTTAATAGTGGAGCATGGAACCATCATAGGGTCACTATGCATAGTCCTGGCACAAACCCTGATCAAGTATTTTCCAATAACTCAGACTCACCAGCCAAGGCAACACAAAATTAGTACTGCTGTCCCAAGGCAGCTATCCAAACCAGCTGCTGTGTGCCTTGAGTATGTGTGTGCCAAAAGATTTGTTGTCTTGTTTCTTAATCTTCAACACATTTTCTCAGTCCACACAATAATTTTCTGTGCTGCTTTTTTAAATTTGAATCTTAATTTCCTGAATCTTCTGTTTTGAACTCCAGCTCCTTTTACCAGTACCCACTGCAGAGCTGAAAGTGTATTATTCTCCCCCATAAACCTTGATTCCTTGAGGTATGAGCAAAAAGACAATCCCAAATCTTTAAGATGACCTAAAATCATGAATCTGCATTTGTATCATTATGGTCGTTCTGAACTCACCAGTGGAAAGTATTGTTTCTCCTCTGTCTCAATCCCCTTCCATGCCACTTAATCTACTTAGGTTACTATGAGCTTTCTAGCAATACTTTGGCTACTGATCTGGATTGTTGGTCATCATGAAAAAATAAACAATTCCTTCACCAGGTATATAAAGTATCATTCAGGATATCTGTTGAATGTTTTACTCTAAGAACCTCCCCCACTCCACAGAGTGGATCAGTTGCTTGGTTTATTTTATGAAATCCTAAACCAAGAGTTGAAATACTTTTTCTATAAAAGTCCAGTTACTAAATATTTTAGCATTTGTGGGCCATATAATCTCTGTTGCCACTACTCAACTCTGCCACAGCAGCATGTAGTGGTCATATATATGTGAAAATAAGTAGGTTTGGTTGTTTTCCAATAAAACTTTATTTGTAAAAGTCAGCAGCAAAAAATTAACAAGTCAGAAAATGACAGATGCTGGCGAGGATGCAGAGAAAGGGGAACCCTCCTACACTGTTGGTGGGAATGCAAGCTGGTGCAACCACTCTGGAAAACAGTATAGATGTTCCTCAAAAAGTTGAAAATAGAGCTACCCTACGACCCAGCTATTGCACTACTGGTATTTACCCTAAAGATACAAATGTAGTGATCCGAAGGGGCACGTGCACCCGAATGTTTATAGCAGCAATGTCTAAAATAGCCAGACCATGGGAAGAACCTAGATGTCCATCAACAGATGAATGGATAAAGAAGAGGTGGTATATATATACAATGGAATACTATGCAGCCATCAAAAGAAATAAAATCTTTCCATTTGCGATGACGTGGATGGAACTAGAGGGTATTATGCTGAGCAAAATAAGTCAATCAGGGAAAGACAATTACCATATGATCTCCCTGATACAAGGAAGTTGAGAGGCAATGTGGGGGGGCTTGGGGGTAGGAAAGGAATAAATGAAACAAGATGTGATCAAGAGGGAAACAAACCATAAGAGACTCTTAATCTCACAAAACAAACTGGGGGTTGCCAGGGGGAGGGAGGTAGGGAGAGGGTGGTTGGGTTATGGACACTGGGGATGGTATGTGCTATGAGGAGTGCTATGAAGTGTGTAAACCTGGTGATTCACAGACCTCTACCCTGGGGCTAATAATACATTATATGTTAATAAATAAAATAAAAATTATTTTTTAAAAAAGTCAGCAGCAAACTAGGTTTGGCCTATTTGCAATAGCTTTTGGACCCCTCTCCTAAGTTTTCAATTAGCAGTAGTTTGGGTTCTCTTCCAGGAATTTTCAAGTGGATGAGACAAAAAGATGTAATGGACTTTCTTTGAACTCAAAAGAGAAGTCAATGGGATATCTATTATCAAAGAGCTACACAGAAAGAACTGGTCTGCTGGAGTGATAACAGTAGAAGGACATTTTTGACTGAAGTCCTAATCCACTGTTCTCCAGCTACTTTGCACTTACCTCTGTTACACAGAAATCCCAGCATGTCTCACAGCTCAGTTCACACAGAGAATGAAAATGTAGGAGTCAGGAAGTTTCAGGTTGAAGTAACAAACAATTCAAATTGACTCACTCAAACAAGCCAGCAAGCAAACAAACAATGGAAATATATTGACCTATAAAACTGACTGGCTGAATCTATATGACAAATAATGTCATTGGACTCTCCATATGGGCTTTTCTTGCTTGATTTCATTTTCAAATTTTCTAAATGCAGTGGTGAAAGTGCTCACTGCCAGCTCTAGGTTTACGTTTAATGATTACAATGAGGAAGGCCCTCAAACCAGTATCTTTCCTGGTCATTCACAAGAGGTTCAGAGGAAGGTTCTGGTTGAATACATTTGGAATGGTAAGATCTAGTGGTAGGATATTTTGCTTTGCCACTGTATGTGACAATACTGTCTCCAACCAAACATTACATACTAGATTCCCCACAAGAAAGAAGGGTTCTGATAACAATAAGAACAACAAAAGAGAAAGGATGTCAGATCAACAAAACTATAACTAACATATCACTACAAAACAGTAATATTTCTTCCGTAGTATCACCTAATCTTTTACATTAAATTATGTTACTTTTCAGTTCCTAACAAACAGCTCAAAAACAGCTTCTCTATATTGTTATCAATCAAATGAAATGTCACTGTGATGATAATTAAGCTTATACATTAGGGCTTCTTTCAAGGCCCTGAAAGAGATCTGAATAGTGCTTTCATGTGTATCCCTGCCGAAATCTGCAAAATAAAATACTTTAGTGCTTTTGGTTAAGAACACAGTCTCTATTTACCCTAATTTTCCTTTCATTATGCTTCATCTCATATGGGATGGTATTTGAGCAGCAAAGTGCGCTTTTGGGATTCAGTTTAGGGAAGCCTGAATTTGGATAGATTTCATTTGAACTTAGTGGGATATAATAATGTGGTTTGAGTTCACCTCCATGTATTGTTGATTGAGTACTTGCTGCTCTAGAAGTTCTTACTGCCTGTTGTGCCTGAACACCTTACCTCGTTAGAGTTACATATCCAAATGTCACTGTTAAAGACAGAATTAAGATGGTCCCCCAAGATTCCTGGCCCCAGGAGCACATACTTTCTTCCACCTACTTAATCAAACACTAATATAGTACTATTTTATAGGGATTTTCCAGATGTAACTAAGATCCCGAATCAGTGGACCTTAAAACAAGGAGATTGGTTTGGACTAAACTAGTCACAGAAGTCCTTAAAAAAAAAAATTAAAAAAAAAGTAACTCCTCCCCACCCCTCCCCCGTCACAGAAAAAGAAGTCAAAAAAGGCCACATCTGGTTGGCATAGAAGAAAGCTAATGTCCACATTAGGAAGTGCCTGTGGGGATCATGAGGCAAGGCCCTCCAGGAAACCTCTAAGAACATTACCCTGACAATAGCCAGCAGGAAAACAGGGACCTCAGTACTCACAGGAAACTGAATTCTGCCAACATTGAGAGGTGGAAGAGAACCCTAAGCCCAGAAGAGAACTGCAGTCCTGGCTGACACTTCGATTTTAACTCAGGGATACACTGAGCAGATATGCCAGTTATGTCATTTTTGAATGTCTGATCTACAGAAAATATGTGATTTAAGCCACAAAATTTGCAGTAAATTATATGTAGCAATAAAAAAAAATACAGTCATACATCAGTAGGAATGTGTTTGGAGATCAGCATCAGAAGTATTTGGAGGAGAAACAATGTTTGAAATATTTGGTACCCAAAAGTTCTCTATGGAGAATACTTCCAGTCATCAAAGAATTCCATTGTGCTAACTGAACATAATAATAAAAGGGAAAAAAATGAAAAAAAAAAAAAGGCTTCAGAAATACCCACTCAAAATGCAAGTTCTGTTGTCATACTGTACCTGACCATGCAGCATATATAATTATAAATGCATGATGCTTTTTTAATAAGCATGAGAAATAGAATTTATCATATTCTTGTGTTTATAGAAGCTTATGCCATAAGTATGAGTTGTAAAGTGGAAATAAGATATTCTAAACTCTTAATATTAAAAAACAAACAAACAAACAAACAAAAACAACTGTTCAACTTTGGTAGAGAAAAGACTGACCATTTCCATTCTCCCTGTGTAAGAGATTTCAAGAAATCATTGGTATGAGAAGAATCAACATAAATGTAAGGGGAAAAGGTATGATTAATTTGTATCAATTAGTTAATAAAAACATTTTTTCCTTGAGGTTGTGATGTTTATGGTATTTAATTATTTTGGATTTATAATATTTGTTTATTCTTTTGTTCAAAGTGGTCAATTATTATTTAACTTTTTTTTTTTTAATTAAAGACAGTGTTCATAATCCTGTAAATTTAGGACCCCACAAAGCCTGGATCTGACCTGTTGTCAATAATAGTGGCCTGCTTAGTGAGGTAGGTTCCTGACACTATACTATAGTCCTGCATAGCTGCAGAAGGACTATGCATTACTAAACCCTGTGCTTGACAATCACAATGTAGATTTAAAAGTCAATCCTACTGTACAGGATCAAAGCCACAATGAGGTATCACCTCACACCTGTTAGAATGGCTATTATCAAAATACAAGAAATAACAAATGTTGGCAAGAATGTGGGGAAAAGGGAATCTTTGTGTACTGTTGGTGGGAATGTAAATTGGTGCAGCCGCTCTGGAAATTAGTATGGTGATTCCTCAAAAAATTAAAAAAGGAGGTAACATGTGATCCAGCAATTGCACTTCTAGGTATTTGTCCAGGGAAAAAGAAAATATGAATTCAAAAATCCATATGTATCTCCATCTTCACAGCATTATTTATAACAGCTAAAATATGGGAACAACCTAAATGTTCCTCAATGGATGAATAGATGAAGAAGATGCGGTACACACACACACACACACACACAGGTTATTATTCAGCCAAAGATGCTGCTTTCAGACTTACAAACTGAATCATATTTGGTTCTATATTTTGCTTCTTAGAAGATCTACCTAATTAAAAAGTCTTTAAAATATTTTCTTTTTAAAAACATACATTTAGGGCTTTTAAAGGGTTTGCCAATATAATAAACTACTAACAAGTTTGCTTTTCTATGATTCATTAACATTCTGACAATTAATTCTACTAAGAACAGCATGTTAGAAACAAAAGGCACTCCTTGAGGTGTCTGAGGGGCTCAACTGGTGAAGCATCCAAGTCTTGATTTCAGATCAGGTCATGATCTCAGCATCAGGAGATGGAGGCCCAGTCAGTCTCTGAACTGAGTGTGGAGTCTGCTTAAGATTCTCTCTCTTCCCCTGCCTCTTCTCTTTCCCACCCTCAGCTTGTGCTCTCTCTCTCTCTTAATTAAAAAAAAAAGCACTCCCTATTGTTGTTACATAAACCACTTTATTTAGTATATGATAGTCCAACTAATAATAGAGGAATCACACATAACTTAGTTCCTACTTATGCATATGTAAGCCTTTATATTTTCCATTGTAGATATTAAAAACATAATTATGCTAAATAATGTGCTTTAGGATATTGACAAAAGGATAATGGTATTTTCATCCTTACTATGAAAAGTCTCACCAGCATTGGTTTCAGTTTTAGAGAGTACACACTCCTCATAAGGAAACTTCCCTGGAATTAATATAGTATGCAAAGATACTCCACCTGCTTATCTAGCACAGACCAGCTAAACTTTTGTTGACACATTGACACTTTGTTGCATTTCAGAGTTTTTTTTATATGGTTCACAGTTTCACCAATGCACTTTCAAATGTGTCTCTCAAAGACATGCTTCCTAAGGGACTACTCTATTAGAAGTAAACACTCAGGAAGAAGACAGTGTTTTACCTGGGACCATGCTTCTTTTGCTCTCTACCCAACAACCAAATTTTGCTTGGGTGCTTGGGTTTGTCCTGTCTAAGACTCTGTGTGTATTCAATACTGTTCAGAAAAAGTGAAATAAAACTGCCATAAATATGACAACATCCAGGACTTTTACATGTACAGCTTTCTCATGAAATGTGAGGACCAAAGCTTTGTATATATGAATTTACTTATTACTCATAATTCTTTCAGGTAGGAAAGGGAATAATAATAGTATTTACATCACAGGGTTATCAGGAGGATTCAGTAAGATTATTAAGTAACTTACATTTGGGGTAAGAGGAGCCCTAACTGCATTCTGGTGAAAAGTGACAGATAAACTATCTTGTTTATTGCTAGGAACCAGTATAATATAAAATGTTAATGTACACAAATGATACCAGCAGAGGAAAGCAGGCATGCTCCTCTTGTTTCATCACAGTCCTGCTGTCTCGGAGGAGCAATATTCTTGCACCTATTTTATCTATGTTATCCTTCAGAGCATCTGACTAGGCAGATTCTAGGTTAGCCATGACTTCTGGCAATTTCAAGCTAAGCAAGGTATTTTGTACGTCAATTAGATCTTCAAGTCACAGTCCTGAAATGGGTTAGCAAACAACATACCAGTGCACAGTGAGGGAGGCTAATAACCACAAACTCACCTTAGCCATAAGAAAATATTGACCCTAAATATGTCTTCAAAGGCAGTGATGAGTAACTAGAAAAACATGGTAATATAAAATAGACTAAAGATGTGGCACACACAAAATAAAAACTTGACCCCCAAATTAAAAGAGAATAATCCTGAAAAAAAAAAAGAATTACTTCAAGAACCAGAGAAAAACTTTTTGCTTCACTTGCTTAGTGTTCTCATAAGACAAAAGAGAGTATGATCACCATCAAACAGAATAAAACAATGATATAAAAACTGGGAGAAACTTCCATTTCATGTTATGGTAGATTAGCTTTTACAAGACAAACTGGCCAAGAGCAATTGGAAATACTGTATACATTATAAAAAAACTACTTGAAAACATCAAAAAACCACCAATTGAGGTTTGAGTGAGAATTGGGGGGGGTGCATATTGTAGAGAAAAAGAAGAGCCTAGTATAAAAAAATGATATTACAAATCACAGTTATGTCCTAAATTATTTGCCAAATCTATAATAATATCCTCAGCCAAATTGCTGATAAACTGAGAAAAGGTCCTGAAAATGTCCCAGAGACTAAGGAAACAAAAACAGATGTTCAAAGTCCACTGAGATACAACAATCCTGGCACCAACCGCAGCTTTCTACTGAGGTGCTCAAAGGGCAACTATATGGAACCAGTGTTAACCAGAAGTTGATCAAACCTTATAGACCAAAGTCAGTTTCAAATGAACCCATTTCCCATTTGGATTTATGGTCATTTGTTCTTCCCCTAATGCCATCAAGAATAGAAAGAGTGGCTGAAGGAAGAAAATGCCACCCCAGAGTCTCAATTTGTATCTATAATTTTTCATAAATAATCAAAAATGACCAGATGTATACAAGACTTTAGTAACAGTAAACAATAGGTACAGGCCCAAGGGAGAAGTTTGATGTCAAAGTGAAGAATTTCACATAGAACAAGAAACTATAAAATAGAATCAAATGAAAATTTTAGAACTGGGGGGGAAACCCAGCCAAACAACATGAGATTAAGGACTCAATGGATGCTTTTAACAATAGAATAGACACAGTTAAAGAATGGATCAATGAAACAGGTAAGAACAAAAAAACACAGATGCACACATGGAAAAACCATGGGTGGAGGGAGGGACATAAGGAGCATTTCAGAAATAGTGAAATTAGAGACAGCATGATAATGACCATGAACAGTAATGTATTATATACTTGGAAGTAGCTAAGAGAGTGAATTATTACTAAACACACACACACACACACACAATTGTGATTGTTAGATGATGAATGTGTTAGTGAAACTTATTGTGGTAATCACTTCACAGTAGATAAAAGTATCAAATCATCATATTTTATACCTTAAACTTACACAATATTACATATCATCAATATCTCAGTAAAACTAGAATTTTTTTAAAAAGGTGAAGAACTAGAGTTATGTTCCTAGAAAACTTTGTGACGCTTAGAGTCCTTAGTGAAATAATGTCTTATACTTCAAAGACATACCAGATCATCTATTTGTTAAGAACTGGATATTATTTTTAAAATACCATAAGGGCAGACATTTACATGCAGTAGTAAATAAATAGGTAGGGGTAAAATAGGTAAGTCTGGGAAAATGTTAATTCAAAGTTGTAACACAAAATAACACATAAAATTTTAAAACCAATCAGGCACTTTTGTTGCTTTGTTTGTTTCATTTTAAAGATAAAGTAAAATAAATCAGGAAAGCAGAAACCAAAAATAATGTCCATAGTTTGATCAAAATGCTCTTATTTGTTGCTTTATCAAGCCCTTAACCTCAACTATCAACAGTACCACAACTGATACCATAAAAAATGACTTTCTTTGAAAAAAAAAAAAAAAGAATGTTCCTATTATCCACAACCTACACCACCCAAAATGTGCAGTGCCCTCAGCAATATCCTTGTTTGTTTTTCTGAAAACAAGAAGTGACGACTGAGAGTGATGTGCTATTGCCAGACACTGCATCTATCCCTAAAAGCTCCAGTTGATCTGTGGCAGACAGTTCAATTTTAATACAATTAGTCTTGGTTTCATGTCAATCAATGCCACCACCACCATCTACCAGAGATTCTCTCTCCTAATTCTCAGTTTTGAAAATTACCTACAATATGTTGTTAAGATTAATTTTTTAAAAAATAAATTAAAGAAAATTCCAATTATTCTCTATAGAAGAGCATAGTATTTCTTCAAAATGAAGATGTTCCAGGAAAGTATTTTTAAAAGTAGTTAGAAGAGATTCTGAGTGATGATCTCTGCACATAAGTCTTATGGGTCATCTTCACTTGCTAAAATCCCTCTGATTTTGTGTAGAATGTAACTTCCTTAGACCATGTTTTAACATTAAAAGATAAGTTCTGATAAGGCTGAAATTATACCCAAGATTTTAATTAACTGACATTTTAATACTGTGGTAAATATATAAATTTTTAAAAGCCAGTAATTGAGGGCAGGTGTTATGGATCACGTTTGAGACTATATATTTTAGAGTTTAAGACAAATTTATGAAAGAACAGGTATAGAGAGAACTTTTTCTAGACAGTGAATCCATTGAGAAAAGAAGTAACATAGAGCAATTTAGCTGTTTCTATATTTAACAAAAATCACAAGATAATTTATTTAATCAAATATCAGGTATATAGTAATAATACCATCTAATGTTTGATTCTCATATTACTTAGATGAAATACCTGAATTGAGATACACTATTCTGGAATTTAGAAGTAGCTGATTACTACACATCCACATAAAAGTAGGTATAGTTTATCATTATGAACGGATTCTGTATTTAGGGTTCTTTATTTGCGAATTCTCCTTTTTTTTTGTATGTATGTACTGTATATATGTATTTATAACCTGATAGTCAATACTACTGTTGTGCTTTTGCAATCATTCATGGGAATGCATGCACAGAACAGACATGTCAAAATTTGAGTTTCTGAAGCATTTTCCCAGCTGAGGTTGAAGAGGCCAGTGCTAAGCCATCCTGTCGCACAGATAATCAGCTCTCACACAGATGACGAGAGGGTAAAGATGGTAAGGATCAGCACAGAGTAGTGTAAAAAGCTCTGATTCTGGGGCCAGTTGCACAGGGTTTAAATCCCAAGTTTGGCACCTATCACCAGAGTGGTCACAGTTCTGACTTTTCTGTTTTGCAAAAGAAAGAAAATAAAATCTACCAGGATGAGGTGTTTTCAGGATTTAAGATCATAATTTATGTAAGATATGTATACATATTTCCCCTAGGGCCAACAGATCAATATTCACTAATTCAGTATGCACAGTGACTTTATAGAACATACTACAAGCGATGATAATCAACTGCATTTTTAAAAAATAGTATTTAAAGGTTACTATTTTTCAAACTACAAAAATATCCCCATAAGAATCAGACTAGCAACCATGAGAGTTGTTTCCTAATTTTCAGAGTATGGGTGGTATGCTGTGTAGGTGATAGGATTCAAAGTTCTTCAGTTCTCTGTAACTCAATACCTTTTTTTTTTTTTCATTCAATCAACAAATTTGCATTAGGTATTGTTCTTTGGATAAAATACTGAGCAAAAAAAAGACAAATGATTCATAGAGCTAATATTCCAATTTTAGAGAGAAACAATAATCAAAATAAATTTATCTATGTAGGATAAAAGGTAGTCACAAGTGAAAACAACTCTAAATAAGGAAGACAAAGTCTCTCTGTGCATTGAATATCTGAGTCATTCTCTCTTCTTTATAACTCTTGACTTTACCCAACTTCAGCCTCATATTCTTTGATTCAACTTATTGTAAATTACTCTGAATCAGTTTCCTATCTCCACCCTTACTATCTTTCCAATCAATCTTACACTGATTTTTCAGAGATATTTCTCTAAATGCCAACCAAAGTCTTCAATGATTCTTCCATACCATATAAAAAATAAACCCATGTCCCACAAATTTTTATTTAACCTATTCAGACCGGATTGGCTGGTTGGCTTGTCTGAACCTGATGCTGCTATCAAACTCACGTATCCACTGGTCCCCATATATGCCGATCATTCCCATCCATCTTTTATAAGGTAAGACCTATCCTACTAAAATGCAAATCTATCATATCACTTTCATGTATTAAACATTTCAATAATTCTTCATTTTCTAAAAGTTGTGGAGCTGGCTACTTAACATAACATGAAGCCTCATTTCCTGCCATATCCCCAGCTCATGTTGTAGACATTTATATAGAACTGTATGTCTCTACTTAGAGTGGTCAGCATCTGTTCCTAATAAACAACTCATCTTTCAGAATTTAGCTCCAACGCCACTTCCTCTTTTGGACCCTATCCCTACCAGGAGTTAGGTACTCACCGAGCACTTTAAGTTCGTATCTATTTAACATACTAATACTTTCTATTATAATTTTTTCCTTCTTTCCATGTTACAAGCTTCATATTTCCATTTGTTGTGCATTTCCTGGTAAACAGAAGATATTCCATAATTATGGATATGAAATATATTCCATAATTATGGAATAGCCATAAGATATTCTGTAATTTCATATGGAATACATGAATTCCATATGTATTCCACACTTATGGAATACATAATACATGTATGTATTTATGTATTTATTTACATAATGTATTTATTTATGTATTTATTTGCATAAATACATAAATACATAATACATAATACATTTCAAACAAGACATATTATATGCAAATCTGTTAATGAAATGACTAGAACAGAAGTTTCAGAGAGAGAACATGTTATGAAGTTAGGTGTGGTATAATTACTGAAACAGAATAAGGAATTCTTGATTGAAGGGATGTGAAGATTGGTTACTGTTGGGCTTACCAGAAACAAACAAAAAATGCTGGAGAGGATCTGGAGATGCATATACCAGAAGCCTGACTAGCAGGGGACATAAAACATGAAGCCATATTTATGTGCTTCCCTCCCTTCTATTCCTTTTTGATCTGCCTTAAGCTGGCCCAGTTGTTATTAGATTAACATCATAGTGAACATATTCTTCTTTATGCTTATGTGGTTCATTTCTTATTTCTGTTGTACAAACCTCTGTGTGTGTATGTGCATGTGTGTGTGTATGTGCGTGTGCGTGCACGTATGTTTTGTTTCTTAATTATTGAAAAATGGTGATAGGCTTATAAAATTACTTCTAAGCTGCCTCTGACACTTTCTGGTAGAAGCATTAATTAAAAATTAAAATCTTTATGCCAAAAAGTGGCTTCCTTCTTGACAGAGGGATATTTCTACTGAATAACTGGAAATTCGTACTGCTAAATAGCTCTGCTCATTTAGCATCATATTCTACAACTGTTCTTATAGTTTCTTAGGTACTTTGGGACATTATACTCTCTTAAATGAACCAATAAATTACCACCAATCAGTTTCACTTCTCTTATTTTCCCCCATAGGGCTTAACTCAGTTCTCATCATTAGGTAAGTATTTAACTGAGTTCATATAACATCATTCAGTTTGTTGAGAGGTGAAGTCATGCTTAATTCTATGAGTTCACTTTAATAATCCTTCTTAAACTCAGTTAAACCAACTATTTGAAATAAGAAAAATACTGTGTAAATTGGTTAACCCATACACTTATCTAAAAATACTTGATAGGATAATAACAGTATAAATAAGGAGCTTATAATTTAATTAGAAGTAAACTACTCTGTTGGATGAATATGTAGAAATCCAAAGCATATCACACTGATTTGCAGGGCTATCTACATTCACCAAGTGAAACCATGAGATTGCTGCATGTTGTTATACAAAGCATGAAGTTAAAATGGTTTATTTTCATTATTTAGAATAGCAATTAATAATTAATATGATTTTATAGTTAAAATAAATGTATATATGTATATACAGTTAAAATAAATGTATATGTGTGTTTAAATATATATATATTTTTCAGCTTCTAACATTGACATAAATATGAACACTAGGAAAGTCAACATACATTACTAAAATATAGTACTTTAATTCCTCCCTAGAACCCTTAATTCTTTAAAGTCTGTGTGACTAAATGTGGAATTCAGGTTTATTTTTGTGGCCAACACATACCAAAAAAAAAAAAAAAAAAGAAAAAAAAGGAAGCTGATAATCAATAACGTATTAGTGTTTATTTTATGGTAATCCTGGAAAACATGGTGGCAAGGTAAAGAAAACAGAAGAGCTTTTCTTTAAAGAAAAAGAATCTAAAAATTTTTAAGGTAAAGCAAACAAACAAAACTCCCTTCTTCACTCATTTTTATTTGATTGTTTTTACCCAACAATTGGCTCAATACATCAGCTTCTGTTTGGCAAAGAAATATTTTAGGTAGTAAATGAACTGTGTTTAAGCATGAACCATTGCCTTTGGAATAGCCAAGACTTTGAAGACAGCTGTTGAGACAATCTCAAGTAATGATAATTTTAAAATCATAAATACCAATTTAAAATGTGTCTCAAATTAAGAACTGAAATACTTATTATATCAGGGTAAAGAAGAAGCCATAATTGTTTCTAATGAAAGTTATGGTGATTTTTTTATATAACATTAGAATACTAAGTGCTGTTCTTAGCTTTATTTATTTATTTATTTTTAAAGTAGGGGGCTTGAACTCACAATCCTAAGATTAAGATTCAGAAGCTTAACTGATTGAGCTACCCAGGCACCCTAGTTATTGGCTTTAAATATTGGGTATAGAGTTCTGTTAAGACCACTTCTGTCAAAGGGGATAAATGATGATTCACAAGATTTTGGCAAAGAACTCAACTTCCATTTAGTATTTTTTCACTCAGTCATCTATAACTTTTATTACAGATTTTAAGTTAAAATAGGAATTGTACATTAGAAGCTATTCTTTTTTTCTCTGCTCATCTTTAGGAGAGGTGAAAAGATAGTTGGGAATTTACAATCCTCTTGATTTTGATGGTCATGAGCCTATGTAAATTGTTGTTTCCTAGCTGGATGAATGATTTACAATAAGGAAGAGCTGGATGGGTTGAAAGGAACATAATGAACAGTGGGACATGATATTCCCACATCTCTCTCAATGGAAAAAGAATGCCATTACATATATTCCTCGGGAATTATGCACTAGGCATGATTTTTATGCTGTGGTATTTTCTTATGGATATAGTTGATGTAGATCTTCCCTCATTATTCTGTATATCTAAGCTAACTGAAGTTATCAAATGATGCCTGCTACTCAACACTATATATACAAAATGTAAGTATCCAAAAATTCTATAAGTGTTATTTTTCTGTCCAAGAGCGATTCTGTAGTGTGCTAATTTTTTTTACATTTAAATGGATTTATTGAGATATAATTCATATATCATAAAATTTAACCATTTAGAGTGTGCCATTTTTTAAAATACCACAGACCAGATGGCTTAAACAACAGAAATATATTTTTCCACATTTCTGGAGGTTGAGAAGTGGTCAAGGTGCTGGTAGATTTCGTTCCTGGTGATAGACCTCTTCCTGGTATGCAGTGGGCAGCCTTCTTGCTGTCACATGGCCTAGAGAGGAAGCTCAGAGGTCTACAGAAGTAAACAATCATCACCCCAATCAATTTTAGAACACTTTTGTCACTCCAAAAAGAAATCCCACATCCATTAATAATCACTCCTATTTCTCCCAATCACCCACTCTCCTTCAAGCCTTGACAACCACCAATCTAGTTTCTGTATTTACCTATTCTAGACAGTTCTTACAAATTATATCCATTCAATATGCGGTGACATTTATGACTGGCTCTTTTAACTAAGAATAATGTTTTCAAGGCTCATTCATGTTATAGCATGTATCATCACTTCATTCCTTTTCTTACAATTAAGAGAATTTACACTTTTATAGCAATTTTAATTTCATAGAAAAATTGAGTCAAAAGTACAGTAAGTTCCCATACACTGTCTCTCTCATCCCCCCCCCCACAGTTTTCCCTATTACTAGCAACTTGCATTGGTATGGGGTATTTGTTAAAATTGATAAATCATTATTGATATATTTGTAGTATGCTAATTTTGTTCTTTCAGTAAAAACATGTTGACATCAAGATATATAGCCAAACAAATATTTACATTTAGAGTAGGCAGACAGATGAGAATTTTTACAAATATCACACAGGCATCAATTATTGGGAATTTAGAGAAAAGGGTCTTATGTTCAGAAATAGCACAAAATCCTAGATAATATTAAGCTGGAGTATCCAGTATAAACCAGCTTCACAGTAACTCAAATATCAATCAAACAAAACAAAAAATCAACATTAAAACAAAATTTATGACTAAGAGTTTCCAATCTATATATAAGGAGTTTGAAGTTCCCATTCATTATAACAAGAAATAAAAAGCTGAACAAACCTCCCAAAATAAAAAGTACCAGGCCCTGATAGGTTCACTTGTAAATTCTACCAAACATTTAAGGAAGAATTTATACCAACTGCCTACATTCTCTCCTGAGAAGAGAAGTAGAGGAAATGTTTACTAATTAATCAAGGCTAGCATTACCCTAATATCAAAAACAGATGAAGACACTACAGGAAAAGAAAAATAGCAATATCTCTCAGGAACAAAGGTGCAAAAATCCTCAACAAAATATTGGCAAATCAAATAAAAAGAATTATAAAATAATTATACACCATAATCAAATGGGATTTATCCCAGATAAGGCTGTTTCGATACTTGAAAATAAATTCATACAACCTATTACAGCAACAGACCAAAAAAGACAAAAAAAAAAAAATCACAGGATCATATCAACAGGCAGATAAAGCTTTTGACAAAATCTAACACTGATTTGCGTTAAAACCTCTCAGTAAACTAGAGGTAGAGGGGCAACTGTCTCAACTTGATACTGTCCACAACTAACACCATATTTAATGATGAGAAATTTGAAGTGTTTCCACTAAGATCAAGTACAAGAGCAAGGATGTCTCCTCTCACCACTCTTTTTCAACACTGTCCTGGAAATTCTTACTAACACAGTCAAGTAAGAAAAGAAAAGTTTTATAGATTGGGAATAAAGACATGAAACTGCCTTTGTTTGCAGTATATAGGATTTTATATCTGAAATAATCAACAAAAGAACTCCTGGAACTAATCAGCAATTATAACAAGGTTGCAGAACATAAGGTAAACATACAAAAGTCTGTTGCCTTCCTAAATACTAACAATGAACAAGTGGAATTTGAAATTTAAAAAATTTATTTCAGTATATCTCCCCAAAACAAAATAATCAGATAGAAATCTAACAAAATATGTACAAAACCAATATGAGAAAGACTATAAAACTCTAACAAAAAAAAAAAAAAAATGGAGGAAAAAAAAACCTAAATAACGATATCCCATGTTCATAGATAGGAAGACTTGATATTGTCAAGGTGTCAGTTCTTCCTAATTTAATCTATAGAGTCACCACACTTGCAATCAAAATCCCAGCAACTTATTTTGTGGATATTGAAGAACTGATTCAAAAGTTCACAGAGAGAGGCAAGACACCCAGAATAGCTCACACGATATAGAACAAAAGTACCAAGTTGGAAGGCTGATGCCCCTGCCATTTCATGACTTACTATAAAACTACAGTAAAAGACTGTGTGGTATTGAAAGAATACTGCAAAGTGAAAGAACAGACAAATAGCTCAGTGTAACAGAAAGGAGAGCCTAGAAATTGGTCTCCATAAATATAGTGCACTCATCTTGACAAAGGAACAAAAGCAATACAATGGAGCATAGACAGTCTTTTTAACAAAAAATGCTGGAACAACTAGACATCACATGTAAAAATAAATCTAGAAACATACTTTATACCCTTTAAAGATAAACTCAAAATGGATAAAAGACCCTTCACAAAAATTAATTCAAAATGGATCATAGACCTAAATGTAAAATGCAAAACTATGAAACTCCTAAAGATAACATAGGAGAAAACCTAGATGACCTTAGGTATAGTGATGACTTTTTAGACACACATCAAAGATGTAATCCATTAAATAATTAATAAATTGGATTTCATTAAAATTAAAACTTCTCTGCAAAAGACAATATCAAGAGAATGAGAAAACAAACCACAGAGTGGAAAAAATATTTGCAAGACACATCTGATAAGTTGACCTATCCAAAATATACAGAGAAATCTTCAACAACAAAAGAAAACAAAAGACCTAAGTAAAAATTGGCCAATACTTAATGTACACATCACCAAAGATTATATATATGTACATATATATATATATATGCATATGTATGGCAAACAAGCATATATAAAAAGATGTAACACATCATATCATCAAAAAATGCATATTAAAATAACAATAAGCTACCATTACACACCTACTGGAATCTCCAAAATTTGGAACACAAACACCACCAAATGCTTGCAAGGATGTAGAGCAACAGGAACTCTGATACATTGCTGATGGGAATGTAAAATTGTTACAGCCACTGTGTAAGAGAATTTGGAAGTTTCTTACAAAACCAAAGTTACTCTTACCATACAACCCAACAATCACATTTCTTAGTAGTTACCAAAGGAGTTTAAAACTTACATCTATATCAAAACCCACCCACAGATTTTATAACAGCTTTATTCATAATTGCCTAAACTCAGAAGCCCTCACGATACCCTTCAGTAAGTGAATGGATTAATAAATTCTGGTACATCCAGACAACGTAATGTTACTCAGTGCTGGAAAGAATTGAGCTATCATGCCATGAAAAGGCATGGAGGAACCTTAAACGTATATTACTAAGTGAAAGAAGCCAAGCTGAAAAGACTACATACTATGTGATTTCAATTATATGGCATTTTGGAAAAGGCAAGCTCTGAAGACAATAAAAAATATTAGTAGGTGCCAGGGGTTAAATTTGGGGGAAAGGGTTGCATAGAAAGAGCAGAGAAGATTCTTAGGGTAATGAAAATATTCTCTACAATATTATAATGATGGACAAATGTCATTATACATGTGTTCAAACCTACAGAATGTACAAAACTAAAGGTAAAGCACAATGTAAGCAATGGACTCAAGTTAATTACAATGTGTCAGATTAGATTAATCAATTATAACAAATGTACCACTTTGGCAGAGGATTCTGATAATGAAGGAAGTTATACAAATGTAGGGGCAAGGGATACACAGGAACTCTCTATACCTTCCCCTCAATTTTTCTGTGAACCTAAAACTTGTTTAGTTCTAACTAAGAAAAACAAAGTTATTACCTGCAATTAGTAATCTTGCTAAATAAATTCAAATCATAAAGGCACCAAATATTCAAAGAAATTATAAGTTATATACACACATACACATCGATTAGAATTATTATGGCTGTCAGTAACAGACAGCTTGACTAACAATGACTTAGAGTTAAAGGAAGAAGTCCAGAGGCAGGTAGTTACTAGCATTTATTCATCTGCTTAACATCAGGTCCTGGCTTCCTTCTGTGTCACTGTCACTAGTATACGGATATGTCTCACTCTATGCTTTTCTCTTCCTTTTTACAAGCTGGCTGGTGCAGCCTTGAAAATAACATAACTCATTTAGGTTAATAAGCAAAAGGAAGAATAGTGTAAGATCCATCTACTCTCTATTTTAAAAAGCCAAAACTGTTCTAGATGCTCCTTGGAAAATTTTCCTATATCACATGATCTAGAACTGAATCTCAGGGCCACCAATAACTGGGAAAGAAAATATCTCACTCAGCATCTTTAGTGAAATGTGGGAAATGGAAAAAGGAATAAGGAGCTGTCAGTGAATTATCCATCAACAGGATGGATGGATAGAAACACACACACACACACACACACACACACACACGGACTGTATCTTAGGTTTTTTTGGGTTTTTTTTAAACCAGGGACCCAATGGATATGCCTTTTTTTTTTTTTTTTTAAGATTATTTATTTATTTATTTGACAGACACAGAATACAAGTAAGCAGAGAGGCAGGCAGAGAAAGAGAAGGAAGCAGGCTCCCGGCTGAGCAGAGAGCCCGATGTGGGGCTCGATCCCAGGATCTGGGATCACGACCTGAGCCGAAGGCAGGGGCTTTAACCCACGGAGCCACCCAGGTGCCCCTATATCTTAGTTTTAATATTTTGTATGTGAGGCAAATGTTGTTTATTCCCAAATATTTTGAATTATCATTTTAAAACTGACAATTACAGCAGCACTGCTGTTTTTATAAATTGGACACTTACCCTCTATTACTTTTCTATTAAATAGATTTTAAATCTATTTCTAAATCTATTTAAAAATCACATAGACATTTAAAAAGTGGTTTATGTAATGATAAAATATTAAATAAGGCTATTGAAATTTAGTATTTTTTCCATTTTATTTTATTTCTTTTCAGTGTTCTAAAATTCACTGTTTATGTACCACACCCAGTGCTCCATGCAGTATTTGCCCCCCATAATACCTACCACCAGGCTCACCCAGCCCCCTACCCCCCTCTCCTCCAAAACCCTCAGTTTGTTTCTCAGAGTCCACAGTCTCTCATGAATAAATTATGTATAATTATTTAAAGAAATAATTTATAATTCTATAAAATGTATAAATAACTATATATCTAAAATTTTAAGTATCACAGAATTGTCCCTAAGATTTTTTTTTAAGAGAGAGAGTGAGAGCATGTGCAGAGTGGGGAGGGGCAGAGGGAGAAGGAAAGAGAGAATCTTAAGCAGGCTCTATGCCAGCATGGAGCCCAATATGGGGCTTGATCTCACATGACCTGAGCCAAAATCAAGAGTTAGACCTTTAGTCAATGGAGCCACAGGCATCCCTTTATTAATGTTTTATGCATTATTTTCTGTGTGTGTGTGTGTGTGTGTGTGTGTGTATTCTTTGTAGGAACAAAATGGTGTAAAATAAATGCCTTAATCTAGGAGTTTTAAATGCAAATTTTAAAGTTGGTCATTTTGAAAGTATACATACAGACATGAGTACAGACACACAGACAGGTGGTAGATCCTCACTACTAAAAGGTTATCTTCAAATATTAAGGAAAATGGAATTCAGGGACAGGGTAACTTGAAATATCCAGAGGTATTATAAAGTAGAAAAACATTTGTAGCACATTAGGAAACTAGAGAAAGCTACCATACTTAGAAATAAAAAAATTTCTATAACATATACCTTAAAAGGGGATTCAAAACTTTTTCTAATAAAAAAAGACTTCTTCCCAGAATATTTTATGTTATCTGTAATTTATTTTAAGCACATACATTATAGGATGTGTATATCTGTGTGCCTTTATGTATGAATCCACTTTAATGAATGCACTGCTGATGGTTAATTCACATTTGAGGTAATCTACTCAAAAATACACACTACAAGGGTAATGAAAAGTTCAATGAACACAATTAAGAGTCTAGGACAGTCAAAACAAACATGAACCATAAACAACTGAATAACAGAATGGTTAGTTAACAATGTTAAAAACAATCTTATTAGAGGAAATTAGAAGTGTTTAGTATCAGAGGATTTCTCAGAAATATTATAAAGACACAAAGACACATACAAATATGGCAATTCCAATAGTCTAAAACTCTTTAGAGTTGGAAATTCAGCAAATGTATAAGAAATTATGAAGTGACTTTTTGCTAGTAAATGTCTGTATGTATCGTAGAATTCAGCCTGGGACATAATTTCATATTTATATTGTGGACAAGACAGTCTATCTCAAGTCATAAGAAGCCACCAATATCTACAAGGAAGAACCAGGTAACCATGACTGCCCAAATTAGCCCAGTTTTGAGAACTGACCCCAAATTAGGTCAGTTCTCAAAAGGACATCTGCAAGAACCATTCACCAAAGTACATTAATATACATTGGTTCATGAAAATAAAAACTGGAAAATGTTAATAACACTAAAGCCCTTGACAAGAGTTTCATAAATTGCAATTCATCCATAGTAGCAATATGATCATTATATGTTATATTCTTTGATATGTTAAAAATTGACAGTAAATAATCACCATTAATAGGAATGTATATTGTATATTCATATGTCTTCAAGAAGAAGTCTTTGGAAATAGTTCAATGGCCCATTCACCAATTTACACATTTAATGAACAAAATTTGTTATTTTTCAAATTTGTGCCAATTGGAAGACATTATGAGCAAATCACAATGGAAACTTATAAAAACCTAACATTATTTTATTAAAGTATGAATGCTATAAATTTTTATTCAATTGGCTTAGAGTTTAGGCTTTCTCCTGAGTTGCAGGGGGATTTCAAAGAATTCACAATCCTCTAAAACCATTATCTTCATCTACTATTCACAATCTTACATTACCTGCAGTAGTACAGCATTGTTTTTCTTTGTAGAATTCATATGATATTGGTATGGAATTAAAGTGCCCTTCTCTTCTGTCAGTGTGTTTCTGATTGCATAATGAAACTGCATAATGAATACTATAAACTAAAGATGTTTCACTAGGTTATAAAACTTTTTCCAGGTCACAATGAAGTTTTTCTGGGTATGCTGTTGTGTAAGAAATATCTGTTTCTTAATGATGATAAATACAATTTCAGTTTGTGTTTCCCTTCTTTGTAATTTTGAGCAAGTTCTTTAAATTCCCCCTCTCTTGGGTTTCTCATTTGCACAGCTGGTACTAATCATTTTTACCCTTCCTATATTATACTTTAAAGATTTACAAATTCATTGTTGTTTCTCTTTCAAAGATGTTCCTAGCTTAGTGAATTTATTAAAATTTATTGAATAAATAGACCTGAAGTTGGGAAAAGGAAGGAATAAAGACCAAGGGACACACAACATTTAGGCTAGTGGCATATAGAACTAGTGAGTACTAGTTCTTGGGTCACTAGAGGAGATATAGATGCAGAATCTACAGTGGAATATAGTCCTATGAAAAGTTACATGCTTGGTAAGTAATGATTCCTAGGAATGTTATTAAGGATCTTGTCTACTGCTCTGTTTTGACTTAAAAAGCAAAACCGTCTTTGTTGAGTACTTCTTGCCATCAGTAAAGAGATAGGTTGGGCTGTGACCATTTGTGTCCTTTATCCACTCTGATGTGCCTTCATTCTCTCAAAAGAACCAAAAACTTTAACCTTATACACTATTTTAACATACTGTCCTATTTGAACAGGAGAGACTACCACCAGCATCTGCCTGTTTGGGAGCTAAAATATTAATTTAATTTTCTTACAGAAAACTTGAGGGTGAGGTTCAAGCATCAGTGTATTAAAATGTTTAGTCTTCTTTGACAAACATAATCTGTGTTGTCAAGAGGCAAATCCAGCCATTATATCTAAAATGTATACCTCTCATTCTGGCTCTCTAAGCTATATACATTTAACACAATAAATAATAATCAGTCTGCTTTGAAGCACTATTTTTTGGAAATCCTAACATATCATGGAGACAAACATGATGGTTGTCACAACTTACAACTAAAACCTGTCTATCTCATAATGAGATGCAAAATACATGTAAAATGTAAGAAGATTGGCACTTCTGGCTAAATAATGTTATTATGTCTCAGATGGTTTATGATATTGATGTGGTTATCCATCTTTGTGAAAGAAAAATGCAAATTCACATTACCAAACATTCAAGAGAGTCCTCTGAAGTCTAATTTATATTCTAGAATGTTAACATCACACAGCACACATCAACACTTTTTACAGAATTATTCTGTGGAAATGTCTTTCCCCAAATTCTTAAAGTGAGCTTTGAATATTCCAGAATAGAGTTTAAATTCAGTTGAAAGGCCTTACTATGGTCCCAAAATAAAAATGGCAAACTGACCAGCTTTAATTTTGAGGAAGCACAGCTGACTCAATGGTAGAGGAGACCTTATTTAAAAACTAAATAATGAGATGTTGAAGACGTAAGTTAAAAACTTGAAGAGACAGAAATGAAGAACTATCAAGAGTTACCTCATAGAAAAGAATCCTAGAATAATCTTACTTTTGCTGACATATCTTATTATAGCTAGTCATCACGGGAAAAAGAAATCTGCATCTGTATTCTATATGGAATCTTAATTTCAATTCTGTGTTTATAATCTGTGGATTATGTGTATCTTTTTCTGAATAGATACACATCTGTGTATTTTCTTCTCCATCAGAGCAGATGACAAAAAAAAAAATAATAATGTGCATGTGGGAAAATATACCATCAACTGCCAAACTGACCCAGAAGTCACATATGGCAGTGGTGGGTGACTACAATAAAGCAAAAGTATCTTCTGTGTGTCATATTTTTCTAAAAGCCCAAGATCAGATAATTACTTTGAAATGAATACACTATAATTGAGAAGTTTAAGGAAAATGTGAATAAAAAATATGATAGTGACGTGTCAATATAGATATATATATTAGGTAATATAAATTTAAAGATAGAGCTAAGATAAATGTACCATATAAAAATCACTTACAGTAAAATACAAGACATTTTACATAAAATAACAGTGGACTGACTGTTGAAAACTAGATTTTATAACTGTTTTACATCCTTCACAAGCAGGACAGTTTCGGATATACATCAAAAATTCTTTCCTTCCAGATTATTTCTTCATTTTGTATAATTGGGAATATGTCAGAGAAATGTGATTTTTATGACTTTTTAAAAGGCTAGGGTTTCTAAATTCCTAATTGGTGTACTCATTTGTCATGTAATGAGATCTTAAAATTTAGAATTATTTCCATTATAATAAAGAATTTCTCTACTCCCCAAACTAAAATTACACTAAATGTTAATTAATTGGAATTTAAATAAAGACTTGAAACTACCAAAAAAAAATTTCTATAGCAAAGGGCTAAAATAAGCTTACTTAACTATAATTTTTATAGGAACTTAAAAAGTTTCAGTACTTCTGCTTGTCATCTTTTTAAAAGCTACTTTCCAAAAAAATGGACTAAATGCACAACTATTTTTTAAAAGTAATGTAATAACCTAGACTCTCTATTATTTAACTTTTTTTTTGCTGAAGACCAATAAGAGAACTAAGAAAGTAGGCACAGAATCTAGTGTTGGCACCATAGTAGGCATAGCTCAAACAAAGGGCATTTGGGACAAAGGGTTTAGATTTATGTGGCAATGTTAGTGATGGGGAATATGAGAGAGGGGGCTGAATAGCTCCTTGCCCATTAATGGCATCATTTTTGATGCAGCAGGTGTCATTTCCAGTGAATTAATGTCACTGCTCCAACTAATCAATTAAGAAGAGCCACAGCTACTTTTTTTATACTCCTGAAGGACAAATAAGAAAAAAGAAAGACATTCTTGTTATTTTCAACAAATGACAGAGATATGAAGAAAAAGTCCATATATTCTAACAAAATGTTAAGAAAGTAGAAGATAATGCTGTTTCTTTTTCAGATGGGAGGATGAAGTCCACAGAAAGAAATCAATATAAAAAGTCTCAAGAGAAATGGTATTTAAAATTTAAAGAAATTTAATACTGTTTTGCAGTGAATAAACATTATAAAGTATGTTTATATCCATGCTAAATAAAGGGTACACTTTCTCCTTTATTAGTTTTAAAAAGGCACATAATTATAAATAATCTATAAAACAGATATATAAGCTCAACAACAGCCCAATGTAAAGCCTGTAACATTTTCCTTGAGTTTCACTGACCTTACCAGTCCTCACCCTTTTGTACCCCTCAAGGGATTCCCTTCCTGCTGCTGTGCAGGAACCTGAGTCCTGCCTGAGGGTTCCAACAATAGCTGTCAGAAGAGGTTGGGATGAAGCATTTCTGTTCTAAATATGGATGTTTTCTCCTTCTGAGGTAATTTACATTTTCAACTTTCTCTGTCCTTACGGGCTTTGCTTTTTCTGGAAGAAATTTCAGGATAGAAGACCTTGGCAGAGCCTATATACCACAGCAGCAGCCATATTTTCCCACTGCATAAAGACTACCCCTTCTCACAAAGACATACATAAGTCATAATATAGTTAATTTATACATTTTCCTCACATATGTCTTTTACCAATTCTGGTTTCATTTTATTAAAATACTTGCTGGAGATTCAGTTCCTCAAGAGATTCATAAAATGAGCCAAATGAATCCATGAATTGTCTTCCTGTATTATTATTTATAGGCCTAAGAGTTAACCCAGCATAAGCCTAAGCCTGTTTCCATTGGGCAGATGTTTGAGTCTCATCTCCACCACTATGCACATAAAACTTTAGCACATTTTGGTGTGTATATATATATATATATATATATGAGATATATAAATGAATATATAGGAATATATCATATATATGATATATAAATGAATATATAGGAATATAATATATAATATGAATATTATATATTCATATTCATATATATGAATATGAATCTTGTTATGATATTTATTTTATGATTATATGTTATCTCTTAAGTAAATTTTAAGCATCATATCTTACACATCTTTTATAGCCAGCAGGGAAGAGTGGAGGTGCAAAGTAACTTTTGTGTTTTCTGTATGTTCAATCTTGCCCTGGGTGATGTACTTATATTAGGCCACTCAATCCTCGCAGAACTCTTAAGCAGTATGATATAATCTTCATTTCACAGATAAGAATGCTAAGAGACAAAGCATTTATAAAGCCAAAACTAGAGCTAGGTATATAAATATTCACATTCATTGCCATAAATAACACAATGAGGAAAGGATAGTCTCTTCAACAAACGGTGTTGGGAAAATGGATATCAACATGCAAAAGAATGAAGTTGAGTTCTTATGTCATACCATAAATCCAATAAAAATGGATTAAAAACTTAAACAAAAGATCTGAAACTGTAAAATTCTTAGAAAACAGGGGAAAGGCTTCATGACATTGGACTTGGCAATGATTTTACAGAAATAACATTAAAAGTATAGGCAAGGAGGGGACAAGATGGCGGGGTAGTAGGAAGAGGCGCCTTTTCAGCCAGTACCCCAAAGTGAGCTGATTACCTACCAAAGAACTCCGATCACCCATGAAATCAGCCTGAGATCAGAATTATACACGTCTGGATCTCTACAGGGGCAGAAGACGCCAGTGAGCAGGTAAAGCGGAATGGGAACAGCGGACTGATATCGGAAGATAAACAAAAGGGGGAGGGAGCCACCAGAGGCGACCGGTGGGAAAGTAATACCCCAATACGAGCGAGAGTGCCCTGCGTCTGGGGACCAGCATTAACTTGGAGACTGGTTGAAAGCACTCCAAAAGAGCAAAGGATCGCGGGGGGAAATTGTGGGAATCAGGGCGGGGGGAAATTGTGGGAATCAGGGCGGCTAGGGACAGGGGCTTAAGTACCCGGTCCCAGACGGCCTCCCCGGCGCTGAGGCAGAGAGAGTGCGGCGGAGAAACCGCTCTTGGTCCCTAAGCCGCCAGCGCGCCCGAGAATGGGTGGGTTCTGGCTCCTGTGAGGGGAGGGGAGCTGCGCCGGTCTGCAGAACGCGCGCTAGCCCTACCACAAAGCTTGAGATACGCGTGCACATCCCTCGTGCTCCCCTGAGTTACAAAGGCCCAGCCGGCGCTCTTTGACCCGCGCCATTGTTTCAAAGCCTAAGCCGTGCATGCGCGAAACTCTTCCCTGACAGAGGCGCACAAAAGCCCAGCCTGGGGCTTACGGACCAGCACCCCGTTCTCAGTGCCCCAGACGCACGCCCGACCCATAGCCGCCTCTGAAAAGAGGTGCGCGCAAGCCGGGCACTCCCAGCCCGGGCCTGCGGCAAAATCTCAGTGTGCGATCGCTGCTTGGAACCTCTCTGGCGGTCGGGAGCTCCCAGACAGCCGCCCTTGCCTTGGCTTTGGGTAGGAGCAAAAGATCCTGCGCCCCCAGGGTCTGCAACTTGGAACCTGCTCTGCCAGCGGCCAAGGGGGAATTTATTCAGCTTCTGCACCCAGACTGAGGCTTCTCTCTGAGAGGGAGATCAGGGTGCGGTTTGATTTCTTCTAATACTACAAAAACCATCAAAGGCGGTCAAGGTGAGAGGAAAATAAGTGAACAAGCATAAAAACCGCCAGAGAACAAAGCCTGAAAAAAACCAGTTTCCCCAGAGCCCACCCCCTTGAGGGGGGCGGGGGGACTCAACTCAGGAAACATCATTGACTGACAACCCACGTGGCAGGCCCCTCCCCCAGAAAACAAACCAAGAAAGAAAAAAAAAAAAAAAAGGACTACAAGAGAACCACCACTACTTCATAGGAAAACTTGTATTGTTCACTCGTTTCCACTATTCCGGTTCATATTTTTTTTTTTTACACATAGGTAATTTTTTTAACCTATTTACCATCACAGCGAGCTGTACAGCATATCAAATTCCATAGTACCTTTCTAACCTGAACTTTTTGACACATACACCTATGTTTTTCTTTTGCATTTTTATTTTTTGAATTCCTTTTTTTAAAAAATTTATTTTAGTTTAGTCTAGTATATTCCTTTTTATTTTTATCCTCTAATATTCATATAGAGTTAACTTCAAAGTAATCCCCTTTCCCCAATCAATACTACCCCTATAGGTAAACCAATTTTTAATCCCCTTTATCTTAGGAAAGTTGAGTCCTTTAACAAAGATATCAAGATACATCCAGGAAGAATCAAAACAACCTTCCTCGCACACACTGAGAATTTATAAGAACTCTCCCATCTTCTTCCACCAGTGTTTCTGTGTTTTTTGTGTTTGTCCTGATAGCATATAAATTTTACACTTGTGGTTCTTTTTGACGAGGTTCTTTCTTTATTTGCATATTTATATATATATTTTTTTCTTTCTCTTGCCATATAATTGTATCAGTCTTTTTATCTCTTTTTGTTTGTCTACTTCATAAATCTTACCTTGGGGCCCATCTGGGCTGAACCTTCTCTTTCATCTTCCCTTTCTTTCCTGTCTCTCTCTCTCTCTCTCTCTCTCTCTTTTCTTTTTTTTCTTTTTCTTTTTCTTCTTTTCCTTTCTTTTTCTTTTTCTTTTCTTTTGTCTCTCATTTGGGTGGGGAATCCTGATTGCTCAGAAGTGTTCCAGGGTGCACCTTGACTGCACCACAGTTGATACATCCAGCTACATCTGTTCAGTCTTCTCCCACCAAAATGACTAGGAGGAGGAATGCCCAACAGAAGAAAAATACAGAGGATGGACCTTCTGCAACAGAGCTAACAGCTATCAACATAGACAATATGTCGGAAAGAGAATTCAGGCTAACAATTATCCAGGCAATAGCTAGGTTGGAGAAAGCCATGGATGACCAAACAGAATTGATTACGGCCGAACTGAAAGCGACCAGACAGGATGTTCACAATGTTAGGGCGGAGCTTAAAGCTACCAGGGAGGAGGTCCACAATGCTCTCAATGAGTTCCAATCTAATCTAAACTCTCTCAAAGCTAGGGTAACTGAGACAGAAGATAGAATTAGTGATCTGGAAGACAAACAGATAGAGAGAAATGATCAGGAGGAAGCCTGGAACAAACAGCTTAGATCCCACGAAAGCAGAATCAGGGAAATAAATGATGCCATGAAGCATTCCAACGTCAGAATTATTGGAATCCCTGAAGGGGAGGAGAAAGAAAGAAGTCTAGAAGATATAGTGGAACAAGTCCTTCATGAAAATTTTCCGGATCTCGCGAATGAAACCAGCGTTCATGTACTAGAGGCTGAACGGTCTCCACCCAAGATTATACATTCCAAAAAAAATCACGACACCTGATAGTCAAATTGAGGAATTATAATTGTAGGTATAATCTCTTGAAAGCCGCCAGGGCAAAGAGGCTCCTTACTTACAGAGGGAAGCCCATCAGAATAACGTCAGACCTGTCCACAGACACCTGGCAAGCCAGAAGAGGCTGGCAAGATATATTCAGGGCACTAAATGAGAAGAACATGCAGCCAAGAATACTTTATCCAGCAAGACTGACATTCAAAATGGATGGAGAGATAAAGAGTTTCCAAGACCGGCAAGGCTTAAAAGACTTGCAACCACCAAGCCGACACTGCAGGAAATATTAAGGGGGGTTCTATAAAAGAGGAAAAATCCCAAGAATAGCATTGAACAGAAATATAGAGACAGTCTACAGAAAGAAAGACTTCAAAGGTAACTCGATGTCAATAAAAACGTATCTATCAATAATCACTCTCAATGTGAATGGCCTAAACGCACCCATAAAATGGCACAGGGTTGCAGATTGGATAAAATGACAGGACCCATCCATATGCTGTCTACAAGAGACCCATTTTGGACCTAAAGATACACGCAGACTGAAAGTGAAGGGGTGGAGAAGCATCTTTCATGCCAATGGGACTCAAAAGAAGGCTGGGGTAGCGATTCTCATATCAGATAAATTAGACTTCAAACTAAAGACTGTAGTCAGAGATACAGAAGGACACTACATAATCCTTAAAGGGACTATCCACCAAGATGATCTAACAATTGTAAATATCTATGCTCCCAATATGGGAGCAGCCAATTACTTAAGAAAACTGTTAATCAAGATAAAGAGTCATATTGATATGAATACACTAATCGTAGGAGATCTTAACACGCCTCTTTCAGAATTAGACAGATCATCGAAGCAGAAAATCAATAAAGAAACAAGAGCATTGAATGACACATTGGACCAGATGGACCTCATAGATATATACAGAACATTCCACCCTGAAACAACAGAATACTCATTCTTCTCAAGTGCACACGGAACCTTCTCCAGAATAGACCACATACTGGGTCACAAATCAGGACTCAACCGATAACAAAAGACTGAGATTATTCCCTGCATATTCTCAGATCACAATGCTTTGAAACTGGAGCTCAATCACAAGGAAAAGTTCCAAAGGAACTCAAACACCTGGAAGCTAAAGACCACCTTGCTTAAGAATGCTTGGATCAACCAGGAGATCAAAGAAGAACTGAAACAATTCATGGAAACTAATGAGAATGAAGACACTTCGGTCCAAAGTCTATGGGATACAGCAAAGGCGGCCCTAAGGGGAAAATATATAGCCATCCAAGCCTTGCTCAAAAAAATTGAAAAATCCAGAACACACCAGCTGTCTCTACACCTTAAAGAACTGGAGGATCAACAACAAATCAAACCAACTCCACACATAAGAAGGGAAATCATCAAGATTCGAGCTGAGATCAATGAGGGAGAAACCAGAGATACAGTAGAACGTATCAATGAAACTAGAAGCTGGTTTTTTTTTTTTTTAAAGATTTTATTTATTTATTTGTGAGAGAGAGAGGGAGAGAGAGCGAGCACAGGCAGACAGAGAGGCAGGCAGAGGGAGAATCAGGCTCTCTGCCGAGCAAGGAGCCCGATGCGGGACTCGATCCCAGGACGCTGGGATCATGACCTGAGCTGAAGGCAGCTGCCCAACCAACTGAGCCACCCAGGCGTCCCAAGAAGCTGGTTTTTTGAAAGAATCAATAAGATTGATAAGCCACTGGCTACACTAATCCAAAAGAAAAGAGAGAAAGCCCAAATTCATAAAATTATGAATGAAAAGGGAGAGATCACAACTAACACCAAGGAAGTAGAAACAATCATCAGAAGTTATTACGAACAGTTATATGCCAATAAGCTTAGCAACCTAGATGAAATGGATGCATTCCTGGAAAAATAAAAACTACCAAAATTGAACCAGGAAGAAGTCGACAACCTGAATAGACCGATATCTAATAACGAGATTGAATTAGTGATCAAAAACCTCCCAAAAAACAAGAGCCCAGGACCTGACGGATTCCCTAGGGAATTCTACCAAACCTTCAAAGAAGAAATAACACCTATTCTCCTGAAGCTGTTTCAAAAAATTGAAGCAGAAGGAAAACTTCCAGACTCTTTCTATGAAGCCAGCATTACCCTGATCCCCAAACCAGGCAAGGACCCTACCAAAAAGAGAATTTCAGACCATTATCACTGATGAATATGGATGCTAAGATTCTCAACAAGATCCTAGCCAACAGGATCCAACAGCACATTAAAAAGATTCTCCACCATGATCAGGTGGGATTCATCCCTGGGCTACAAGGATGGTTCAACATTCACAAATCAATCAATGTGATACAACAAATTAATAGGAGAAGAGAGAAGAACCACATGGTCCTCTCAATTGATGCAGAAAAAGCATTTGACAAAATCCAGCATCCGTTCCTTCAAAGTATAGGGATAGAGGGAACATTCCTGAACCTCATCAAATCTATCTATGAAAGACCCACAGCAAATATCATCTTCAATGGGAAAAAGCTTGCAGCCTTCCCATTGAGATCAGGAACAAGACAAGGATGCCCACTTTCACCACTCTTGTTCAACATAGTATTAGAAGTCCTAGCAACAGCAATCAGACAACAGAGAGAAATAAAAGGTATCCAAATTGGTAATGAAGAAGTCAAACTCTCTCTCTTTGCAGGTGACATGATTCTTTATATGGAAAACCCAAAAGACTCCACCCCCAAACTACTAGAACTCATACAGCAATTCAGCAACGTGGCAGGATACAAAGTCAATGTGCAGAAATCAGTGGCTTTCTTATACACTAACAATGAAAATACAGAAAGGGAAATTCGAGAATCAATTCCATTTACTATAGCACCAAGAACCATAAGATACCTGGGAATAAACCTAAGCAAAGAGGTAAAGGATCTGTACTTGAGGAACTACAGAACACTCATGAAAGAAATTGAAGAAGACACAAATAGATGGAAGATCATTCCATGCTCTTGGATCGGAAGAATAAACATGGTTAAAATGTCTATACTGCCTAGAGCAATCTATACTTTTAATGCCATTCCGATCAAAATTCCACCGGCATTCTTCAAAGAGCTGGAGCAAATAATCCTAAAATTTGTATGGAATCAGAAGAGACCCCGAATCGCTAAGGAAATGTTGAAAAACAAAAATAAAGCTGGCGGCATCACCTTACCTGATTTCAAGCTTTATTACAAAGCTGTGATCACCAAGACAGCATGGTACTGGCATAAAAAGAGACACATAGACCAGTGGAACAGAGTAGAGAACCCAGATATGGACCCTCAACTCTATGGTCAATTAATCTTCGACAAAACAGGAAAAAATATACAGTGGAAAAAAGACAGACTCTTCAATAAATGGTGCTGGGAAAACTGGACAGCTATATGTAGAAGAATGAAACTCGACCATTCTCTTACACCGTACACAAAGATCAACTCAAAATGGATAAAAGACCTCAACGTGAGACAGGAATCCATCAGAATCCTAGAGGAGAACATAGGCAGTAATCTCTTCGATATCAGCCACAGCAACTTCTTTCAAGATACATCTCCAAAGGCAAAGGAAACAAAAGCGAAAATAAACTTTTGGGACTTCATCAAAATCAAAAGCTTCTGCACAGCAAAGGAAACAGTCAAAAAAACAAAGAGGCAACCCACGGAATGGGAGAAGGTATTTGCAAATGACAGTACAGACAAAAGGTTGATATCCAGGATCTATAATGAACTCCTCAAACTCAACACACACGAAACAGCAAACACGTCAAAAAATGGGCAGAAGATATGAACAGACACTTCTCCAATCAAGACATACAAATGACTATCAGACACATGAAAAAATGTTCATCATCATTAGCCCTCAGGGAGATTCAAATTAAAACCACATTGAGATATCACCTTACACCAGTTAGAATGGCCAAAATTAACAAAACAGGAAACAACATGTGTTGGAGAGGATGTGAAGAAAGGGGAACCCTCTTACACTGTTGGTGGGAATGCAGGTTGGTGCAGCCTCTTTGGAGAACAGTGTGGAGATTCCTCAAGAAATTAAAAATAGAGCTTCCCTATGACCCTGCAATTGCACTCCTGGGTATTTACCCCAAAGACACAGATGTCGTGAAAAGAAGGGCCATCTGTACCCCAATGTTTATAGCAGCAATGGCCACGGTCGCCAAACTATGGAAAGAACCAAGATGCCCTTCAACGGATGAATGGATAAGGAAGATGTGGTCCATATACACTATGGAGTATTATGCCTCCATCAGAAAGGAGGAATACCCAACTTTTGTAGCAACATGGACGGGACTGGAAGAGATTATGCTGCGTGAAATAAGTCAAGCAGAGAGAGTCAATTATCATATGGTTTCACTTATTTGTGGAGCATAACAAATAGCATGGAGGACAAGGGGTGTTAGAGAGGAGAAGGGAATTTGGGTAAATGGGAAGGGGAGGTGAACCATGAGAGACTATGGACTCTGAAAAACAATCTGAGGGGTTTGAAGTGGCGGAGGGGTGGGAGGTTGGGGTACCAGGTGGTGGGTATTATAGAGGGCACGGCTTGCATGGAGCACTGGGTGTGGTGAAAAAATAATGAATAATGTTTTTCTGAAAATAAATAAATTGAAAAAAAAACATAAAAAAAAGTATAGGCAACAAAAACAAAATAAACAAATGGGACTACATCAAACTAAATGACTTCTGCAGAACAAAGGAAAAAATCAACTTGAAGAAGAAATCTGTGGAATGGGAGAAAATACTTGTTAACCATATATCTGATAAGGATTAATCTCCAAAATATATACAAAACTTCTGCAATGCAAAATTAAAAAAAGAAAATAAATTTTAAAAACCCTCCCTAAAATCCCAATTAAAAACTAGATGGGGGATTTGAATAGACGTTTCTCCAAAGGAAACATACAAATGGCTAATGGGTATATGAAAATGTGCCTAACGTCACTAATCATCAGAGAAATGCAAATCAAAACCACAATGAGACCAACACTTTACATGTATTAGGATGAATATTATCAAAAAACTAAACTAAAGACAAGTGTTGGCAAAGATCTGGAGAAACTGAAACACTTACATACCATTGGTGGGAATGCAAAATAGTGCAGTCACTAGTGAAAACAGTATGAAATTCCTTCAAAAAAATTAAAAATAGAACTACCATATGATCCAGCAATCCTACTTCTGGGCATTTATCCAAAAGAATTGAAATCAAGATCTCAAAGCATTATTAAGCACCTCCATATTAAGCAATATTAAGCATTATTCATAATAGCTACGAAATGGAAACAATCTAAACTCCCAGTGAAAGAAGAGTAGATTAAAAATGTGGTATAAATGGGGTGCCTGAGTGGCTCAGTGGGTTAAAGTCTCTGCCCTTGGCTCAGGTCATGATCTCGGGGTCCTGGGATCGAGCCCCACATCGGGCTCTCTGCTGGGCGGGGAGCTTGCTTCCCCCTCTTTCTCTGCCTGCCTCTCTGCCTACCTGTGATCTCTGTCAAATAAATGAATAATATCTTTAGAAAAAAATGTGGTATAAACATATAATAAAAATGAATCAGCTTTTATAAAGAAGGAAATTCTGCAATATGCAAATATGAATGAACCTCAGAGACACTGTACTATGTGAAATAAGCCAATAACATAAAGACCACACTGCAGTTCCACTCATGTAAGTTGTCTAAAACAGTAAAAGTCACAGAATCAGAGAGTGGAAAGGTGGTTGCCAGAGGCTGGGGCAGAGGGAGAAATGGCAAGTTACTAACTCATGGGCATAAAATTTCAGTTAAGCAAGATAAATTAGCTCTAAAGTTCTCCTGTAAAACACTGTATCTATAGTCAACAATACTATATTCAAAAATATTCAAAAATATGTGAAGTATATTCAAAAATATGTGAAGAGGGTAGATCTCATGTTAAACATTATTACCATAATAAAATAATTTTTAAAATATTCATGTTTGAGCTGTATAATTGCAAACCACATAAAACATCTCCCCTCCCATTAAAGTATGAATTAATTAAGTAATTAATTTTATATTTGACCAAAATTATATGGTCTAGAATAAGAAAAAAGAATCTTTAACCATTTAGCAGTAATTCTTCATAAACCTAGCACTGGGTACACAGGAATCTGACAGTAATGACGGATTCATTGTTTTGTGTCACCCTGAAGAAGCAGAATAGACCCTTATCCAAAATTTGGGTTAGATGTCAAGACTGATGATGCCACACATATACCAAGAGTGTATGGAAAAGGTGTATTACTCACAAACTATGTTTTCTGGGGAGATACTGCAGATTTCCCAGGGTGATCTGAAAATGGCTTGGGTTTTTATAGCAGTTAAGGGATGAGACCTGGGTGAAGGTTAACAGAAGTTGTTTGAATTTACTGCTAAAACCAAGGGAGATTATCCTGGCTTTCTAATCTGCTTGCTCATATGGGGATCAGAAGGGGAACAGGGAATAAGATAATGTTTAAAAGCTGTCATCAGTCAAGAAAAAAATGGATCCAGGCTGCTTATTATTGTTTAGTTAAAGGCAAATTTGTTCCAAAAGGATCAAATGACTGTGAGAATATAAAAATACAACATGAAAAGCTAAGGTCAATTGAAAAAAAGTATAAAATTCAAATTAGAAAATAGCAAAGTCAGTTTGTTGTAGTGAGTATAATCTGAATGAGTAGTCATGAAATATTTAAATGTTGAATTTTATTGCTTTGCTTTTACAAAGAGAAATTTATAAAAGTGATTCAAAAATGATACTTTTGAAATTGAGTCTCAAACTTTGCTTTAGTTGTAAAATTATCTTTTAATTTTAGAAAACATAATCATGAAGGGGAAGATTTTGCTTTCAATTTCCCAAGTGAATATTTCACTTAGTGAATTCATTCTATCTTACGGATACCTCTACATTTCATTATCATCTACTTGGATTTAATTAAGGAATAATCCAACCAAGACAGATTAAATTAAATAGAAAAAAACCCGATATATCTTGGATTTACTCAATTCTCTAAAAGTTCAGTGTTGCTCTAAACTCTGTTGGAAATGGGAGAAACCAATCGTATAGTCTGTACCTTTCTTCCTACTACATCTGCTAACCTGTGGGTAGAAAGAGGAGAAACTCACCCATTGAAGTACTACTATATGACCCCTTCTTCATGGCATACGTGAGATGAACTTAGAAGGGAAGGATTTGCCTTTCATGCACATGGTGTTTCTCATTGACGGACTTCTTCAGCAACACAAAAACTAGAAATAAAATAACTTTGTTGTGATAATTTTTCTACCCACCTTTCTGGACAGAAAGTCAGGCTAAACGTGTGTATGTCCTGTTCCATTTCATCAAGCCTCTCAATGATTAATTTCATAGGTGCAGATTTTTTAGTTTGGGGAAAATCAAGTGAACATTTAGCTGAACCACTTTCTCCCCAGATTTATTTTTCCCAGTAAAAGATTTAAAAACTAATTAAAATTAAAAAACCAATAAGCAAAGTTTACATGAAACGCATATAAAAGTGTGCACATAGAATACACACACACACACATTACTGAAGCCAGTCATATGATATGCAACTGAAGAAGTGGAAAGAAAATTTGACTACAGATGAGTATACATGCTGGCTAATAAGACAAATACGTATCTCACAAATAACATGAGAATATATCACATAGCTAGAAATAGTGCATACCAATACAATGCTAAATACCTAAAAGGTAAGTTGATATTGCAATAAAAGGGGAAAATCCCATTTATATGTAAATTTGTAATTTACTGCCACTTTATTGCTTAACACTAATTAAACAAGAAAAAAAATCAAAACAGCTAGAGAAATTAACTTTGAAAATGAGAATTCTGTTTATAAACATGAAATTATAAAGCTGCTCATTAATTGTGATGATTTATTTAGTTAAAAAGCACATCATGAGATGAATAAAATTAAGAGATCTATAGTTTAGGGCTAGATCCTAGAAATATTGCCCTCTAAGTGCATTTTACAAAATAATGACAAAGATGAATATCATGCAGACATTTATGTCCTACTACAGAGCTAAATACACAGGTTAGGAATACAGCATGGTGTGATTATCTTTTTATTATGATACTGAAACTTATAATTTCCCAACTTTGCTTGTTGACCTCAATGTCTTTTCTAACACAAAGGAGAAAAACTAAATATAGTTCAGCACATTAATTTAAATATACAGGACATTAACCTCTTAATTTATTTGGCAATTTCATTCATGAATTCTTTAGAGACATAGAGAACTTAAGAGGTGGAGGGATGATGACAATTACCTTTTATCATCTTCTTTGCAACCTTGTCCAATTGAGTGGCATTAATTCACCATGAGTAGTCTTAGATATAAAATATTTAATGATGCTCCCTGACTTCAAATTATAATACAAAGCTATAGTAATTAAAACAACAAAGTAATGGCATAAAAATAGACAACTACATAACTGAACAGAATAGGGAGCCTGACAGTAATCCCATGCGTATATGATCAATTAATTTGCAACAGGAGCCAAGAATATATATACAATGGAGAAAGGACAGTTTATTCAATAAATGGCTCCCAAAAAACTAAATAGCAACACACAAGAGAATGAAATTGGACCAATATATAACAGAATATACAAAAGTTAAGTCAAAATCTAGTAAAGACTTGAACATCAGACCTAAAACCATAAAACTACTAGAAAAAAAAACAGGCTTTAAACTCTGAAATGTCTTAACTATGATTTTTCTTAACGTGACACCCCAGCAAAAGTAACAAAGCAAAAGCAAACATAGTGGGACTATATAAAACTAAAAGGCTTCTACACAGCAAAGGAAACCATCAACAAAATGAAAGGCAATCTACTGAATAGGAGAAAATATTTGCAAATCATACATCTGATAAGGGCTTATATCCAAATTATATAGAGAACTCGTACAATCCAAAAGCAAAAGAATAAACAATTTGATTAAAAGATGAGCAGAGGATATGAATAGATGTTTTCCAGACAAGACATAGAGAGGGCCAATAGGTACATAAAAAGATGCTTAACATCATTAATGATCAGGGAAACACAAATCAAAACCATAATGAGCTATTACCTCACACCTGTTAGAATGGCTACTGTCAAAAAGACAAGAAATAATAAGTATTGGCAAGGATGTGGAGAAAAAAGAACCTTGTGCACTGTTGGTGGTAATGTAAATTGGTGGAGCCACCATGGAAAAGGGTATGGAGGTTCCTCAACAACTTAAAAACAGAACTAACATGATCTAGCAATTCCACATCTAGATAATCATCTGAAAAAAAAAAAGAAAATAACTCAAAAAGATATAAGTACCCCATGTTCACTGCAGTATTATTAATAATAGACAAGCTATGGAAACAACCTAAGTGTCCATCAATCGATGAATGGATAAAGAAATTGTGAGATATATATATATATATATATTGTGAGATATATATATATATATTACTGAGCCATGAAAAAGAGTGAAATCTTTTTGTGTGTGTGATAGCGTGGATGGACCTTAAGGGCATTATGCTAAGTGAAATAAATCAGACAGAGAAAGATAAATACCATATGATCCCTCTTATATGTAGAATCTAAAAATGATACTAGTTCATAGATACAGAGATTGATTGGTGGTTGTAGGGAACAGGGATGAGAGAAATAAAAGGGAAAAAGTATGACATGCTCCTGTGTAACGCTTATAATTTCTTATTGATCAATGAAATTATTACTACTGGTTAAATGAATGGAGCAGTAGGATGTGGTTTGTTGAGATAACTATAAAACAGCAGGATACTGGCCTGTCAGCATGGAGGAGTGAAGAGAACTTTTTCACATAGATCAATGTAACAGAGATGTTCAAGAGTACGTGCTCAGTAGAATAAAAGCTACAGTAGCTAAACATTCTTCTTTTTTTTTTTATTTATTTATTTATTTGACAGAGAGTGAGAGAGAGCACAAGCAGGCAGAGCAGCAGGCAGAGGGAAAGGGAGAAGCAGGCACCCCGCCAAGCAAGGAGCCCAACATGGAGTTTGATCCTAGGACCCTGGGATCATGACCTGAGTTGAAGGCAGTTGCCCAACCAACTGAGCCACCCAGGCACCCCCCTTAGCTAAACATTCTTATTCACAACAAATAATTAAATTATTTTGTTCTAGGTAAGAGTGTTTGATTATATTTAAAAACTTTTTCATAGCTGGATGTTCCCATGATAATGACAAGGGACAGATAATAATTTTCTCTCAAAGGTCAAAAAGTATGTTACAAGACTTTAAAAGAGATAAATGTGTCACACTCCAGTAAATGCAGCCACCTATCATGTAGAAACCAGAGGGCAATTAACAGAGGGTCTCAAGAATGTACCTATGAAGAGAGGAAATAAAATTCTATATTTAAGATAATTAATTGATAATCTGAGTTAGATGAGAAAATCATCTTTTATTGCAAAAAATCATTTAAACCTCCTTAGTTTATATAATGACAAATGTATGAGCCCCATTCAGGCAAAGTCACTAAGAACTTTGTTGCTTAATATTCATTAAATATAAGAATTCTTTTAAAAGAATACTATATGGTTACATTAAAAGCAATCACAAATATCCTAAAATTGTTCTCCTTTTAAATACTTAACAATCAGGGGCGCCTGGGTGGCTCAGTGGGTTAAGCCGCTGCCTTCGGCTCAGGTCATGATCCCAGGCTCCTGGGATCGAGTCCCACATCGGGCTCTCTGCTCAGCAAGGAGCCTGCTTCCCTATCTCTCTCTCTCTGGCTGCCTCTCCGTCTACTTGTGATTTCTCTCTGTCAAATTAATAAATAAAATCTTTTAAATAAATAAATAAATAAATAAATACTTAACAATCAGCTGAACTGTCATCCTACTCAACATTCAAATTCTACCGCTACAAGAACTCTACTCCATCTTTGCTTTATTTCCTAAATTTAGTCATTATTTTTCATTTAAATAAATATTAATATCTATAATTTACCATAGACTGTGCTAGAATCCTGAGGGTTGTGGCAACAAAGGGAGGATAAAGTTTGAAAAGGACTTTTCTTAAATAGCTACTAATCTAGTGCGGGAACAAAAGAAAAGTAAATATACAACTAAAACACAGCATAATGAGTATTATAATAGAGGTATGTTAAAAAATGGTAGCCGCTAAGTGATTTTAATGAACAGGAGCTTGCTTTCTGTTGAGGTGGTAAGAACAGATGGTCTATGCAAGAAGAGGAAAGACACATCAACATACATGAAAAACTATGGCAAATTCAGGAGATTATGTACTACTTCGGTATGGAGTAACATACAGAGCTGCCAAGGAATATAGGAAATGTGGTTGAAAGAGGCATCTCAGGTCTAATTGTGAAAGATCATGCATGTGCTGAGAAGTGCATTATTTAGGCACGGAGAAGCCACTGAGGGCTTACATGATCAATTGTGGGTTTTAGAAACATTTTTGATGACAGCGTGGGTGATGGACAGAAAAAGGGGAGGCTGAAACAGGAAGACCCATTGGGAGCTAAGATGATAACCTGCCTGAAAAGATTTGGTTGTGATCTGAGAGAGCAATAGTGACAGGGGAAAGAAAGAACTTGAGAGCTCCTTCAGGATAAGAATGAACAGGAGGAGGTAGTTTGTTGAGGAAATAAAGGAAAGGAAAACATCTCACAATACTCTGATGTTTCACCTGGAGAATGATAGATGATAAATCTATTAGAAATGGGAAACATAGGAAAGTATATTTGAAACAAAAGAAAATTTGATGTTGGATTGCTTGTGTAGCTACATGCATAATCTGACTACATGAAGACGTTCGCTAACTCCTTTTTTCCTTTTCCTTCTATTATAATCTGCTCCTTGTGTTTTGTTTTATTGTATTAGAATATCTTAATGTCATATTATCACATGCTAAAAAAATCATATCCAAAACCTACATGAAATCCTCCAGTCTTAGAAACTTTCTAATCTCCACAACTGCTTCCATTATATAATTGTATTTATCTTTCAAATTGATCAAACACTGATTAGGTTTTAGACTAGACTAGGTAGAACATGGAGACTAAACCCTAAGTATCTGAGTTTGGTTGCTAACCCACAAAATTCTCTTTCTAAACATAAATCTGTAAGTCCCTCAAATGGTTTCTAGTAAGAAATTTGAGTGTAAAATACACTTCTGTATTAGAAGTATAATGCAAATAATAACAACAAATCCTAGCAGATTAGGTAAATCTTACTGTGATTCTCATTCATTACAAAGCCTCTAATAATGAAAATACTTCTAGTATGGCCATGAAATGTATGGGTGATCATTCATTTCAAAGCAATTGAGCCAAACAAATGAACTCTAATTCAGGGCCCACCCTAACTTCAGCTCAACTTCTGGAAGAAGTCAGCTTCAGAACAACCTGCTGAATCAGAAAGTCCCTCTAACTGGCTGGCACATTGCCTACAATATTTCAGTTCTGATCTTTATTTTTAATTAATTAATTCATTTTGAGAGAGGGAAAGAGAAGGGGATGGGGCTGAGGGGGAGAGTGAGAGGGAGAGAGAGAATCTTAAGCAAGCTCCATTCCTGGCACAGAGCCTGACCCAAGCTTTATCTCACAACCCTGAGATCATGACCTGGGCCAAAACCAAGACCTGAATGCTTTACTGACTAAGTCACCCAGGCACCTCATGATCTTTAATACTAAGAGAATTGATTCCCCTGAGTCAAGATACCATTTCAGAGCCTCATATATTTTGTGGATTCAGAAAGGGAATTTCCCTATATTTATAATTATTTGTAGTTATGGAGATGGGAAAAATTGATGAGGTTTACCTGACAGGTGGTCAAACGGCTGTTCAACTTAGTGGTTGGTATTTAAACTCTTGGCTCTATAATGCAAGAATGTATTATGCCCTAGATGCATTTTTATAGCTCTTCTGGTAATTATTTCCTGCCAAGTAAAGTAACATGGATGACTCCAAGCACAAGGTCTTATTTAGTGTTATATCTTCTTTATCCACTTTACCAAAACAGCACCAAGGGATCATTTATGTTTTAATTTACTTGATTAAAAAATCTACTTTGGGTTAATGTTTCATTTAATGAAAACGCCCCCATGCCTGTCATGCCATTAACTTAGACCAAAATCAGTTAGCAACTGAAACACAGATTTTCGCAACCACATGCACTTGCATAAAGTTATAAAACAATCATTTTTGTAAGATCAAAACCACAAATTTTATAGTTGAGTCACAGTGCTGAAACAATGTGGGAGGACCTGAGTTTGGACTGGAGACCTAAAGAGCTGGGAACTTAAGGGCCCCCAGTAACCATCCCATTCTTAGGAAAAGAAAGACATAGACACCTAGAAAACCTCTCTTTCAAAATAATCCTGAAACACAGACTTCCCAAACACATGAAGTAATCCAGGGCTAGGTACCTTAACCAAACTAATAATAGAATTGCATACTCCTGTCTGATAAAATGAATTTTATGGAACAGCTTGACAAAATTTTAAAATAAATATATTTAAGTGCTAAGAGAGCTAAATGAGGGACTATCATAAAAGTGATCAATACTATAAGCAATGGCATGAATTAATCTTATAGACACAATATTGAACAAAAGAAAAGTACATAATGTATGAGTCCAATGATATAAAGTACCAAAAAAATGCAAAACTAATCTATATTTTAAGAGGTCATTAAAATGATCACCTTTTAAATGACTACCTTGAGACCACGGAGGGCTCAAAGGGGCTTTTGGGAATGTTGGGAATGGTCTATTTCATCATTTGGATGCTACTTACATGGGTGTGCTCACTTTATGAAGAGTACTTGTACTGTAGAATGATGATGCATAGTGGACTTCAATTAAAATATATGTACATAAAATATGAACACTGAATATATTTTTAGACATTGAAAACACATTCTGTTAGGCACTGACAGTAAGAAAATCCAGGTGTGTGGAACTGATGCATTATTAAAATAAAGTAAATAATAAAGTAAGTAATATTAAAACAGATATGAAAATTATGTTGAACATAATTTGAATATTTGTTAATACTTTAAGCCCCCTAAAATTCATAGTGTCTAATAATCATTACTAGAGTCCATAACTTAACAATTAGATAACTCAGAAATTCAAATCATAAAACTGTTAAGTACCACCACACATACTAACTTTATAACATATTTACTTTAATATTACTATTAAAGTAAAATAGGTTCTTTACTTCATAACTAACTGTTAAAGTAAGAATTATTAAACTTAATGTAAAAAATACACTAAAACTAAAAGAAAAATAATTAAATAGAATATTGAAATTTTATGAATGCAACAGGAATAGAAATGCATGGAAAAATTTAAAAATATGTCCTTTTATTGGTATCTAAAACCAGTGCATATTGGTCTCAATAACCAGCTTAAATCTTCTTCCTCAGTTTCCCATTATTCAAAATATGCCAGTTTTTGTTCACTTTTTTTCTTTTTTCCCTCCCCACTTATTTGCGCCTTTGCATTTGCCATTTCCTCCAAAATACTCTCATTCAAGCTTTTAATCTTGATAAATCCCTTCCTTGAAGACGAAGTTGGAATGGTTTCATGGGTATATGCATATGTTCAAACTTCTCAAATTGTATACATTAAATACGTAGTTTTTGTTTATCAATTGTACTTGAATAAAACTGTTAAAAAAAAAAGGGGGGGGGTGCCTGGGTGGCTCAGTTGGTTAAGCGACTGCCTTCAGCTCAGGTCATGATCCTGGAGTCCTGGGATCAAGTCCCACATCAGGCTCCCTGCTCAACAGGGAGTCTGCTTCTCCCTCTGATCCTACCCCCTTTCATGCTCTCTCTCTCTCAAATAAATAAATAAAATCTTAAAAAAACAGAGGTTTACCCACTTTATAAAAAAAAAAAAAAAAAAAAAAAAAAAAAAAAAAAGACTGAATTGGAGTGCTACCTGCTCTGGGAATTCTTATCTCAATCACAGCCACAGTTAGCTGGGCATTCCAGTACCCATTATCAGATATGTGAAATCAAATCTCAGGCTGGGAGAAATACTGCCTGAGTTCATTTTATCCACAATTTCCGATTTTGTTATAGAGAAGATTCTCTTAGTCTCTCAGTGCCTTAATTTTCTTCTCAGTAAAAGGGGAATAAGATATCACCTTAAATAGGTGATGGGGATTAAGAGTACATTTATCATGATGAGCACCGGGTACTACAGAATTATTGAGTCACTGTATTGTATACCTGAAACTAACATAACACTGTATGTTAACCATAGTAGAATTAAAATTAAAAATGTAAATAAATCATTTTCTTCTTAGGATTCTCTTAGTGATTAAATAAATTACATAATTCATTACATAAATTCATAGAATAGTATCAGACAAATACTAATTGTTCATAAAATCCTAATCATTATTTTTGAAGCACAGATTTTTTTGTGTGTGTGTTCCATAATTTGTCTACCGTCAAATTCCATAAGATTTCCAATTTTGTCTTCACTATATCCTATAAAATTTGCACCTTGCAGAGTAGCTGGCATATGTGTTGTACTTAATAATGGTTTTATGACTTGAATTTCTGAGTTAGCTAATTGTTAAATTATGGACTCTAGTTATGATTTAGACACTATGAATTTTAGGAGGCTTAAAGTATTAACAAATATTCAAATTATGTTCAACATTATTTTCATATCTGTTTTAATATTTCTAAGTTCTTTAAATATTATATTAAACAATAACTACTAATTTCTCCAGAGTTTTGCTAGCCATCTGTGGGATACTTGTAGGTGTAGGTTTCAAAGAATGAATTCCAGGAGTGCAATTGCAGGGTCGTAGGGAAGCTCTATTTTTCCTGGGTATTTACCCCAAAGATACAGATGTCGTGAAAAGAAGGGCCATCTGTACCCCAATGTTTATAGCAGCAATGGCCACGGTCGCCAAACTATGGAAAGAACCAAGATGCCCTTCAATGGATGAATGGATAAGGAAGACGTGGTCCATATACACTATGGAGTATTATGCCTCCATCAGAAAGGATGAATACCCAACTTTTGTAGCAACATGGACGGGACTGGAAGAGATTATGCTGAGTGAAATAAGTCAAGCAGAGAGAGTCAATTATCATATGGTTTCACTTATTTGTGGAGCATAACAAATAGCATGGAGGACAAGGGGCGTTAGAGAGGAGTAGGGAATTTGGGTAAATTGGAAGGGGAGGTGAACCATGAGAGACTATGGACTCTGAAAAACAGTCTGAGGAGTTTGAAGTGGCGGGGGGATGGGAGGTTGGGGTACCAGGTGGTGGGTATTATAGAGGGCACGGCTTGCATGGAGCACTGGGTGTGGTGAAAAAACAATGAATACTGTTTTTCTGAAAATAAATAAATTGGGAAAAAAAAAAAAAGAATGAATTCCCATTTTACAAAATGGGACAAAAGGACAGAACCTCCCAAAATTCAGGAAAAGAAGAATTCGAGAACAAGATGCCATGAGTCTGAATGAACCAGACTCTGCCTTCAGTTTGCACCTTCCTTTAAGTTACACTCATCTTGATTTTCTCCTTACCAGGCCATTGTATAGCTTCCCTTATGAGATGTTTGCCCATGTCTTTGCAAGAATGCTATAAAAGTTCAGACTTATTCAAGATTATAAAAGAGAACCCCATTTGGGCTCTCTGTAACAAAAGACGGTGGCATTTGGTGGCCAATTGTTACTTTTTTTTTTTTTTTTTTTTTTTTAAAGGGAGGAGATACTATCAGGCTTGGGGGAAAAAATTAGAATAATAGACTTTATACAAAATAGGAATCCTTCTTCCCTCTCTTGATTTTGCCCTCTTCTGATTCTTGGCTTTTTTAGTCCAAACAGCAGATAGTGATTATCCATAGTTTTTACTTACAACTGCTTCATTCACAATAGAGTGGGAGTTCTTGATTCAACTTGAAATCTCTACAAGAGGTCCACTTACTAATAGATACTAGTTGGGCTCTCAAAATTAGCCAATCAGTATGGCCAAGGAGGCAGTTACACTAAAACAGCACAGCTAGGTAAACACACACACACACTACTGTTGGATTTTGATGGTAACAGCAAGGAAAGAAAGTATTGCACATATACTGGGTTTTTTCTTGTCACTCCTGAAATCCACACCAGTCAGGAACCTCAGAATGTGACCGTATTTGGAAATATGTTTTTTGTCGATCTAATCATGGCAAGGATTGAGATAAGAAATCAGACTGGATTAGTGTTATCCGAAAACCCAATGATAAGGTCCTTCCTTCCTGATATGAGACAGAAAGGACACAGGGACACAGAAGAAGGCAATATGCAGATGGAGGCAGAGATTAGAGTGATGAGTTTACAAGCTAAGGAGCATCAAGGATTCTATGTAATCACCGGAGGCAGGGAGAGAAACTTGAGAAAGTTTCGTCCTCAGAGACTGCAAGTTTTCTCCACTTGGAGATTCCCCTTCCATGTATCTTCCGTGTTAAACAACGCACCTTGTGTATTATTTTAACTAGGTAAGCTATTCACTTCCAGAGCCCAAGTTCTATCGTATTAATTTATAATTGTAAAAGGATCCTAAGCAACTTAACACAGAGTAATGAAATAATAGTTGACTTTTACTGCTCACAAATGTAAAACAAAAGTAGAAGATGGTAACTTTTTTATTTCTATTCCTTCACTGATTTAAATGCATGCCACTAAGTGATAATGTTTCCTCGCTTTAAGAACCAAATGCACTCAACTGTTTTCAATTAAGCATTCATCACCAGGCCTCAAGGTCCTTGCATCATTTGAGGTCGATTCAGTAAAAAGGTGACTAAAATGAAGTGCTTGAGCTGGTCCTTAAATATTCCTGTAGTCATTGAATACCTTTGCAAATAGCTTTATAATGGCAAAATTGCCACATTATGATTGAATTTGTAGTGAACAAATGAGGACACATTATCATCTCAGCCAATATTTGAGTTAGCTCAGGAGAATTTCAGCCAACTTGTATTTTACATGAGCTTAGCTGCAATTCAGTGCAGGAACTATTATATATAGGTATATATAGGTATACACACACACACACACACACATATGTGACTTGAAAACAAACTAAATTTTGTATAACTGGAATAAAAACTAAAATGGAAAGATGCCAACATGTTTTTTCTAAAGTAGAAAATGCATTGACCTTTCGCTCATGGTAATCATGTCTCAAGTGTCCTGTGAAGAGAAAATAAAGCAATAACATGTCATTTAGCTGAAGGTCACTTATCTTGCAAATTAAGCGATTCGGAGCATCATTGAGAACTTGGCAATAATCAAGAAGGGCCTATAAAAAAAAAGATGTTTATATATCTTTTGATTTGTCTTGATTTAACAAAATACTTGATTTGACTATTCACCAAAGAAGCACTTGATACTTAATTCAATATTTTTTACTGTTATAGTCATAATTTTATAAAGCCCACCTATAAAACTTTCTAACTATGAATATATTAAAATTAATCATAATTAGGAAGCTCTTGAGTTAGCCAGTGATCACAGAAGGAAGTTATAAGAACAACCGGAGAGCAATGGAGGAAACAGATGAAACTTTAAAATACAGAAAAATAAGCTCTCTAAAATTATAGTAAAAAGACTTCTGATCAATTTTGCAAACCTCATAACTGTTCAAACCTCCCAAGATGTCAGTTAGAATACATAAAAATGAAAGAACAAGTATCATCAAACCAAAATTATCATAATTAAAAAAAGAGAAAGAGCATCTTCCAGACTAGAAATGAAGTAATACATGTACTAAGTATTCTGGGTTAGGTCAGGTAATCAAAGGGCTGGTGGGGTAGGGATTGTCAATGTAATAGAATCTGTAATTTATTTTAAGGATGCTTATAAGCATGTATAAAGGCAAACTACAACATTACAATATTATAATTTGAGGAGAAAAATGAGTTTTTGTTGCCTACAAACTCAAGCAGAATCTCTTATACATGAAGCAGACCTAGAATTGTATGTGTTTGACTAAATAATTCCAGAAATTAATTAGCCACATGGAATCAGAATCTAATAGTATATGAATCATGTAAAGCCTATTTTGGAAGTCTCATATATAAAAGGCAAAGACCCATAATTTTTAAGGCAGGTATGTATTTCCTGGATGTATGTATAATAAAGGAATATCTGCCTGAGGAGGACCTTCCAACCAAAAATTACAAAGTACTAAGGAAATCAAAATGATGAAAGAGTAACACAAACTGGGTAAAATCAGGAGCTATAATTCAGACCTAGAAAAAAGTAGAACCTGGAAAGAACTTTAAAATGATCGTTTTAATGTCTTCTACAGAAAAATAAAGTGAAAGCAACCAAAAAGGAATAAAAAGTTATGACACAGAAGTTGATGGCTATTAAACAAGAAACAGTTTAATAGATTTACTACTGAGGTGACTGGAGAGACCTGAGAAGTGAAATAGTGAGCTATAAAATCAGTGGAAGCTTCCTGGAATACAGAGCAAAGAGATGAAAAAAATATAAAATATAAAACAAAGCTAAAGTACATTAGGAATATTAGGGTAATAATATAAATAAAGTTGAAACAATAACAACAGTTGGGAGATGGAAAGTATAAGTATGCTAAAATTTTTGATCCTTCCCAAAGAAAGATAGGCCTACTCAATCCATTTGTTAGGGGGAAAAAACTTGATGCTTTTGTGAATAACAACATAAAGAAATCCCCAAAGAAGAAGAAGATGAGGAGGAAGGAGAAAAGGAGGAGGAGGAGGAAGAAAATGAGCAAGAGGAAGATACATTAAGAATTAGACTAAACTTACAAACTAACAGAGAAAAAAATGGAACAAAAAATGCAATGATTGGGGTGCCTGGGTGGCTCAGTGGGTGAAGCCACTGCCTTCAGCTCAGGTCGTGATCCCAGGGTCCTGGGATCGAGCCCCACATCGGGCTCTCTGCTCGGCGGGGAGCCTGCTTTCTCCTCTCTCTCTCTGCCTACTTGTGATCTCTCTCTCTCTGTCAAATAAATAAATAAAATATTAAAAAAAAAAAGACTGAACTCATCTATTATTATTATCATCCACTGCATACCTTGAGGCATTTAATTATTAGCACTGTTGTCCTAGAGAAGAGAATTTCACATTTTGTATGTAGAATAACATCTCACCCAAAGATGTCCACACCTTAATCTTGGGCACTTTATGAGTATGTTGTTACATGACAGAAGGAATTAGGATAGCAGATAGAATTAAAGGTGTAATTAGTTAACCTCAAGATAAAAAATGTTACCTTAGAATATCTGGTTGTGACAATGGTCCTTAAATTGAAGAGGGAAGGAGAAAAAGAAAATTGGTAAAAGAGTTCTGATGGCAGAAACAGGATTGCCATTTAAGATAGTCTGTTGTTCTAGTTCTTTCCTCAGAACCGATAGTGTCTCCCCTTTTTTAGTTTGTAATACATGGTTATAGTCTTACAATGAATCCCCCAAACCAACTTCTGTTTCAGAGTGCTCAAGTTCTGTTTTATGATTATGAATAATTCTGTACTTTTACATGATCTAAAGAAAAACATGAGAATATAAATGTGTAAATCACCAATTGGGAGAAAAAATTAAGGAAAAATATATCTGACAAACAACTTGAATCAAAAATATATAAAGTACCCTTGCAACTTAACAATTTAAAAAAAACACAAAAATAGGCAAAGAATTAAATAGACAATTCAAAAGAAGTTATATAAATAGCCAAGAAGCACATAAAGATTCATGATATCTTTAGTTATCAGGGAAATGCAAATTAAACCACAGTGTGATACCATCACCCACCAAAAAGAAAAGTTAAATTTAAAATGACTGTCAATTCCATATGCCGGCAAAAATGTTCAGTAATTGAAACTTTGATAAAATTATGGCAAGAATGTAAAGATAGTAAAACACTTGGGCAAGAAGTTGGGCAGTTTCTTGTCATCTTAAATCTATACTGTAAATATAATCTCAAGGGGCACCTGGGTGGCTCAGTTGGTTAAGCTCCTGCCTTCAGCTCAGGTCATAATCCCATGGTCCTGGGTTAGAGCCTCACATAGGGTTCAGCAGGGAGCCTGCTTCTCCCTCTCCCTCTGCCTCACTCCCAGCTTGTGCACGCTCTTTCTCTCTCTCTTACTGTCTCTCTCAAATAAATAAAATCTTAAAAAAAAATAAAATAAAATAAAATATAATCTCAAAATTCCACCCTCAAAAATGATGAAAATTGGGGCGCCTGGGTGGCTCAGTGGGTTAGGCCGCTGCCTTCAGCTCAGGTCAAGCATGATCTCAGGGTCCTGGGATCGAGTCCCACATCAGGCTCTCGGCTCAGCAGGGAGGCTGCTTCCCTCTCTCTCTCTCTGCCTGAATCTCTGCCTACTTGTGATCTCTGTCAAATAAATAAATAAAATCTTTTTAAAAAATGATGAAAATTAAGCTTCAACAAAAGCAAACAAACTAACTTAATATAGGCATGTCCAAGGAGACATTATTCATACTAGTCCAGAACTGGATATAACTCAAATATCCACCAACTAGAGAGTGGATATAAAAAAATTAAGGTATATTCCTTAAATGGAATACCATCAAAAAATAAAAAGGGAAGAACTAGTGATAACTGCCATAACATAGACAAATATCAAATTTGTGTTGGACAAAAACAGATAGACACAAAAGACTGTATATTGTATGATTCCATTTTTTATGACGTTCTGGAACTGGAAGAAATAATCTATGGTGAAAGAAATTGAGAAAAATGGCAACCCAAGGGGTAGGGAACTGTTTTTTGGTGGTAATAAAATGCTCTCTCCATGTTCATAAGGGTGTGAATTACATGGGTGCTACTTGTCAAAACTCAGTGTATTGTACATTTAAAATTTGCAGATCGCTAAATATATATCTGATCTCAAGAACAAGAATAAGAAGGAAGTGAACTCTGTTCTTATTTACACCCCAGAAAGTCTCCTTCTCATAAAATGGGAATTTGAATAATCATAAAAACAAACTTTCCTACTTATGTACTAATTTTTGCAATATACATAGGGGAGTGAGCGTGTATGTGTGTGTGTGTGTGTGCACATATGCATGTGTGTACGAAACACACTTGTTTGAACATGTGTCCAACCAGGTAACGTTTGCTGTGTAACTGATGAATGTTTGAACACACAGCATTTATCATGTGATCCAAGCATTACCTGGTCTTTGATGTAACTTGGAAAGAAAATATTGAGTGTTAGATAGCTCTATAGCTGCTTGTCTTCAGTTACAAAGAAGTCCCCCACATCAGTATTTTTTAAATCTCCCTAGATGATATTAATTGACAGCCAAATTGGAAACCACTGATTTTATTCACTACCACTAAAATAAACTAAAGGAGATAAGCCCTTGAAGTATATCATTTTGACAATAACATTTGACAGAAGTATAGAAAAAACACAGCAAGTTTCAGAGAATTTCAAAGGAAATGAAGGAGGTTTTTGGTGCAAATACCTAAAGGACATTCTATAGTCATTTATTTTGATTGTCTGGAATTGCTTGGTATAGATTCACACATACATTATAAACTGGAGATGTATATAATTCTCTCTCTTTAGAGGTCTTACCCCATATGCTTGTGAGCAAGGTTAGATAGTAGTAGAGTAATTTGGCCATGGAACTAAGTCATATTCTCTGAAAGTGATAGCAGAAAATCAGGTGATTTAAAAAAATATATTATTTATTTATTTAAGAAAGAGAGAGAACATGGGGTGAGGGGGGCAGATTAGAGGGAGATGCAGACCCCGTGCCAAGCAGGGAGCCCAATGCAACACTCGATCCTGGGACTCTAGGGTCATGACTTGAGCCAAAGGCAGTTGCTTAACCAACTGAGCCACCCAGGCTCCCAATGAGCTGATATTTTGACTATGCTCTATTTACTGTGTAATTATCCCATATATTTTTTAATTTTAACTCATATAAAGATTTGGAGTTATAACACTTACAGGGACAAATATAAATAATGTATAAAAGCTAGGTAAACCATCATGTGCCCACTCTACTCTGCGTCCATGAGTCTGACCGTTTTAGGGTTCTCATAAAATAGGAATCATGCAGTATTTGTCCTCCTGTGTCTGACTTATTTCACTTAGCATAATGTTTTTCAGTCCATCTGTGTTGTCACAAATGGCAAGATTTCCTTCTTTTTTCAATTCTGAATAAAATTCCATTGTATGTGTATACTACATTTTCTTTATCCATTCATCTGTCAATGGATAGATTTCATTTGTTTCCATATCTTGGCTATTGAGAAAAATGTTGCAATAAACATGGGAAGGCAGTTTCTCTTTGAGATCCTGATGTCAATTCTTCGGATATATATCCAAAAGTGAGATTGTGAGATCATAAGTAGTTCTACTTCTCATATTTTGAGTAAACTCCGTATTGTTTTCCATAGTGGCTGCCTCAATTATTTACATTCTCACCAATAATGTATAAGGATTCTCTTTACTCACATCCTCACCAACACTTCTTTTTTTTCTTTTTTTAAGATTTATTTATTTTATTTTAGAGAGAAAGAGAGTGTGAGCAGAGGGAGAAGGAATTTCAAAGTATATCTCTCAATATTTATCAGTTACAAAGAGAATAACAGTACCCTTACAGTGGAGAAAATTGGCAGACATTTTAATCAAGTGTTTATAATTAACATCACAATAATAACAGATAACAACATTATATACTGCCTAAAATTATTTACTGAGGAAGATACTACATTTCTGTGATATTCTCTCAAAAAATGTATAATCTCCACTTAACCATGAGAAAATATCAGAGAATGCCAAAGTGAAAAATAATTCCAAATTATTCTACAAAATAACTAAGTAGTACTCATAAAAATGTCATGAAAAATAGGGGAAGACTGAAGAACCATCATGGATCCGGGAGACCAGGAAACACAACAACTATATGCAATGCAGATTTCAGATCAGATCCTAGCACAGAAAAATGACACTATGGACTAAAACTACTGGTAAGCAGCTAATAAGGTCTTTAGTTAATAATATTATACCAACATTAATTTCCTGATTGTAATATTTGTAATTGGTTATGTAAGCTGTTAACATTTGGAGAAGCTGGATGAAGGGTATCTATGAATGCCATGTACAGTGTTTGCAAATTTTCTACAAATCTACAATAATTTCAAAGTAATTTTTTAAAACTAGTAACAGAACCATCTAAGATCCAGTGATCTCTCCTCTGGGTCCTCATAGCATTTATGCTACAGCTTTTCTTTACAGCTGTGTTTCAACTCAGCATTTCCCTATTTTCCACTTTAAGGCTATGTAGCACAGTAGAAAGAAGAATGGTCAATCTTATTTTTCTTGGAAGCAGAAAGCTTTTATCTATTGCTCTGTAGATGATTCTACTTTGGAGGGGCAAACTGCTGCTCAGGTTAATAAACATCTGAGAGTTCCACTTCCAAAATTTGACGTTTTTGCATAGTGCTCTAATTCCCCACCCTTCACTCTCTACATACTTAAACCTTCTGCTCATCCCGCCCCCACACACAAACAGAGTGGTTGTGGAGTTGGTGGAATTTTTTATTCTCTGCAGAACAAAAACATTGTATATTACTGATCTAAAACTAAAATTCTCAAAAGGAAGCCTAAGCCTTGCTAGAGAGCCCCTGAAGTCAGATGTGTCCAACAGTTGAACAAATAAATGACTAATCAGATTTTGTATAAGTCAATGAAGATCTTCCTGAGGAAATTACTGCCTTTGATAAGAGCAGCGGTGGTCCTTGAAAATGCATCCTGTCTCTACCAATAACTCTAAAGCAAAACCTACCCTATTTGAAGCTTTCCATCACTTCCCAAGCCCTATCAAAAATGAGTCAAAAATGATCACAAACTCCTCTAAGTTTTGTTAATACAATTTGTCTGTGATAGCAGATTTCAAATACTGCTTTGAATATCATCACTTGTTAAATTATCTCCTCTGAATATCTAGAATGTAAGATTCTTGAGAACAGCCCATGTCTTAATCATTTCTGTTTCTTCATAATAACTACTATCATACCGGAGACCACATAAGTATATGAGAAATCATTTATTTTGGTTCAATTGAAGTTATAATAAATTTTAATTAGCTTAAAAATTCCATTATAATTATACAGCACAAAATACAATTTTAGGTCTGTTTTGAAAATACCTTTGAGATTTTTCTCAGATTGAAGGGTTATGAAAAGCAGTCCTTCATACACTGAGCAAGAACAGAAACTCTCCTCTGACATAGTTCATTGAATAAAACTGGAACACAGGTTAGTTACTCATTCTATTTCATGAAGAAAGAATGAAAGGCCAAATAGACTTTCCCAATTGGAACAAACAAAAGAAAACTGTGGATGACACATGATACAAAAATAAAAGGACCACCACCCACCTTCAGTACAGATCTGTTTCTCAGATTTGTTTATCCTGAAGGCCTTGTGGTGATTTACAGGGCAGATTACATTTCTATGAAAGGAAAATTATATATTTAAATCCTGAACCCAAAGAAGGATAGAGAGTAATATCATCTTTGCGGTTAATATTTGGAAAGGAGGGGACCAGAGGAAGGGGCAATACCAAAGTCAAGAGCAACTCTCTGAAAGTCACCTCTTTTTTTTTTTTTTTAAAGATTTTATTTATTTATTTGACAGAGAGAGATCACAAGTAGACAGAGAGGCAGGCAGAGAGGGAGGAAGGGAAGCAAGCTCCCTGCTGAGCAGGGAGCCCGATGCAGGACTCGATCCCAGGTCCCTGAGATCATGACCCGAGCCGAAGACAGCGGCTTAACCCACTGAGCCACCCAGGCGTCCCTGAAAGTCACCTCTTAATATCAAAAGCCTGTACTGAGGGAGGAGTCAAGATGGCGGAGAAGTAGCAGGCTGAGACTACTTCAGCTAGCAGGAGATCAGCTAGAGAGCTTATCTAAAGATTGCAAACACCTGCAAATCCATCAGCAGATTGAAGAGAAGAAGAACAGCAATTCTAGAAACAGAAAAACAACCACTTTCTGAAAGGTAGGACTGGCGGCGAAGTGAATCCAAAGCGACGGGAAGATAGACACCGGGGGGAGGGGCCGGCTCCCGGCAAGCGGCGGAGCAATGGAGCACAAAATCAGGACTTTTAAAAGTCGGTTCCGCTGAGGGACATCACTCCGGAGGCTAAACCGGGGCGAAGCCCACACGGGGTCGGCGTGACCTCAGGTCCCGCGGGGTCACAGAAGGATCGGGGGTGTCTGAGTGTCGCAGAGCTTGCGGATATTGGAACGGGAAAGCCGGCTGCAGAGACAGAGCCGACAGTAAGCTCGCAGCTCGGAGTTGCCTTGAACCGGTCGCAAGCTCGGTGAGCTCGGAGCGCGGCCGGAGGTCAGGCAGACGCGAGTTACTAGGAGCTGTTCGCTGAGGGCGCACTGGGGAGCGGGGCCCCGGGCTCTCGGCTCCTCCGGGCCGGAGACCAGGAGGCCGCCATTTGTATTCCCGTCCTCCGGAACTCTACGGAAAGCGCTCAGGGAACAAAAGCTCCTGAAAGCAAAGCCAAGCAGATCACTCAGCCCGGCCCCTGGTAAGGGTGGTGTAATTCCGCCTGGGGCAAAGACACTTGAGAATCACTACACCAGGCCCCTCCCCCAGAAGATCAACAAGAAATCCAGGCAAGACCAAGTTCACCTACCAAGGAGTGCAGTTTCAATACCAAGGAGAGAGCAGCAGAATTCCAGAGGAGGAGAAAACAAACCACGGAACTCATGGCTTTCTGCCTGTGATTTTTTAGTCTTGCAGTTTATTTTTTTCTTTTCTTTTTCATTTATTTTCTCTTCTTCTGCTAAAATTTTTTATAATTTTACCCTTTTCTTTTTTAACGTTTTTTAACTAGATTATCTAATATATATATATTTTGCTTTTTTATACTTTTCTTTATTCATTTTCTTTTTTTTTTAATTCTTTTTTTTTCTTTTTTTTTCTTTCTTTCTTTTTGAACCTCTTTTTATCCCAAAATCAGAAGAGATCCTAATCTCTTCAATCCTTTTTTTTCTTAATTCTTTTTTAAATTCTTGATTGAATTTTTAATTCAATCTCTTTTTTTTAATTCTTTTTTTCTTTCTTTCTTTTTGAACCTCTTTTTATCCCCAAATCAGAAGAGATCCCAATCAGAAGAGATTGGGAGATCCCAATCAAAGGAGATCCCAATCAGAGGAGATCCCTCACCCAATCGTGAGGGGGGAGAAATCCCCCCTCACGATTTGGGATCTCTTCTGATTTGGTTAAAGCATATTTTCCTGGGATTGTTGCCACCCTTTTAGTATTTTACTTGCTCCTTCATATACTCTTAGCTGGACAAAATGACAAGGCGGAAAAATTCACAACAAAAAAAAGAACAAGAGGCAGTACCGAAGGCTAGGGACCTAATCAATACAGACATTGGTAATATGTCAGATCTAGAGTTCAAAATGACAATTCTCAAGGTTATAGCCGGGCTTGAAAAAGGCATGGAAGATATTAGAGAAACCCTCTCCAGAGATATAAAAGCCCTTTCTGGAGAAATAAAAGAACTAAAATCTAACCAAGTTGAAATCAAAAAAGCTATTAATGAAGTTCAATCAAAAATGGAGGCTCTCGCTGCTAGGATAAATGAGGCAGAAGAAAGAATTAGCGATATAGAAGACCAAATGACAGAGAATAAAGAAGCTGAGCAAAAGAGGGACAAACAGCTACTGGACCATGAGGGGAGAATTCGAGAGATAAGTGACACCATAAGACGAAACAACATTAGAATAATTGGGATTCCAGAAGAAGAAGAGAGAGAGAGGGGAGCAGAAGGTATACTGGAGAGAATTATTGGGGAGAATTTCCCCAATATGGCAAAGGGAACGAGCATCAAAATTCAGGAGGTTCAGAGAACGCCCCTCAAAATCAATAAGAATAGGCCCACACCCCGTCACCTAATAGTAAAATTTACAAGCCTTAGTGACAAAGAGAAAATCCTGAAAGCAGCCCGGGAAAAGAAGTCTGTAACATACAATGGTAAAAGTATTAGATTGGCAGCTGACTTATCCACAGAGACCTGGCAGGCCAGAAAGAGCTGGCATGACATTTTCAGAGCACTAAACGAGAAAAACATGCAGCCAAGAATACTATATCCAGCTAGGCTATCATTGAAAATAGAAGGAGAGATTAAAAGCTTCCAGGACAAACAAAAACTGAAAGAATTTGCAAACACCAAACCAGCTCTACAGGAAATACTGAAAGGGGTCCTCTAAGCAAAGAGAGAGCCTACAAGTGGTAGATCAGAAAGGAACAGAGACAATATACAGTAACAGTCACCTTACAGGCAATACAATGGCACTAAAATCATATCTCTCAATAGTTACCCTGAATGTTAATGGGCTAAATGCCCCAATCAAAAGACACAGGGCATCAGAATGGATAAAAAAACAAAACCCATCTATATGTTGCCTCCAAGAAACTCATTTTAAACCCGAAGACACCTCCAGACTTAAAGTGAGGGGGTGGAAAAGAATTTACCATGCTAATGGACATCAGAAAAAAGCAGGAGTGGCAATCCTTATATCAGATCAATTAGATTTTAAGCCAAAGACTATAATAAGAGATGAGGAAGGACACTATATCATACTCAAAGGGTCTGTCCAACAAGAAGATCTAACAATTTTAAATATCTATGCCCCCAACGTGGGCGCAGCAAACTATATAAACCAATTAATAACAAAATCAAAGAAACACATCAACAATAATACAATAATAGTAGGGGACTTTAACACTCCCCTCACTGAAATGGACAGATCATCCAAGCAAAAGATCAACAGGGAAATAAAGGCCTTAAATGATACACTGGATGAGATGGACATCACAGATATATTCAGAACATTTCATCCCAAAGCAACAGAATACACATTCTTCTCTAGTGCACATGGAACATTCTCCAGAATAGATCACATCCTCGGTCCTAAATCAGGACTCAACCGGTATCAAAAGATTGGGATCATTCCCTGCATATTTTCAGACCACAATGCTCTGAAGCTAGAACTCAACCACAAGAGGAAGTTTGGAAAGAACACAAATACATGGAGACTAAACAGCATCCTTCTAAAGAATGAATGGGTCAACTGGGAAATTAAAGAAGAATTGAAAAAAATCATGGAAACAAATGATAATGAAAATACAACGGTTCAAAATCTGTGGGACACAACAAAGGCAGTCCTGAGAGGAAAATATATAGCGGTACAAGCTTTTCTCAAGAAACAAGAAAGGTCTCAGGTACACAACCTAACCCTACACCTAAAGGAGCTGGAGAAAGAACAAGAAAGAAACCCTAAGCCCAGCAGGAGAAGAGAAATCATAAAGATCAGAGCAGAAATCAATGAAATAGAAACCAAAAAAAACAATAGAACAAATCAACCAAACTAGGAGCTGGTTCTTTGAAAGAATTAATAAAATTGATAAACCCTTGGCCAGACTTATCAAAAAGAAAAGAGAAAGGACCCAAATAAATAAAATCATGAATGAAAGAGGAGAGATCACAACTAACACCAAAGAAATACAAACTATTATAAGAGCATACTATGAGCAACTCTACGCCAACAAATTTGACAATCTGGAAGAAATGGATGCATTCCTAGAAACATATAAACTACCAAAATTGAACCAGGAAGAAATAGAAAGCCTGAACAGACCCATAACCAGTAAGGAGATTGAAACAGTCGTTAAAAATCTCCAAACAAACAAAAGCCCAGGGCCAGATGGCTTCCCGGGGAATTCTACCAAACATTTAAAGAAGAACTAATTCCTATTCTCCTGAAACTGTTCCAAAAAATAGAAATGGAAGGAAAACTCCCAAACTCATTTTATGAGGCCAGCATCACCTTGATCCCAAAACCAGACAAGGATCCCATCAAAAAAGAGAGCTATAGACCAATATCCTTGATGAACACAGATGCAAAAATTCTCACCAAAATACTAGCCAATAGGATTCAACAGTACATTAAAAGGATTATTCACCACGACCAAGTGGGATTTATCCCAGGGCTGCAAGGTTGGTTCAACATCCGCAAATCAGTCAATGTGATACAACACATCAATAAAAGAAAGAACAAGAACCATATGATACTCTCAATAGATGCTGAAAAAGCATTTGACAAAGTACAGCATCCCTTCCTGATCAAAACCCTTCAAAGTGTAGGGATAGAGGGCACATACCTCAATATCATCAAAGCCATCTATGAAAAACCCACTGCAAATATCATTCTCAATGGAGAAAAACTGAAAGCTTTTCCACTAAGGTCAGGAACACGGCAGGGATGTCCATTATCACCACTGCTATTCAACATAGTACTAGAAGTCCTAGCCAAAGCAATCAGACAACAAAAGGAAATTAAAGGCATCCAAATCGGCAAAGAAGTCAAATTATCACTCTTCGCAGATGATATGATACTCTATGTGGAAAACCCAAAAGACTCCACTCCAAAACTGCTAGAACTTATACAGGAATTCAGTAAAGTGTCAGGATATAAGATCAATGCACAGAAATCAGTTGCATTTCTCTACACCAACAACAAGACAGAAGAAAGAGAAATTAAGGAGTCAATCCCATTTACAATTGCACCCCAAACCGTAAGATACCTAGGAATAAACCTAACCAAAGAGGCTAAGAATCTATACTCAGAAAACTATAAAGTACTCATGAAAGAAATTGAGGAAGACACAAAGAAATGGAAAAATGTTCCATGCTCCTGGATTGGAAGAATAAATATTGTGAAATGTCTATGCTACCTAAAGCAATCTACACATTTAATGCAATTCCTATCAAAGTACCATCCATCTTTTTCAAAGAAATGGAACAAATAATTTTAAAATTTATATGGAACCAGAAAAGACCTCGAATAGCCAAAGGGATATTGAAAAAGAAAGCCAAAGTTGGTGGCATCACAATTCCGGACTTCAAGCTTTATTACAAAGCTGTCATCATCAAGACAGCATGGTACTGGCACAAAAACAGACACATAGACCAATGGAACAGAATAGAGAGCCTAGAAATAGACCCTCAACTCTATGGTCAACTAATCTTCGACAAAGCAGGAAAGAATGTCCAATGGAAAAAAGACAGCCTCTTCAATAAATGGTGTTGGGAAAATTGGACAGCCACGTGCAGAAAAATGAAATTGGACCATTTCCTTACACCACACACAAAAATAGATTCAAAATGGATTAAGGACCTCAATGTGAGAAAGGAATCCATCAAAATCCTTGAGGAGAACACAGGCAGCAACCTCTTCGACCTCAGCTGCAGCAACATCTTCCTAGGAACATCGCCAAAGGCAAGGGAAGCAAGGGCAAAAATGAACTTTTGGGATTTCATCAAAATCAAAAGCTTTTGCACAGCAAAGGAAACAGTTAACAAAACCAAAAGACAACTGACAGAATGGGAGAAGATATTTGCAAACGACATATCAGATAAAGGACTAGTGTCCAAAATCTATAAAGAACTTAACAAACTCAACACCCAAAGAACAAATAATCCAATCAAGAAATGGGCAGAGGACATGAACAGACACTTCTGCAAAGAAGACATCCAGATGGCCAACAGACACATGAAAAAGTGCTCCATATCACTCGGCATCAGGGAAATACAAATCAAAACCACAATGAGATATCACCTCACACCAGTCAGAATGGCTAAAATCAATAAGTCAGGAAATGACAGATGCTGGCGAGGATGCGGAGAAAGGGGAACCCTTCTACACTGTTGGTGGGAATGCAAGCTGGTGCAACCCCTCTGGAAAACAGCATGGAGGTTCCTCAAAATGTTGAAAATAGAACTGCCCTATGACCCAGCAATTGCACTACTGGGAATTTACCCTAAAGATACAAACGTAGTGATCCAAAGGGGCACGTGCACCCGAATGTTTATAGCAGCAATGTCCACAATAGCCAAACTATGGAAAGAACCTAGATGTCCATCAACAGATGAATGGATCAAGAAGATGTGGTATATATACACAATGGAATACTATGCAGCCATCAAAAGAAACGAAATCTTGCCATTTGCGACAACATGGATGGAACTAGAGCGTATCATGCTTAGCGAAATAAGTCAAGCGGAGAAAGACAACTATCATATGATCTCCCTGATATGAGGAAGTGGTGATGCAACATGGGGGCTTAAGTGGGTAGGAGAAGAATCCATGAAACAAGATGGGATAGGGAGGGAGACAAACCATAAGTGACTCTTAATCTCACGAAACAAACTGTGGGTTGCTGGGGGGAGGGGGGTTGGGAGAAGGGGGGTAGGGTTATGGACATTGGGGAGGGTATGTGCTTTTGTGTAAATTGGAAGGGGAGATGAACCATGAGAGACTATGGACTCTGAAAAACAATCTGAGGGGTTTGAAGTGGCGGGGGGGTGGGAGGTTGGGGTACCAGGTGGTGGGTATTGTGGAGGGCACGGCTTGCATGGAGCACTGGGTGTGGTGAAAAAATAATGAATACTGTTTTTCTGAAAATAAATAAATTGGGAAAAAAAAAAAAAAAGCCTTTGTAGTATGTATGGGTTTTCATATCAGTAACACACACATTAAACATTAAATACACATAGAATTTTTCTAGATTTCTATGGTGCTTTATACGCATTATTTAAATACTAATGGCATTAATGGCTAATAAGCCAGAAGAAAAAATTCCAACACTAAAATGAGTAGTATTAGTTAAGACTTCTTGAGATAAACTACTGCGGCTCTCTTGAGTACAGAAGCAATTTAAAAAAAAACAAATTTGTTTTTAAAAATTAATTAAAAATCCAAAAAAACAAACAAAAAAATTAATTAAAAATCCACTGAAATGCTCTGAAAATTTTGGCAACTTTACAAAACAGGTATGTGCACAGCCCTAAGCCTGAACATTATAAGAAAATGATATCCAGTATTTTGAAAAGGAATTTCTCCGGTATAGGAGTTGTATTGTACTATTAAATGATTTTTTAATGATTTGTGTATCTTTTAAATTATTATTTAATTATTATATATTATTATTATTATTATTTATTATTTATTATTCTGTTAAATTAGCCAGCATATAGTACTACCATTTGCATTGACGTGGATGGAACTGGAGAGGATTATGCTAAGTGAAATAAGTCAAGCAGAGAAAGACAATTATTATGGTGTCACTCATATGTGGAACATAAGGAATAGCACAGAGGACCACAAGGGAAAGCAAGGAAAACTGAATGGGAAGAAATCAGAGAGGGAGACAAACCATGAGAGACTCTGGACTCAGGAAACCAAACTGAGGGTTACAGAAGGGAAGGGTGGGGGAATGGGGTAACTGGGTGATGGGTGTTAAAGAGGGCACGTGTGGTGTTAAATGATTTTTAAACTGTTAAGTAATTGGCATGTCCTTGGTGCTAGAAAGTTCTGAAAACTATTTTGATTCCTTTTATTTTCTTTCTAATTTACGCAAGGAATAAATCGAGTTTTACTAAGCTGAGTTTGGAAGATATCCAATTCCAAGCAGAGGGGCTAGTCCAATTTTTACTTACAGGCTGGGCTTCTTACATTTATTCAAATAAATTGCTTTCAGTTTTGGAATATTCTAAATGAAACCCATGGTAGGGAATGCTTACAGTAAAAATTAATGAATATAACAAGAATTTATCTTATCTTTTCCAAAAGTGTTATTTCTTTCATTATTACATAATATAAAAACTTTATAACAATAAATTTTAAATTATGCATTTATAGTTAATTATAGCATTGTCAGGTACAAAATGAAAGCTTTAAAACCAAGGGGAACCTAGGAAGAGAAAGAAGATAAAATACAGCCAAGCATGATCAGATCGGTAAATATATTATTTCTTGATCTTTATTTTACACTATTAAAGCCACAAGTTTTAAGGAAAAGAGTGGTGGGTAATAGGTCCAAATGAAAATGTATTGACTAATAATGTAAGAAATTGTAAGCTTGTAAGCCAAATTAAATTCCTTAGTCTATGGCTGTCCTTCCAAATTTGAAAAATATAGCTTAAATCACTTCTCACGTTCTTTCTAAACATTTTTATACAAGGAGGTTTTGCTCCTCGTTGCCTTTGTTTTGTCTATCCTATTACCTGTATTTTTAATATTTGAAAAGTCCTAAAATTAATTTTAAAGTTAGCATTTTCTGGGTAGTGACTTGAGGTGTTCAGAGGAAAGACAGTTTAAAAACTAAGAAATGCTGAAAGTATTGGGAAGATGTTGCCTTTTCCTGCATGTCATGCCTCAAAAACAGTAACTGGCCAGTTTCTTCTTGAAAAACTAGGAGAGCTTAGTATGTTTGGCCTACCACAGAAAGCTGCTTATTCTCTGATTTCTGACTTATTATGATATCTGAAATTTCCATCATTACTTATGATTAGAGTATAGAAAGCTGAGTGCTACTTTAAAAATACTGCCAGGGTCCCTGGCTGGCTCAATCAGTAAAGTATGTGGCTTTTGATCTCAGGGTCATGAGTTCAAGCCCTATGTTGGGTGTAGAGATTACTTAAATAAACTTAAGTATTGTCCAAATAAAAAGTGTGCCATCTGACAATGTTAAACGGGCAAAGAATACTTTCTTTTCAGGTTATTACAATAGGGAAAAGAGTTTGAACACAACTTCCCTGAAACAAAAGGCAGAAGGGTTTTTAAGTGCTGTGTGAATTAGTGGAAAAGTACTTGGAGGACTAGTGGAAGGGTTGATCAATAGGATATGTTCAACACATTGAGTTATCATTAAGTTTGCAGATGTTTTTCTCCATAATTAAGTCATCTGAGTTTGATCATTGATACCTATATTCTCATAAGAGATTGAGAACTAGGGACAATATCTTCCCTGATGATTACATTTCAAAGGGATAACTCTCAGACTTTTGATAAAGACATTTTCTGGGTTGTAAAACTGTGCAGAGGCTGGGAGAATTTGAAAGTGGCAGAGAAAAAACAATTGTAATTTTCTGAAGTAAATGTTCAATGAAAAGGGAGATCAGAAGCCAACAGAAAGATAGGTAACTATCTAAAGTTTAGCCAAGCTGATTGAAATAGTAACACCATCTTAGTCAATACAAATAAAACCTCTGTGAGGGGATAAAATGAAGCATTATTACCTAGGAGGGGGCAAGCAAAAGATAATCTTTACTGCCGCCAACCATAAACATCTCCAACCCAAATTACTGCTCACTAGAAGAAGTTCACTGGATGTCAGGGGAAGACTGAAAAGAATCTTTGGGGTTATTTGCAAGCTGAGGTGGACCTTTTGGCCTAGATGGGACTCATCAACAGAGGCTGACCTTATTGTTTTCCCTAACATGCAAACAAAGACAGATCAGTCATAAAGCAAAGTGAAACACCAACTGAACTAAAGCCAAACTACTATAATTGCCTTCCAGGCTGAAGAAAACCTGTCAAAGTAGAATCTTTGTAGAGACTTCCAACATACTTAATGTCACTTGTCTCTTCTACAAAATTCTATGTGAACATAAGATGGGATACAATGCATTTGGAAGGGAAGTGCTATGATGGTTAAATTTTTGTGTCAACTTGGCTGGGCCACAGTGCCCAAATATTTGTTCAAACATTTTTCTGGATATTTTCGTGATGATGATTGGATAAGGTTTACATCAAAATTGGTGGATTTCTCATAAATCAGACTGACCTCCATAATGTTGATGGGCCTCATGCAATCAGTTGAAGGCATGAATAAAACAAAAGCCTGAACTCCCCATCAGCAAGAAGGAATTCTACAGCGTGATGGTCTTTGGACTTGAAAAGGCAGCATCAGCACTTTCCTGGGTCTCCAGCCTGGCCCACCCTACAAATTTGACTTGCCAGATTCCATAACTGTGTGAGCTAATTCCTTAAAAAATACATAAGTTCCCTAAAATATGTATTTAGTATATAAAATATATATTTTAGGGAATTCTTTCTGTTTCTCTGAACAACCCTAATACTAGCACTATCTGAAACATAGTCTTAATGTTATGGGCCCTGTTATTTGAGGTTGAGATATGAAATGACTGACCTTCTCATAGGACAACAGAGAAGATTCTGTTGAGATCAGAATAAAAAATTTGATTAGAGATAATCATGGATTGCTATAGAGTTGGTAAAGAGAGAAAAGACATCTAGCTTCTTTTATTTTAGACAGACCATTCCTCTATGATGGTATTTCATATTGTACATTTAGCAGATGAATAGTAAATGATGATAAGTAACAAACATCTCACTGAGTTACTCCTATTGATAGCCAATTCCAGTTTATCAACCCCAATAGAATAGACATTTGGGGCCAGATAATTCTTTGTTGTGTATTATAGAATGTTTAGTGGCATCTCTGGCCCCTCCCCAATAGATGCTAGTAGCATTCCCCAAATCATGATAATCAAAATGTCTTCGGATGTTGCCAAATCAACCTTGGCTGACAGCACCTGGCCTAGACCAAGCTGTCATCTTAGGCTGCTCAGCCTTCCATAAAACAGTATCCAATAATGGGTGGCTTAAACACAGAAATCACATTCTCATAGTTTAGAAGCTTGACGTCTGAGACCAGGGTGCCAGCATGGCCAGTTTCTAGTTGTTCTCAAGAGACAGAGAGAGAGAGAGGGAAGGAGGGAGAAAGAGTTGTAGAGGTAGTTGGGTAGGTAGGTAGAGGTGGGAGAGCAGGGTTGGGGTAAAGGAAAGAGAAAGGGAGAAAGAATTTGTTGGTATCTCTTCTAATAAGGGCAATACTCCCACCATGAAGACCATCCTAATGGCATCATCTCAACCAAGTTATCTCCCAAAGTCCCATCTCCAAATACTGTCACATTGAATGTGGAAGCTTCAATACATAAATCTCAGGGGGACATAATGCAGTCCTTTGAAAATTTGAAAGCATTTGGAGTCTCATATTTCATGCCAATTTTCTACTCAAATTCATATTATGTCAATATTTCATTCTAATATAAAAATAATGAGGCTTCTTTGATAAAGTAATATAAAAGAAAAAGAAAAAAGAACCATCAGATTTGTCCCAGGGATCCCTTCATTTAACTACAGGAAGATGAGTCCCCAGTTCAAGAATCACAGGCAGAAGTAGACTGAACTAAAGATCAGGATCTTACTGTGCATGTTTTTTACTATTATCACCTTCAGAATTAGTACTTTGCAGAAGTGCCATTGCTAAAAAAATTGACTAATTGGCTTCTAAAATCCCTTCCATTTCTTAAAAAAACCTGTGAATTTCTTTAAAAAAAAAAAAAGGTGGGTGAAGAAACTTGGAGTGATTCATTATTTTAAAAGGCCCTTGTGAGTGCTCACTTCGGCAGCACATATACTAAAAGGCCCTTGTGAGTATAGATCGTTTAAAATATGTGAGAGGTTACTAAGTAAATGAGAGCTTATTTATTTATTTATTTATTTATTTCTGTATACTTCTAGACAGCAAAGTTAGGACTAATGGGTTCAGGTTACAGAGGAGGAGGAATACAGACTTAAACTCAATATATAATATATATTCAATATGTAATATATTGAACTCAATATATTATATATATAAAACTTTCTTATACACAAAGCGGCTAAAGTAGTATGGGATGTTTGATAAGACAGTAAGTTCCAAGATATTTAAAGTGCTTGAGCTGATAAATCATTTTAGTGGGTGATATAAAAGAATTTATGCATCAGAAAAAGATGAGATTGCCTTTGAGGTCTCATTCAGCCTTAAAATTATATGTTTCTAAATAGAACCCTCTAAAAAATAATGTGAAATTAAAATAGTGATTTGTTTTCTAATTTGCTATATAAAAACAAACAAACAAAAGACAATAGTTGTGCCAAATATGGCGATTTTTCTCAACTAAACCAATGCCCTTGGCAAAAGGAAGATTCTCTCTGTAGGGTCACATGTTGGAATCTTTCTTAGATGACCTTCGACCAAAAGTCACAATGGGGAGATTTTGCATCCTCCCCCACTCCTCTGGCACTGAACATTTGCTGGTTCTATGCCTGCAGAGAAAAGAGCTGCATTCACAGTTAAAGCACATAAGGTGACTCTGGAGACATCAAGTTTGACCTTACTATTTCACAAATGAACAATCAGGGAACTCTTATCAAGTTCATCTGATCTCTAGATCAGCAGCTCACATGCAAACTCATTCCCTTTCTCAGCCATTCGCCAATCCATGACACGCCAAGTGCACCATTTCTAAAGGTCTACAAATTCTGCAGTAACCTCTGGCGAAGTTTTTGAACATGAGAGTTTTAGGACTAACTATTGATAACACAAGAATTCCTTGGTTGTTCTCACATCAAGATCTATATGATAATGGTCTGAAAACTCTGGAAAGTTACCATTATCAAATGCCAAGGGAAGCATCCTCTTTCCCTGTTAAAAGATACAGTCCTGTAACTGAAATGAAGTAGAACTTCACTTGAATTTGAAAGTTAAAGGCAAAGTCTGAATGCCTAGAAAAAAGACTGGCTCACGGCATTATTTTAAAATGGGGCAGATTCATCCTAATGTTTTCAATTCACCCTTCCATTTTCCTTCAACAAATATCTATTGACTTGAATTAGATATAAAAGATGTCCTCCCAGTATTCAGAAGCTGATTTACCATGTCTCCCTCTCCAAGGATGAAAACTTTATGATAGTTCTGAAACACATTTGTTTAGGAAATTGATCATATAAAAAGAATTAAGATGGCTGCTTGCAGGTTTGGAGGGTTTTTAAAAAGATACTTCCAAAAGAAACGGAAGGACCAAATATCCAAGAATAAAATTTTGGTTTGTACCACATGGACTGGGAGACTGTATTAGGTAGAGAGAGTGTAAGTGTCCCTTCCATGTCCTGCAAATAATGCAAATCACACTATGAATTATTCTATGTAAAAAGGGTTAGTGCAATTCTTTCCAAACTGTTTCAAGAAAAAACATTTCAATAAATTTTTGGTATAAGAATGAATAAATGAATTTTTAAAGAGGATATATATATATATATATATATATATATATATATATATATAGCGACTTTAGCAATAACTTGTTTTTTTAAGCCATTGTTAAAACACAACTGCCTATGTCATCTCCTCAATCATCCCCGAAGCATTATGGGAGTGACTGTCTGGATGCTCTCCCAAGTTTTCTCTAAATTAAAGTACAAAATTACAAGAGGTCCCCAAATATAGGGCATTTGTATGCAGGTAAAAGTATGCATCCTACAAAGAAATCTGTAGAGAGGAGGAGTAACTTAATTTCAAGGGAATTCAAAATGCAATATTGTATTTTCTGGAGTACTTGAAGAGCAGATGGTGAAGGATAAATTTAAGTCTATAGAAAAAGCAAGTGCATCTATCAAGGGAAACCAGCTACCAGCATGCAAAATGTGTTGCCCTTTTATTTTTAGTGTGAACTATAATGTAGTTCCCTGAAATAGCAGTGCTGCTATCATAAATATCCTTGTAATTATGGGGTTTTCTCAGTGTGCGACCAAAGAAATTCTGCATAGATAGCTACATATAATCAATGAATGTTTGCTGCTTTGAAGGTCCTTTACCATTAAAAAGAAGAAGAAAAAAAAAGAGAGAAAAGGAAACAAAGAAAAAGAAAAAAAATTTACTAAACTCAAAGGATACTAAAACCATGTATCATAGTAGAGGTGGTTTATACTCACATAAAACTTGAAAAAATGAATGCATGAAAATTGCAAGGTCTAAAAGGATAAGAGACACATTAGCTAAATGATTACACATTGAAATAAAAGGCAGGCAGATATTTCCTTAATGCATCACTAACGGGATGAGAAGCATTTTCAGGCCCTTCGGTAATAATTTTTAGTGTATGATTTCACTGAATCTCTCATTATTTTAAATGTCCTTTGTTGTTACATACAAGCTCACTGAAAATCGAAGTGTAAATTACTACCATACTAAAATGAACGATGTCACTTATATTCACTTTTACTAGTAGTATAGATTGCAACAATGATACCTACTTTAATCAAGAATATAAATTCTGGGGCGCCTGGGTGGCTCAGTGGGTTAAGCCGCTGCCTTCTGCTCAGGTCATGATCTCAGGGTCCTGGGATCGAGTCCCGCATCGGGCTCTCTGTTCAGCAGGGAGCCTGCTTCCTCCTCTCTCTCTGCCTGCCTCTCTGCCTACTTGTGATCTCTCTCTGTCAAATAAATAAATAAAATCTTTAAAAAAAAAAAGAATATAAATTCTATTTAAGTAACATTTATTATATATTTAAGCAATCAATACCCCGAAATATATATTCTTTTTTTTTTCCAATTTATTTATTTTCAGAAAAACAGTATTCATTATTTTTTCACCACACCCAGTGCTCCATGCAAGCTGTGCCGTCTATAATACCCACCACCTGGTACCCCAACCTCCCACCCCCCCGCCACTTCAAACCCCTCAGACTGTTTTTCAGAGTCCATAGTCTCTCATGGTTCATCTCCCCTTCAAATTTACCCAAAAGCACGAAATATATATTCTTACACAAATAAACAGGGAATAGATCTACTAAGTTCGTGTAGATTCCTCAAATGGAAGATAAAATCTTGACCTCAAACAGAAAACAGTCTGGAGTAAATTAGCTTTAACAAGTTCTGGCATACCAAGAACCTCACAATTCACAGTAGTAGAACAGTATAGAGAAACTTTTTTCTATATGTTACTTTCTAACAAATAGTGCAGTCCATTGAGAACTAAAATTCTTGGTATTCTAATACGGAAAAGAAGCCTTTTTCAATCTACTAAGTAAATAATCTATATTACTTAAACATATGTCTTAAAACCTATATAGAAAAATGAGTTAAAAATAAATCATCATGAGTTATTGCAGAGCATTCATAATGCTCTTATGCTTTTACTGTTTAATATCTGCAACATGGTATATTGAAAAAGAGTGTCCTTTACCATGTTAAATAAAAGACTTTCATATTAAAATGAAATGTCACAAATGACTTCAACATTTAATGCTCTATTTTGAAACAATTCCCCATATTTTTCTAAAATTGAGAGAATGTCCATTTTTATTATAATCCTGGGCATTTTAAATGGGCCTCAAAATAAGAGAGGGTAATTAGGGCTTTCCTCTGAGAGAGAGGATGGGTGACTACTGAGAAAATAAACATATAAATAAAGCTATGAAGGGAATAAAAACAGGGTACCTAGTCTATAACTTTTAATCTAATCTTAAATAAACTCAGTGTTCATTATGTTTCCCTAATGTCCCTCAGAAACTCCTATCAATACATTAAAATCCATACAGATAGTTTCCTTGTAGGGAAGGGGGAAGCTCTTCCTAAGCTTTTACTCCAAATGGCTAATTTACAAATAGCCATGCCTTCAACAAATATTTATTTTGTTCCATATGATACGAATCACATTCCCAATGACAGGAAAAGAGGAGAATAAGAGAGAAAAAGTTCCTGGTGTTTATGGCGTTTGGATTCTGTTGGAAAATTCAAGCAGTAAACAACTATATAAATAACAATGTAATGTTAGATATTGATCCATGTAATGAAGAAAACAGGTAATACACAGGGGTGGGATGGAGCAGAAGTAGAGGGTTGTTAACATTTGGCTAGGAAATGTCTTCGAGGAAGGTAACATTCAAGCACAGACCTGAATGAAGGGAAGCAGCAAAAAGATAGATAAAGCTAGATAGATAAAGAGTTTACCAAGAAAGACAAATGGTAAGAGACTCTTAATCTCACAAAACAAACTGAGGGTTGGGAGGGATCAGGAAAGGGAGGTGGGGTTATGGATGTTGGGGAGGGTATGTGCTATGGTGAGTGCTGTGAAGTTGTGAGACTAGACCTCTTTAAGCAATGAAAGTGAAGGTGTTTATCAGAGAGGCTGGCAGTCCCAGAACTTGGAGGGCTTGGTAGGGCATGCTGTGGCATGAGGTTTTATTTTAAATTCCATAGACACAGACATTTATTAGAGGGTTTTAATACTGTGAGGAGAAGAATATTTAAGGCTATTTAATATGGCAGGTCAAATGGGCTTTTGCACCCTCTTTAATTACCCTGACAAGTAAGGCTCTATGTTTGTGAAGGAATAACCTTTTGTTCTATTTCCATAGAAACTATTCCTGCTGTACCAGGTCATAGGAATTATTTTTCATTTTGTATCTGTCTACTTTTTCTTAGGCAAATAGTCACATTCTCCTGTGCTGTTTTCTGTTGAAACAACTTCTTTATAGACTTCTGCCAATGTAAATTAAATTCCTTCCCTTTTTCCTCTAGGACATAATTGAGGCTTCTCTAGCTGATGTTATCAATATATTTAATATATGTATCTCTATTGAATTATTAAAGCCTCTAAAAATCATAACATTTAAAATTAACATTTAGATAACCCTACTCAATACTAGACTTATCCAAATGCTATCCTCCCCTCCTCCACAAAAACCCAAATGTCTAGAAAAGCATTCAGTCCATAACAACAAACTTCCAACAAGATTTTTTCCACATTCAAGAGATAGTGTTTTGGTTTGTCTTTTTTTTTTTTTTTACCTTTTTCACAAAATGGAAACAGATCAGTCTGTTATTCATTTGAGACATAGTGATCATCTAGGCAGTATTGCAAATTGACTTTATTGTTTTCCCATACTATTTTTGGAGGCTTTCAAAAATAGGCTTGGTAACTCCAAGCTTACTCTGCATACCTCAAAAATGGCCAAAAGCATCTCAGTTTACTTATATCAAACAGACAGTTATCAGGTACTATGATGGAGGAATGATTAAGCCATTTTCCTATCTCTAGTGTCTCACATCTAACAATGCAGTCTGAAATTCTGAAAATTAATTCAAGGATTACAATAGAGTATGATGCCTGTTCAGACATGGTGCTTAATGAACATATACCAGAATTATACTTGAATCGAATTCTAGTGCTAGGATCAGCAGTCTCTTACCCATTAGTACCCATTTGTATAAACAAATGTCTAGGTCAGGCACTCTGATTAAGTTGGGCTCCAGCTACTCCTTTTGTAGTCCAGATCTAACTGATTTTTGCTCCATGTGATTTGTTCTCTGTATCAAGGTTCTGAAACTTACATGACTCCAGAGATGGGGCAAGGTGGACAAATGAGTAAAGTAGGCTGGACAATAGTGGAAACAGTGAAGACTAAGGAAAACTAGGTTGGAGCTCACCAAAACTAGAGAGGTTGGAGCTCACTAGAGAGGTTGGAGCATTTGGTTTCAATTACAAACAACTAGAATGCTGGCCAAACAAAACACTACTTTGGCCTGAGATCAACCAACTGTCTCTACTACTGGCTGTCTACTTCTGCGCCTGCATTATAAGGGAAAGCCTCTTAAGATTCTACAATGGTTTTGAAACAAGTATAACGTGGGGGATAATTTAGAACTATTTTCATTTTGATTCAAGAAATACGGGGATAAAGTCAATAAACAAACATGTCTTATCTCCCTTTCCAAGTGGTAGGACACAAGAAAAAGTGGTCACAGTTTCTCTTCTTTCTGCTTCTAATGACTTTCACCTGCACATTACCTTTCATTCTCATCTTCACTCTCACTCTTGCTTTCACTTTTTTCTTCCTTTATTCCACATGTCTCTCTCCTGATTTCACAAAATATTTTTCTTTCCCATATGAACACAGATTTACTTTACAAACAAAGACACCTAGATGGTTATTTAATGTATGTTGCTAGAAATAACTGTTCTGATAGTGGCTCTTAGAAATTATTATCCTTCTCTTCAAAAGTGAGAAAAAGGAATTCCAGCTTGAACTTTTTTGAGAAATGTATGTATGGATGTAACTGAAACATTTGTAGGTCTTGAAAGGTAAAGCATGATTAACATAGCAGATGGAAGGCAAGTTTTTAAAAATTTCTAGCAGTCATTTGCTTCAACTTCTTTTTTTTTTTTTTTAAGTAAGGGAAGTTCTAATTATATAGTCGAAAATGGGTATTTAAAGCAAACAAACACTAAATTCTTAACAGGAAGTTAGTGATATAATTTATTTTTTTTAATCTTCTTGTTTTATTATTGCAAACTATTTCAAACTACAGAGTAATAATAAGACAAATGGATACACATTTTCCTCCCTCAGAATTCACATATAGCTTTCACAAGCTATCTTCAACCAAAACACTACAAAGGAAGATAATGCTTATTTATAGTTCTAAGAGTCACATTTGGGAATATAACATACCAATGACACAGAAGAAATGGCAATTTCTGGATGTGCTTATGTTTCTCGTAATATTTATTTTCTTCCAAGATACCTGGAGTGCTAACCCATATTGAATCTACAATGTCATTATATTATTTTTCCTTTCACCAGTCTTCACCATTTCTATTTCACTTGTTGTCTAAAATCTTTAAGAAATGTAGGGTTTCAGAAGGCAACAATTCTATTTTTTATCATATGTGTACATGTACAAAATTTTTGTTCCTATCAGGATAATTTGCCTCATAAAACTTCCAATTGTAATAGTTCTGCCCTCTGGTTAACAAGTTCAATTATGTTATAGATTTCTAAATTGACTGAAGAGAGTCAAAATTTTTACCTCTACCTTCCAAGTCTTCTCTTGACCATACTTTTTTTTTTTTAATAAAGGTTTTATTTATTTATTTGACAGACAGAGATCACAAGTAGTCAGAGAGGCAGGCAGACAAGAGAGGAAGGGAAGCAGGTTCCCTGCTGAGCAGAGAGCCTGATGCGGGGCTTGATCCCAGGACCTGTGGATCATGACCCGATCTGACCATACTTTTTACAGAGGCCCTTCTAATGCCCATCAGGTGACACAGTATTCCACTCTACTCCGACACTTTCAGAGCTTGGGACTCTCTGATAATGTGCCAGTTTGTCAATGATCTTCTTAAAGTATGTTATTAAGAACAAAACACAGTATTTCAGCAGTGTTCTAGCTAGGCTAAAATATAATGGGATTCTTATCTTTTATTCTAGAAGCAGTGCTTCTCCTTCAACATCATGAAAACATTCAGAAATTATCTTCAGAAGTCAATAGAACACACTGTTTTCTCATGATCTACCCAAATTTTAGAGCTCCCTTTACAGGATGCAAAAGCTACAATCATGGAATCATGGTGAACATCCCTGATAGGGATAATTTTTCCTGATGGAGTACTCACATTCATATATAAAATTAAGAGGGCCTGCACAGTTTTAAATATACCTAAAACACTATTAATTATTATTATACTATTAATAATAAAACAAAAATTATTTTAGCATGGGCTTTGATTGTAATTTGAGGGGTGAAGTGTCATGTAGAATTGAGTGTGCTATTTTTCTCATCTTTCACTAACTAAATCAAAACTGGGAAGTAATAAGGAATATAAATTCTACATTAAGCTTCAGACCAAATATTTACTTTTATCAACTCCTTTTGAACTAATTTTTTTTCTTCACACCTTAAAATGTGGATTTTCATCTTACTGTATGGATTCTGGCAAGATATATTATAGATGGATATCATTTTGTTTTAACAGCAAAGCATGTTGATACAGTTTTTCTGTTACAACAGGGATCTAGGGATTTGTCAACACATTTGTACTCAAACTATTTTTTTTTTTTTGCTAAAAAAAAAAAATCATGCCTAGAAGCATCAACAAATAAAACTGATAGAAGCAAACTTGCTCTGGTAAAATAGTATGATGACATATGATCTCCCTGATATGAGGAAGTGGTGATGCAACATGGGGGCTTAAGTGGGTAGGAGAAGAATCCATGAAACAAGATGGGATAGGGAGGGAGACAAACCATAAGTGACTCTTAATCTCACGAAACAAACTGTGGGTTGCTGGGGAGAGGGGGGTTGGGAGAAGGGGGGGTAGAGTTATGGACATTGGGGAGGGTATGTGCTTTTGGGTAAATTGGAAGGGGAGGTGAACCATGACAGACTATGGACTCTGAAAAACAATCTGAGGGGTTTGAAGTGGCGGGGGGGTGGGAGGTTGGGGTACCAGGTGGTGGGTATTATAGAGGGCACGGCTTGCATGGAGCACTGGGTGTGGTGAAAAAATAATGAATACTGTTTTTCTGAAAATAAATAAATTGGAAAAAAATAGTATGATGATCACCATCTCTCTCTTTTACTGCAGGTGCTCATCATTGTGGGACCTATACAGAATTCCTACTGCTCTTCAAGGCACAGTTTTAAGACCATTGTCTTAAAGCAGTAGAGAGAAAAAAATGATGTAGTAGCAACCTGTTAGAGACTGAAAACTAAGGAGGAGAGGCAAAGAGTGGGAAATTTGAAGACTCTTGAGGGACTTTCTACCTAAACTCAGAATATTCTTCTTTTTCTTTTTTTAAAATATTCTATTTTTTTATTTGACAGAGAGAGAGAGATCACAAGTAGGCAGAAAGGCAGGCATAGAGAGAGAAGGAAGCAGGCTCCCTGCTGAGCAGAGAGCCCGATGCGAGGCTTGAGCCCAGGACCCTGAGACCATGACCTGAGCCGAAGGCAGAGGCTTAATCCACTGAGCCACCCAGGCACCCCAGAATATTCTTCTTAAACCATGAAGTACACATCCATCTTACATACAAATTCTTTTGATTGTCTTTTCTTAACATTTTCCCGGGAATTTTTCAAAATATACTTCAAACACAGGTGTTTTTCTGTTAGAGGTAAAACATTTTTGTGTAAGTTTTAGCAATTCCGATTTTTCACTTAGCTCCTGTAGACAACATCCCATTCAGCTTCACTAAAATTTTCCAAAACACAAGTCTGTCTTCCTTGTCACATTTCTTTTCTTTTCTTTTCTTTTTTTTAGATTTTATTTATTTATTTGACAGACAGAAATCACAAGCAGGCAGAGAGGCAGGTGAGGTGGGTAGGGAGGCAGGCTTCCTGCTGAGCAGAGAGCCCAATTCGGGGCTCCATCCCAGGACCCTAAGATCATGACCTGAGCTGAAGGCAGAGGCTTTAACCCACTGAGCCACCCAGGTGCCCCTATTTTCTCTGGCGCCATGCAGGCGCCGCTCCTTGTCAAATTTTATCTGTGGTTTCCATTGGAAGAAGAAATTGTCTCCAAACTGGGAGATTTTCATTAGACCATTACTTAAAAAGCACTAACAAGGAGCCATATCTTCCTTTCTCTTTCACTCTCCATCATGAGATTCCTTGATAGTCTTGAGATTTGTACTTGTAAATCTTCCAAGGGAGGCCACCAAGTAAGGCCCCAAATCTCTGGTGACCCTCATGTTTTTTCCTAAGTGACAAATTAGAATTTAAGTGATACTCTTAATGACCAGATAGCCAGTAATTCAGAAGCCACTGGAAAAATTCAGTGGTCAGGGTGTTGTATTCTATTTCAAAAGATAACTAGAGCTCACAAGGCTGAGTTAGAGTCAATCACACTGGAAACCTCTGTTTTCCCATCTTCCCTGCAAATGCACCACTACTTAACAGTACATGATGTGCTCTGCTACTGAGGGGAAAGGAAAAGGAATGGAATGGAACCGGAAGACACCCTCCCCCCACCCATGAAAATCTGCAAGAACTGACTATGTACAATCATCAAATACATGTCTGGATTCCTTCATCTACTGAGGTCACCCTGCTCCATAATATTTAGATTAAAATTCCTTACTAACTACACTTAGTCTACATACATTCATGAGCAAACCAAAATACATGGAGATTCTCTGGTTTATTTTGTCCTACCAAATTGTGTGTGTGTGTGTGTGTGTGTGTATGTGTGTGTGTGTGTGTCTGTCTGTCTGTCTATGGTCTGGCCTCTTTTTTCTACAGCCTGAAGAGCTAATATTTACATTATGATTTCTTTCTAACATTAGGACAAACGAAGAGAGTCTACTTTCACCACTTATATTCAACATAGTACTGGAAATTCTAGCCAATCTAATAAGGCAAAAAGAAGAAATAAAATTTATAATAACCAAATAATGGAAGCAGCCCAAGTGTCTATGTTCAAGTATCCATTGATTGACAAATAGATAAAGAAAATGTGATGTATATATACAATGAATATATTCAGCTACAAAAAGGAATGAATGTTGCCATTTGCAACAAAATGGATAGAGCTAGAGATTATAATACTAAGTAAAAAAGTCAGTCAAAGAAAGATAAATACCATGTGATTTCATTCATATATAGAATTTAAGAAACAGAACAAGCAATGGGGAAAAAAGAACAAGACAAACCAAGAAACAGACTCTTAACTATACAGAACAAACTCATGGTTACCAGACGAGAAGTGGGTGGAGGGATAGGTGAAATGGGTGATGGGGAGTAAAGAGTACACTTGTCCTGTTAATTTTGGCCATTCTAACTGGTGTAAGGTGATATCTCAATGTGGTTTTAAATTGAATCTCCCTGAGGGCTAATGATGATGAACATTTTTTCATGTGTCTGATAGCCACATTGAGATATCACCTTACACCAGTTAGAATGGCCAAAATTAACAGAACAGGAAACAACATGTGTTGGAGGGGATGTGGAGAAAGGGGAACCCTCTTACACTGTTGGTGGGAATGCAAGTTGGTGCAGCCTCTTTGGAGAACAGTGTGGAGATTCCTCAAGAAATTAAAAATAGAGCTTCCCTACGACCCTGCAATTGCACTCCTGGGTATTTACCCCAAAGACACAGATGTCGTGAAAAGAAGGGCCATCTGTACCCCAATGTTTATAGCAGCAATGGCCACGGTTGCTAAACTATGGAAAGAACCAAGATGCCCTTCAACGGATGAATGGATAAGGAAGATGTGGTCCATATACACTATGGAGTATTATGCCTCCATCAGAAAGGATGAATACCCAACTTTTGTAGCAACATGGACGGGACTGGAAGAGATTATGCTGAGTGAAATAAGTCAAGCAGAGAGAGTCAATTATCATATGGTTTCACTCATTTGTGGAGCATAACAAATAGCATGGAGGACAAGGGGCGTTAGAGAGGAGAAGAGGAGAATTTGGGTAAATGGGAAGGGGAGGTGAACCATGAGAGACTATGGACTCTGAAAAACAATCTGAGGGGTTTGAAGTGGCGGGGGGGGTGGGAGGTTGGGGTACCAGGTGGTGGGTATTATAGAGGGCACAGCTTGCATGGAGCACTGGGTGTGGTGAAAAAATAATGAATAATGTTTTTCTGAAAATAAATAAATTGGAAAAAAAAAAAAAGAGTACACTTGTCCTGATGAGCACTGGGTGATATATAGAATTGCTGAATCATTATATTGTAAACCTGTAACTAATGTAACGCTCTATGTTAATTATACTGGAATTAAAATAAAACATATACATATATATATATATGCATATATATAAGAACTGGCTGTAGACAGGGGAACATTTGTGGGCTGAAAGTAGGCAACTATGATAAGTGAGGAGAGGAAGGCAGGGAAGAAAGAGACGAGAAGAGAGGACAATAAAACCTTTTACTACTCAAAATTAAACAGACACCAAGATTCCAAAATAAATTCCAAAGTCAAGCATAAATAAATAAATTCCAAAAGAAAAGAAAGCCAACAAAATCAATAATCTGAATTTAAATTTGCCCCAGATCAGATTAGTTTGAGGAGATAGTATGTTTATAAATGAAGAAATAATTTCCAATTAAAACAAAAAATGTAATACGGGGTGCATGGGTGGCGCAGTCAGTTAAGCATCTGACTCTTGCTTTTGGGTCAGTTCAAGATCTGAGGGTTGTGGAATGGAACCCCATGTCAGGCTCCCCGCTTAAGAGTCTGCTTAAGACTCTCTCTTCCTCTCCTTCTGCTTCCCCCCACTGCATGTTCTCTCTCTCTCTAAAATAATAAATAAACAAACCTTTTTTTTAAAAAAAGAAAGTTAATAAAAATAAGATAATCAATAGATTAGTCACAGCTGGAGAATGAATAAATTAGAAGATAAATATTTAGTACATCATTCAAAGTGAAGATCATAAATCAAGGTATGAATATGAAAGAGTAGTTATGAGATATGCTAATGAGAGTGAAGGAGATCAAAATGGATACACACACACACACAAAAAGAACAGTATTTGAGCAATAGTGTGGAGTTCAAATTAGATTAATATAAATACTACAATCAAACAGTGCCAATTCAAGAAAGTAAATTGTATATGAATTCCATTTATAAGCATGAATGTAAGCATTTTAAGAAAACTACTTGTAAATTGAATTCAGCAATATGAAAAAACTCACATCAGAAATGCAGGGAATACTCGACATCAGAAAATTTATTTATGAAATTGACAATTATTATTGGGCAATTCACAGAAATGGAAACGTGAATGAAGAATAAACATTGGAAATGGCACTCAAATTCACTAGTAATCAGGGAAATGAAAATTTAAAAAATAATAACATTTTAAATCATTAGATTGGCCAAAATTAAATTGAACTTAAGTGTTTTAATAATGGAGATAAATGGGGACTCACATATATTTATAGTGGGAAATGAAAAAACCTTTGAATGTTTAAAGGTAAAAAGAAGTTAGGGGAGAAAACATATTGCCTGATAAAATTTGTTCAAAGTTTGTAAACTTCAAATATAGTATAGTATATTGCACACAGATACCTTATAATGTAATAGAATAAAAACCTACATGGGAAAGAAGCAGAAGAATGGGACTACAGACAAGCTTCAACCGTGTTTATAATGATTTATTTATTTAAAAATGATGAAAAACACATGTGGCAAATACCAAGATTTGATAATGTTCAGTTATCACATTGTCTTCTGTACTTCTCTGTATGCTTGGATTTTTTTTTTTTCATTTATTTTTATGGTCAGGTATAGAAGTTGGGACAAAAATAAGATTTTAATGAAAAATGAATAAAATAATTAAAATAAAATGTAAAAATAAATGAAGACAGGAGTATTGGTTACTACCAAGTTAGGGTAGTCCCATTCTTTACTTCTACCCTTTTACAGCTAAATTTCTTTCCTTTTTAAAATTATTTTTATTTTAAGTACAATATAGTTAACATACAGTGTTATATTAGTTGCAGGTGTAAAATATAGTGATTCAACAACTCTGTGCATTAGTCATAATGTACTCTTTAATCCCCATCACTTATTTTACCCATTGCCCCACTCACCTCCCCTCCAATAACTATCAGTTTATTATCTATAATTAAGAGTCTGTTTCTTGCTTTTTCTCTCTTTTTTATCCTTTGCTCATTTGTTTTATTTCTTAAATTCCAAATATGAGTGACATCGTATGGTATTTGTCTTTCTCTGACGGACATATTTCCCTAGTATTATATTCTCTAACTCCATCTATGTTGTTGCAAATGGCAAGATTTCTTCCCTTTTTCTGGCTGAGTAATATTCAGTTATGTATACATATCACTTCTTTATCCATTCATCTATCACTGCACACTTGGGTTAGTTCCATAATTTGCTATGTAAAAACTTCTGCAGTAAACTAAGGAGTACATATATCTTTTCAAATAAGTGTTCTCATATTTTAGTGTAAACACCCAATAGCAGAATTACTGGATCATTTGATAATTCTATTTTTAGTTCTTTGAGGAACTGCCACAGTTTTCCACAGTGGCTGTACCAATTTGCATTCCCACCAAAAGTCCCTTTTTATACAAATCCTTGCCAACATTATTGTTTCTTGTGTTTTTGATTTTAGCCATTCTGACTGGTGTGAGGTGATATCTCATTGTAGTTTCATTTTGCATTTCCCTGATGATCAGTGATATTGAGCATCTTTTTATGTGTCCGTTGGCCATTTGCATGTCTGCATTGGAGAAATGTCTCTTCATGTCTTCTGCCCATTTTTTAACCGGATTACTTGTTTTTTGGTGTTGAGTAGTGTAAGTTCTTTATATAGTTCAGATGCAAACTCTTTATCACACATGTCATTTGCAAATATCTTCCCCCACTTAGGTTATCTTTTAATTTTTTTTTTCTGTGTAGAAGCTTCTTATTTTGATGAATTCCCAATACTTTATTTTTTTTTAAAGATTTTATTTATTTATTTGACTGACAGAGATCACAGGTAGGCAGAGAGAGAGGAGGAAGCAGGCTCTCCGCAGAGCAGACAGCCCAATGTGGGGCTCGATCCCAGGACCCTGAGATCATGACCTGAGCCGAAGGCAGAGGCTTTAACCCACTGAGCCAGCCAGGCACCTCCCCCAATAGCTTATTTTTACTTTTGTTTCCCTTGCCTCAGGAGACATATCTAGAAAGATGCTGCTATAGCTAATGTTGAATCAATTACTTTCTGGTGATCTTGGCTAGAGTTTTTACGGTTTCAAACTTCACATGGGGTCCTTAATCCACTTTGCACTTCTTTTTGTGTATGGTGTAAGAAAGTGGTCCACTTTCATTCTTTTGCATTTGGCCCTCCAGTTTTCTCAGCACCATTTGTTTAATAAAGAGACTGTCTTTCTCCCATTGCACATTTTTGCCTCCTCTATCAAAGATTAACTATTAAATCATGTGTTTATCTCTGGGTTCTCTATTCTATTCTATTCTATTCTATTCTATTCTACTATGTGTCTATTTTTGAGCTAGTAGTATACTGTTTTGAGCACTATAGCTTGGTAGTATATCTTGAAATCTGGAATTATAATACCTCCAGTTTTGTTGTTCTTTTTCAGGATTGCTTTGGCTATTAAAGGTTTTTTGTGGTTCTATACAAATTTTAGGATTATTTCTTCTAGTTCTGTGAAAAATGTTGGTATTTTGATAGGGATTGCTTTGAATCTGTAGATTGCTTTGGGTATTATACACATTTTATTTATTCTTCCAATCCATGAGTGTGAAATATCTTTCCACTTGTTTGTGTCATCTTCAGTTTCTTTCATCAGTGTTTTATAGTTTTCAGAGTATAGGTTTTTCACCTCCTTAGTCAAGTTTCTAGGTTTTTAATTTTGTTTTGATGCACTTGAAAATGGGATTGTTTTCTTAATTTCCTTTTCTGTTGTCATTCATTTTTTATATGAATGTAATAGATATCTGTATATAGATTTTGTTTCCTGAAACATTATTAAATTCATTTACCAGTTCTAGCAGTTTTTTGATGAAGTCTTTAGTTTCCTATATATAGTATTATATTACCTACAAATACTGAAAATTTTACTTCTTCCTTACCAATTTGGATGCCTTTTATTTCTTTTCCTTATCTGCTCACTGTGGCTAGAACTTACAATTCTATGTTGAATAAAAGACTAGACATCCTTATCATGTTCCTTACCTTAGGGAAAAAGCTGTTTTCTCAGTGTTTCAAGACTGAGTATGATGTTAGCTGTGGGTTTTTCATCTATGGACTTCAATATTTTGAGGTACGTTCTCTCTAAAACTACTTTGTTGAGGGCTTTTATCATAAATGGATGTTATATTTTGTCAAATGTTTTTTCTACATCTATTGAAACAATCATATTTTTTTTTATCTTTTCTCTTGTTGATTTGATGAATTATATTGATTGATTTGCAAATACTGAAATACCCTATATCCCAGGAATAAATTCTACTTGATCGTGGTGAATGATTTTTGTAAATGTATTGTTGGACTCAGTTTGCTAATATTTTGTTGAGGATTTTTACATCTATGTTCATCAGAGATATTGGCCTGTAGTTGTCTTCTTTTTCTTCTCCTCCTTCTCCTCCTCCTTCTTCCTCCTCCCTCATCCTCCTCCTCCCCCCTCCTCCCTCCTCCTTTCTCCTTCTCCTTCTTCTTTTTTTGATAGTGTCTTTATCTGGTTTTGGTATCAAGGTAATGCCGGTGTCATAAAATTAACTTGGAGTCTTTCCATCTTCTATTTTTTGAGAGAGTTTGAGAAGAATAAATATTAACTTTTCTTAAAATGTTTGATAGAATTAATATGTGAAAGCATCTAGTCCTGGATTTCTGTTTGTTGGGAGTTTTTTGATTACTGATTCAATTTCAATGCTGCTAATTGGTCTGTTCAAATCTTCTATTTCTTCCTGATTCAGATTTGGGATTTATATGTTTCCAAGAATTTATCCATTTCTTCTAGGTTTCCAAATTTTTAGCATATAATTTTTTATAATTGCTTATAATCCTTTTTATTTCTGTGGTGTTGGCAATTATTTCTCCTGTTTAATTTGATTTTGTTTGAGCCCTTTCTCTTTCTCTCTCTGTTATTTTGTTCTGTTTTGTTTTGTTTTGGTTTGGTTTGGTTTTGGTGTTGGTTTTTGGTTTTGATGAGTCTGGCTTTTCTCTTTTCAAAGAACCAGATCCTGGTTTCATTAATCAATTCTATTGTTTTGTTGTTGTTGTTGTTGTTGCTGTTTATATTTGTTTCTACTCTAATCTTTATTATTTTGTTCCTTCTACTGGTTTGGGATGTTGTTTGCTCTTCTTTTTATACCTCCTTTAGGTATAAGGTATAAGGTTACCTCCTTTACATATAAGGTTATTTGAGACTTTTCTTGCTTTTGAAGTAAGTCTGTATTGCTATAATGTTTCCTCTTATAACAGGTCTTGCTTCATCCTAAGATTATTGGACTATTGTGTTTGCAATTTGATTTGTCTCTATGCATTTTTTTAATTTCCTCTTTGATTTCTTTGTTAACTCATTCATTGTTTAGTAACACTTGATTTAATCATGTATTTGTGTTCTTCCCAGATTTTTCTTATGGCTGATTTCTAGTTTTCTAGTATTATGGTCAGGAAAATGTATGGTATGACTTAAATCATTTCAAATTTGCCAAGACTTGTTTTGTGGCCTAATATGTGGATCTACTCTGGAGAATGTTCCGTGTGTACTTGAAAAGAATGTATGTTCTGTTAAGATGGAGTGTTCTGAATAGATCTGTTAAATCCATCTATGTGTCATTTGTAGCCATTGGTTACTTGTTGACTTTCTGTTGGTATGATCTACCCCTTGACATAGTGGAATGTTCAAATCCCTACTACTAATGTTTTATTATTCAAAGTAATTATTGATAGGCATGTACTTATTGCCATTTTGTTCTTGTTTTACAATTGTTTTTGTAGTTCTTCTCTGTTCCTTTCTTCTTTTGTTTTCTTCTGTCATGCTTTGCTGGCTTTCTTTAGTAACATACTTGGATTCCTTTCTCTTTATTTTTTGCATATCTACTATCAGTTTGTACTTGTGGTTACCAATAGTTTGGATGTAACATTTGCATATATAAGTTTATATTGAGTTGAAAATAGCTTAAATTTGAAGCCATTCTAAAAGCACAACATTTTTAATCCTCTCTCCCTCATGTTTTACATATATGGTATCATACTTTACATCCTTCTATTTTATGAATACCTTGACTGATTTTTTTTTTAATTTATTTTTCTTAGAGGGAAAGAGCACAAGCAGGGGGAAGGGCAGAGGGAGAGAGAGAAAGGAAGCAGACTCCTTGTTGTGTTGGAGAGCCTGACAAGGGACTAAATCCCAGGACCTCAAGATCATGACCTGAGCTAATGACCTGAGCTAAAACCAAGAGTCAGATGCTTAACCAGCTGAGCCACCCAGGTGCCCCTCCCACCACTGACTGATTTTTATTGATATTCTTAATTTTACTGCTATTGTGTTTCCTACTTTTCTTGCTCATATTAATGTTCTTTCTCTCATTCAAAGAGTCCCCTTTAACATTTCTTGTAGGACTGTTAATGGTGATGAATTCCTTTAACTTTTGTTTGTGAAATTCTTCATCTCCCCTATTCTGAATGATAGAATGTCTATGCTGGACAGAATGTCTTTGGCTGAACTTCTTTTTCTTTCAGCACTTTGAATACATCGTTGCAATCCCTTCTGGGCCTACAAAGTTTCTGCTGAAAAATCACCTCCTAGCCTTATGAGATTTCTCTTGTATATAACAATTTTCTTTTCTCTTTAAATTTCTTCTCTTTAAAATTCTCTTTATCACAACCTCTTGCCATTTTTTAAAAGATTTTATTTATTTATTTGACAGAGAGAGAGAGATCACAAATAGGCAAAGAGGAAAGCAGACAGACTGGAGGAAGCAGGATCCCTGCTGAGCAGAGATCCCGATGTGGGCCTTGATCCCAAGACCCTGGGATCATGACCTGAGCCAAAGGCAGATGCTTAACCCACTGAGCCACCTAGGTGCCCACCTTTTGCCATTTAAATTACTAAGTACCTTGGTGTGGACTTCCCTGGGTTGATATTTTTGGGGGCTCTCTGTGCCTCTTAGATCTGGATTCCTGTTTCCTTCTATAGATTCAGGAAGTTTTCAGCTATTATTTGTTTAAATATATTTTCTGCCCCCCTTTCTCTCTTTTCATTCTGGAATCTTTATAATGCAAATATTTTATATTTGATGATGTTGCTGAGTGCCTAAGTCTATTTTCATTTTGCACTATTTTTTTTCTCCGTCTTCTTCAGCTTGATTGCTTTTCATTACTCTCTCCTCCACATTGTCGATCTTTTCTTTGGCTTCCTCAATTATACTATTTATCCTACCTCATGTATTTTTAATTTCAGTTATTCAGTTCTTCATCTCAGATTGGTTCTTTTTTATGTTTTCTATCTCTTGTTAAGGGTCTCACTGAGATTGTCCACTCATTTCTTAAGTCCAGTGCGTATCTTTATGACCACTGCTTTATATTCTCTAGCAGGCATATTACTTACCTCTGTTTCGTTTAGGACTCTTGCTATGATTTTGTCCTCGTTATTTATTTAGGACATATTCCTCTGCCTCCTCATTTTGTCTAACTCTGTGTCTGTTTCCATTTGTTAGGAAAGTCAGCTATATCTCCTACTCTTAGAAGTAGTGACTTTATGAAAAAAGGTCCTGTAGTGGTCTATAGTGCAGTGTCCCTGTTACTAGAACCTGGCATTTCAAGTGTGTCTCCTATGTCTGTTGCATATGCCCTACTTGTGGCTTAACTGCTTTTGTCATCAGTTCTTCATTTTGCCATCCAGTTCCTCTTCATCTATAGTGGTTCTCTTTGCATGTTGTGAGTAGAGTTTGATACCTTTCTTATTAGTGCGCCAATCTCAGGCCACCTTCAGTTTGGGTTGAGTTAGAGCAGGTGTTTTCCAGGGATGCAGTATTACTCATCTGTAGGGCACTCTTACTGTGCTGTCCCCTGAGAAGCTTTTTTGGTGGCCTGCTGCTGGGGCTGCAGTTAAATCAGTATATGTGGTTATCTTCCCCTCTCTCCAGAGAAGAAATCACTTTGGAGTGGTGCTGGCCCCTCTCAGGGCTGCTTGCACACCATCAGGCCTATGAAATAGTTTTGGATGGATCCCAGCCAAGCGTGAATTGGAGGGGGCAATTCTGCTGGAGAATGCAGAATGGGGTGTGCAGTGTTACCAAGATTGGCACAGTTCTGCTATGGGAGGCAACATGGAGCTGCCTTAGAAAACTGATGCTATAGAGCTAGAGGGGGTGAATCCACAGGAGAGCATGGAGATGGGGTGTGTGGTGCCAGGAAGATCTGTGCAAATTCACTGTAGGAGAGGACTGCAGCCACCCAAATATCCTTCTGAGGCTGGCTGGGCTGGACGAGGCAGAACTGCAGAAGAGTGTCAGGGTAGGGTATGGAATGTATGTAATTCAGTGAAAAGTGTTGGTGCTTTGCCAGCTCCCACAGATGTCTGGGCATCTAGGCTTGGGGGAAGGACAGAGAAATGGAGCCTGCCAGCTCTTTTACTCTTGGAAAGTCTCCCAACAATACCTGCCCTTCCAAAGTTTCCCAACAATACCTGCCCTTCCAGCCTATGGCATGAGAGTATTAAAAAATCTCCTTCCTGTATACACCATGTGTTTTTCAAATAATTATTTCTGTGCTATTTTTCTGCAAGGCTGTTTGCTATGCTGTCTCTTTAAGGTCAGGGATTCAGTTTCTTTTTTACCTCCTGGCTCTCCCAGAGCAGAGCCCACTGATTTTTTAAGTTCTAGGTTAAGTCCCATTAACTGTAAGAACTCACAAAATTAGCCCCCTCTGGTTTTCAAAACCAAATATTATGGAGATTCATCTTCTCCATATGGTTTACCTGTGCCTAGGTTGCATGTGAGGGACTTTTTCTTTCCCCTCACCACTCCTACTGCATATATCCCTCCTGCCAACTGCCCCACAGGTCCATGGGCTCCTTTAGCTCCAGACCACATCACCATCCTTCCTTTTTCAATTGTGGCATCTTCTCTATATTTAACTGTGGAAAGTCTGTTCTGCCAGTCTTGGGTTACTTTCTGGGTTTGTTACACTGGCGCAGGTGTTATTCAGTTGTATCTGTGGAATGAGTGAGCTTAGAATCCTCCTACTCTGCCATGTCCCCAGAAGCCTATAACCAGTTCTTACTATGGTATTCCAAAGCCTCTCCCCTGTTGCTTCATGAAAGAAATCATAGGTCAATTTGCTGAGTCAAAGAATGACTTGATTTTATTTCTGATCACCAGAAGTGTGCCTTTACTTTTCTCTTCCTTAGACTCACTGCTTACTTTAACACTGTAGATTCAGAATATTGGGTGAAAAATAATACTTTATCATTTTTAAGGTTCATGCATTTGGGGAATCTATCTCAGCTCTGGATGCAAACAAGCAGCATGTCAGATCCTATGTTAGACCTGACATGAGGAAAAAGCTCATGCCCGGTTGAGTACCAATTCAACATCATCCACTATTCAGTTTCTCTTTTTTATTTCTGAACTCTAAAGAAGTTTATCCTTGTATTGGGCTCAGCTCTGTCTTCTTAATTTTCCCTAAAATTCTGATCAAGGTTGCTTTGTGTTTTTATAAAAGAACATCAAACATGAACTTATTATGCCACCCCAAATAGCCTCCATTAACAACACCCTATATTTGTTCTTCATAACTGAATTTAATGGCACATGATATTTAAAATTAATCCAATGCAGGAGTAATCAAAGCCTTTTGCCCCATTCTCGCTCTGCAGTGCTTTTAAGAACACCTGCACCATGTATGTCATATAAAGCTTAGTAACTGTACATTGCATTTTTAAAAAATCATTTTTAAATCATATTTTGTATTTCACATAGACACACATAAATTCTGGAAGTTCTGCTTCTATGTGGGACATGTGTAAATAAGAATCAGTTTTGAGAAATAATGCTGTACTTTCTTTTAAAGCCACCATTAAAAAGTTGTCAATGTTTTCCTATGATAATTGTGCCTTTTAGTCCACTGGTCCATGAGACTTCCTTTCAAGCTCAGTCTAATTCATCTTTTGAGATAAAATTCAAATACCAATGCTCAAGTCACCCAGTTTTAAATGTTTAAATTAATTTTCTCCTGCTTTCTGTAGCAAGTCATGTTAATTTCTAGACATTTTGTTTTAAACAAATTCTAGTGATTTTTTTTTTAAGATTTTATTTATTTATTTGACAGAGAGACATACAGAGAGAGAGGGATCACAAGCAGGGAGAGTGGGAGAGGGAGAAGCAGACTTCCCACTGAGCAAGGATCCAGATGGGAGGCTGGATCCCAGGACCCTGGACTCATGACCTGAGCTGAAGGCAGATGCTTAAGGACTGAGCCACACAAGCACCCCTCTAATGATCTTTCTCATGCTAATTAAGTAGGGGGAAAATCCTACAATGTAGCCACTTGAACTTTTCTGAAGGAAAAGCTGGATGATTGAGTAGGACTACAACAGTTAACCTATAAATGTGACCCAAAGGTGAAAACCAGTGGTGCACATTAAGAAGCCTAAAATGTGTCCTGACATGCTGGGAAACAGATTATGGGGAAGTCATGAGTGTATAGCTCACAGTTTATGACTGGAACCTGGGTCAGTGATGATGCCATTATTTCAAGATTCAGTATTTTGAAGGGCAAAGAAAGACTCTTCTTCCTCAGAAGAATGATTGTAAGCAAAGGATGTGGAATGGTATCAGTCCCATATCAGTGCTGCTGAGAGGAATTCTACCCTCCCCTTTGGTGGCTGGACTATGCAGTATCCAGATGAAGACTGAACTGTTTCCATGACATGGAAGCCATGGGTGTACTTAATAAAAATAATTTTGGCAGACAACTTGGGTCACAGCCAGGTTGGGGTATAGGTAGATAATATTTTTAGGAATCCCTGAAGTAAAGCATACCATTAATCCTTTCTTTTAAGAAGACAACCTACACGGTTTAAGGCAGACTGATGGCAAGCAGTATTATTTATATTTTAAAGGAAAAAGCAAAGTTGACACAAGAAATCAAGTGACTGGTCTCAGAGATTATATGCTTAAAGTGGAAAAGACCACTGGTTAAATATTCACTAACAAAAGTATGACTTTGGACAATAAAGAACAAGAACATCATATGAGTTATGAGCAACATAAGAATTTTAAGTTATATTTTCAGTGAGAATTCAGTGAGAAATGTTTTAATTATTTAAGATTTCTATCCCATTGTATATAAACTGTCTCTGCTAGTGGAATCAATGGTAACTCCTTTCCTTTATCCTGTAGGTGTCTGATGAGATAAAACATGATAATGGAATGGGGCAGTATACATTTGGAAAAAAACTAATGTGCATTTATATTTTTAAAAAATGCTCTATGAGAAAGGTAAGTTTTGTAGTCCACGTAATAATCATTTTTTAAATGAAATTATATAGAATTTTATTCTTGCTCCAAATCAAAATCCAATTGGTATAAGCAATGTATTATCTCTCACCAAATATCTCTATTATACAGTACTTTATCTATTTAACACACTGTTATAGAAAATAAGATGGTAAATATATTATCCTGATAATAAATACACCAGCACTCACAAACTCACAAGCACATACACACCTGACATCAACTTACTCTCTACACAACTCACTTAATGTTGAAAACAAATTGCCCGATGTAAAGTAGACATTCAACACTTCTAAATGATTGAATGAATTAAAACATGTTTTTGAATGAGTACAGGAAAAGGAAGTGTGAAAATGAAGTCATTATATGAAAGTTTCATTCAGCTTAGGAACAAAGAGCTTCCATAGCTTCCAGCATCACAGATGTCTGCCTGCCAAATTTGCTTCTTAATCCCAAATCTGGAAAAAATGATGTTAATATTTTTTATTTATCTTCGCCTAGAGAAACTCAAAACCTTTCATGTGTTGAATACATGTTCTGTACAATGTGCTAGAAAGAAGTACTTTTGAGCACAGAAAGTGTTGCTGAGTACAAGATGGCCTGGAGTACTGGAGGTGATAAAAGGAGCACTGTCCACATGGGGAACAGGGGTCAAAGTTCATGACCCTTAAGTCTTTCATTCTAATAACTGGCACAAAGGCTTTTTGAAGAGTTTATTGCCTCATGTTCTTGGCTGGACTTCATTCTGTGGGGGTAGAGGGTTTTTATTTTTGTTTTTGTTTTTTTAATTACAAGAACTGTTTAGTTGAAAATAAAGTTTATATTCCTCCCTCTTACAGGAATACTCAGAGGGCTAGTGCAAGTAATTTCCAGTAATGTTATCTGATGGACTCTGTACCGTTATCTGATGGATTTCTTTATATAATGCTTACTTCCTTCCCTTCGCTATTATACTTTCCCTTTTCTCTATCTCGTATCACTTTGTAATTTTTTTCTTACAAAGATTATTTATATAGAACTTGAGTCAGTCTGGATCTCTAGTGATATTTCCAGGACAAGTGATCAATAAGTCTGCAATATTTAAGCAGTGTACAAGTAATAATTAAACACTATTGTCATAGTCTTCTAATTTTAGTATACTTTTAGAAATTAAAAAATATCTATCAACAAAAATATATCAGATTTTAACATATTATTGTGTCAGAATATTCTAACATATTATTGTGTCAGAATATTCTATGTATTCATAAGTAATACAATCAAAACCCATAATAAAATGTTCATTATATTCTTTTAAGGATAAAGAAAAATTAATACATTCTAAAATATAGTAAGTACATAGAATAAAAGCTTCATAAAAAACATGGTTCACTAGTTTAAGTCCCATTTTTTTAATTAAAAAATACAAACCAGAGCATGTAACACTTGTGTTTTCACTACTACAATGATATATACTTGCTCTTAGAATAAAATACAAACTTAACATACCTACAGAACACTATAGGTTCTGGCTTATTTTTCCAAATTCATCTTTCATAACTCTCTTAAGTCTCCCTTGTTCTTTTATTATATACCCATACTGACCTTCTGTATTGCTAAACATATAATCTTTTCTGTCCAGAAATTTGCATTAAGATGTTTGCACATGCTGCTTTCTCTGCCTAGAATGTTTGGGCCCTAGGTAGCTGGAAACTTTTTCTTCCAGTTCCCAAATAAATGCAATGCTTTGGATAGGTATTCAACAGGATGCTGGACCCATACCCAGCTATCCATTCTTTCATACTGCATTGTTTTATTTACCCACAGGTTTTACTTTTGTCTGAAATCATCATTCTTTTTCCATTTAACTGATTTAACCATTTATTGATGGCTCTTGTCACTAGAAATGAAAGTTTCATAAGAGCAGGGGTATATTTTTGTCTTATTCACTCTATTCTCAGAGTCTAGAATAAAAAATGACTTAAAGTTGGTACATGTTCAATAATTGACACATCTTTCCACAGGAAAGTCATGTTACGAATGTGATAAAAAGAAAAAAAAATGCAGTCTCTTGGCTTTTTATCAGACCACACTCAGATTTTTTTCCCTTGAAGAAGTTAACTAAGCTATCCGAAGGTTAAATGTTTTTTTTTTTTTTTTTTTTTTTTTCCCCAATTTATTTATTTTCAGAAAAACAGTATTCATTATTTTTTCACCACACCCAGTGCTCCATGCAAGCTGTTAAATGTTTTAAGTATTCATTACCACTATTTCACAGCCCAGAAAGTTAGTAAAACATGAAGATAAGTTAGGAAAATAAAGTCTTTTGCCTTCAAACGGTTAAAGAAGGTAGATGTTCTGCTCTCTCTAAATCCATCTACTACTACATCTTAGCACAATAGTCACTTGTAGAAGATGTGGAAACTAGAAAAGAATGAATGTGAAAGACTGAAAAAGAAACATTCAGGTAATAGAAAGAGTGAAGCAGAACCCTAGAATGACAGTTATTTTCAGGACTTTTCAACGTCTGACCCTGAGTCGTTTAAAGAATAAAATCTAAAATTAAAAACGGCACAGAAGAAATGGAATGGATTCAGTAAAATGGCTAGCCAAGAAAATCTGGTCTTTAGCAACACTTCTTTTAAATTATTTCTAACTATCAGTGCTAGACACTATGTATAGGTCCTCAACACCAACCCCTGTGTTCTATGTTTTCCCCTACATAACAGGAAATAGACCCCATTTTCCAGGCTCCTTTGCCTAAAAGTTTGTAGCTAAGAAATTTGCAAGGGGAGAAGAAGCCATTATTCTCTTCCAAAAGGTAGATGTGGGAATAGATAGAATGATAGAGTTTCAATGGCAGCCCTGTGAGCTCTTGCAAATGTTATAATTTGCTGATACAGGAAGCTGAAATCTCCAGCATTGTTTGTTTGTATTTCTCGTGTTTCTGAAAGCCAGCAATAGTTCTCCCTGATCTAATTTTATTAGTGGAAATGCAGGAAAGAAAATAAGGCAAGGGCTGGAAAGGCTGAGAAAGCCACTAGACCGTGATGCAAGTATGACCCAGAGTTACGGAGAGAGAAGGAAAAGTAAGTGGATATGTCCTGGACTGTCTGTTAGTCCAGGGAAGACTAAATAGCTATGAAGGAGTCCTCAAATCAATGTAAGCTATTTGGAGGAGCCTCAAGTTACCTAGGAATGAGCCTTCCTTAACATTCCTATGACGGATTTCAGAGAAAGCAGTTCAGACAAAAACATTTGCAAAATATTTGAAATTCAAATGAGACAAAGTTAGTATAACAGGAGAATTATTGACTCTTACAACTAAATAATAATAAGGGCTTCTGGGACAACTGGTTTTTGAAACCCAAATGCTACTGAGTCACTCTATCTGTTCTATAGCATTTACTCTCTTACACCAATTTTTGTTTAGAGACTGGAGTCACAGCTATTACCAACTCTTAGTTTACATTTTGCAGTCTTTGACACTAGAAAGCAATGTTCCCTTTCTCTTAGGACCAGCTAAAAATAAGCTTTATTAAAAAATACTCTTGACTTCTGTTTGTGGCTTTGTGCTAACTGTCTGAACAAATCAGGAAGAGCGGTTTAATTATTGCTTCAGTTTGGGTGAGGGGATAAATAACAGGGAATGATGAGGAGGTGGGATCCCTGAACATGATAAGGCCTCCTGAGGTATTTCATTGAGATGGAAACAGATCTCCAAAAGAAGGTGGGAGAGGAGGGGCAAGGGTGCTACTTCTAGAAGAAAGAGTTGTGCCAATGTTTTTCACTATAATCAAATGCAAAGGTTTTTTCCCACATTTTTTATCTAGTTGTTTCTGTGCTATATAGAGACAGCTATGAATAAATGACTTATGAATGCCTAAATAGCACATCCATTACATATTAGGTCCAGCAGTAACGGGGAACTGGAGAATATGTAACATAACTGGGTATGCTAGAAATTAATAAAGAGAGATGGGTCTAGTAATAATGGGAGAATATAGAACATACAGACAGGGTACATTAGAAATTTCATTCAAGTAATAATAATAACAGAAGTCCCTAAAACATTGACTTAAATAAGGTAGTTTTTCATATAAAAAATTGCCAGGCATAGACAAAATAGGACCAGCATGGCAGCCCCATCTTTCTCAGGAAACTAAGTTCCTATAATCTTTCCTGTTCCACCATTCTAGCTTTTCTGAAATCCCATGCAATGATTTCTGCTTAAGTCATTTGCTAGAATCTGGTCACATCATTACACCTAGCTGCAAAGAAACGTGGGAATTTTTTTTTTTTTTAAACTGGACACAGTGCTGTACTAAAATAGATAATCAAACTGTTACTAAGAAATAGTTGATGAGGGGCGCCTGGGTGGCTCAGTGGGTTAAGCCGCTGCCTTCGGCTCAGGTCATGATCTCAGGGTCCTGGGATCGAGCCCCGCATCAGGCTCTCTGCTCAGCAGGGAGTCTGCTTCCCCCCCCCCGTCTGCATCTCTGACTACTTGTGATCTCTGTCAAATAAATAAATAAAATCTTTAAAAAAAAAAAGAAATAGTTGATGGAAACTGGGCAATCTCCAACTCAATGAGTAAGTTGTTTCAAAGCACTTAAAATTTACAACAGATCTGGAATGTATTAAAATATCATTGTTATAAAGCTAGTCTGCCTTTTAAAGGAAAATCAAGTATATCTATATCTATCTCTCTCTATAGCCATATTTGATATAGATACAAATATAGAGTAGGCCCTTGGAGTTAGAAGCAGATTTTTTCTAACATTGATACTCATTTGCTAAGTAATAAGTGTGTGTGAAAAGTTGGAATAATCTTTTGTTTTTCTATTTTACAAAGAAAATTAGCAACTACTTTTCTATCTCATTTAGCTGTTAGAACTATGGATAGCATCTTGAATAACACTTAAGATAAGTTCCTAAGTAATTATAATGATATAATTTCAAAATTAAAAGGAAAAAGCTAAACACTGAATTAGACTTTTAATGTGTTATCATTTCCATATAGTAAAATAAATTAATGATAATATCTTCTAAATAGGGGTAATTGAAAACTACCAAATGCTTTATAATTATTCAAGATCACATGTATTTGTAATGCTTCGTTCAAATTCACTCTCACATCTCTTCAATGTGTTTAGAGATTTTCCTGGAGATAGTGATAATATTATATCTACCGTTCAATTTATTTAATGAAAATAAATAACAGTTTATAAACCCAGTGTAAGATAAATAAGTTGAGTTACCAGGCAGAAGCTTATTCCTTTATCATGTCCCAATGGGCAAATTAATTAGATTGTATTCTTAATTTTTAAAGTATTCCTAGAATAAGTTACTAATGTTTTTATACACTTTGCTACAGGATATCTTGAAATGCATTATGCTCCTCAGCCAAGTTGACAGATGCATTAGGGGAAAGGAAAAATTAATTCAATATAAATTTCAGTTTAGTTAATTCCCCTTGCTAATATATTGCAAGTTGTACTATTTTCACCCCATGGAAACCCATCAGGCAACTTAATCAAGCTATATTAATTGAATATAACAATATCTCTGTGTTATTAGAGTTAATTCTATGATTTTATATTCTCTTACCTCATTAGGGCTTTTGTTCTTTCTCCATTCTAACATAGAAGCAAATTTCCTTCCAGTCTGCTTTTTCTCCTAGAAATTATACTTACAGTTATAATCACTTCATTTTCACTGACTATACATTCACACACTGCATGAATATAACATATTCATTTAAAAATGTCCCTATTGTTGGACATTTACATTATTTCTGACATTTCACTATTAAAAATAATGTGAGTTGAATGTTGGTTACACATGGATTATTTCCTTGTGATAGATTTGCCAACATGCCATTAATAAATCAAAGAACAGGGGGCATCTTTAAGGCTTTTAACCCCTGTTGCCAAAATATTCAATCAGTACTAAATGAAAATATCTAACTCACTGGCCCAAAGAATGTTGACTCAAAAATATTTATCACCTTCAATGTACAGTATACTATACTATAAATTGAGCATATATTTTACTGCAGACTCATGACTACCAAGGAGGAGAGAGGAGAGATTCAATAGGAGTTGAGAGACATGAGCTTTTGTTAGTATTTTTGTTCTTGCTTTTTAGGTTGTGAGAGACTGACACTTTAAATATATTACTTGGAATAAAATTTAATGGAGGGGTAGAAGATAAATAGTTATGTGCTCATAAATGTCTAATATCCATCTCTCTGAAAGTTTTTTAAAGCACATGTTTATATAGCATTTGGTGATTTACATGGGGTATATATTCTGACCATGGCCAATGGTCATGACCATGACCTACCAAACTGATATCAACTAATTTCCAAAATTCCTTAAAATTCACTCATGAGTTCTTGCAAGGCACTACAAACTAGTTTCAGCAAACTAAGTAGATAACACCATAAAGACAGGACTGCTGAGAAGACATAAAGAAGAAAGGATGGAGATATAGAGGATTTAGCCTTGGATAAGAAAAGGGAAGCCTCTTTAATTTTATTAGTGGGAAGTACATGATGGGCACAAATATAATTTGGTTTATGGATTTAGTACCTAAAAGTCAAGAACTAGTCATCTGGTAATACCTTTTTCCTTTGTGAAGTAAAAAAGAAATCTGATTAAGAAAAGGTGGAAGAAGAGAGATGTTAAGAAAAATGTGAGGGGCACCTGGGTGGCTCAGTGGGTTAAGCCTCTGCCTTCAGCTTGGGTCATGGTGCCGGGGTCCTGGGACAGAGCCCTGCATCGGGCTCTCTGCTCAGTGGGGAGCCTGCTTCCCCCCCACCCCCGCCCTTCTCTCTCCCTGCCTCTCTGCCTACTTGTGATCTCTGTCTAATAAATAAATAAAATCTTAAAAAGAAAAATGTGAAAGGTAGATATGAGGATGCAAACTGATGGGACACATAGAAAGTTAGCACAGTAGTATTGGGAGCCCAGCTGAGGTTAATGAGTAGGAATTAATAGCAATTCTAAACAAATAGGTGTTATCCTGTCAGAGCTAGAAGCCTGCATTTGGAATGGAGAAAGCAATGAACTAGTTTCATCCATAGTTGGGCATTTGCCAAATAAATAGAATATGGAAAGGAAATACAGAAAGTATTTAAGACATTGGGGAAACGTGGTTAAAATGATGCAATATGGAAATGAAATGAATCTGGATAATGAGGGAAGTAAATATAACAGGAGACTAGTAGAGAGGAATAAAATAGAGGGATAATTAAGTAGGAAGTCCTGGGGAGATTTTTCTAACAGACATGTTGGTGTAAATAATAAAAATAATACACACCTGCAAAATGACAGAGTAGGAAGCTCTAAACACAGGGAAAAAGGAAAAAAGAAAGCCATCTGAACCAACTTTGCCAAAAAACTTTACAGCAATCAAACAGATGATAATCCCAAGAAAACATCTAATTTAAAAATAGGAAATCTTTGGGATATTTTGTCTGTGCTTTCCCTAAACCCTTCTCAGCTTTGCTGCAGTCCTGAAGATGTTAACCTATGTTCCCAGTCTCAGACTCTGGTCCTTGGATCTGGAGGGAGCAGAGCAAATCTTATTTGGAGATTAGTGTTGTTGTTGTTGTTGTTTTTTTTTTTTTTTTTTTTTTTTTTTTTTTTTTAAGCTGTCTGGGTACCTGAAGGACTGATGCAAATCACTTGTCTCTTGTTTTGTTTATCTCAGAACCTGCTTAGGGACATTGTGGGTATCACTGAAAATATTGCAAGATGTCAAAAACTCTACATTTGTTTGGGCAAAAGATTATACTTGAGAGAGACAAGAGGCCTCTAAGGCCTGGGGGGAAGAGCCTAAAACAGAGTTTCTTTGGCAATTAGCAAGGACATTCAGAGTACTTGAATGTACTGGTAAATAAAGAGAGCAACAATGCATACTCAGGATAGGGCACATGCTTAGAAAAGAACTGAAAAGACTCTTAAGATTTCGCCACTGGCAGATGTATACTTTCAGTGCAAGGCTGAGGCAGAATTATAAACAGCCTGGCTAAGTGTTAAGAGTGTGTTAGCCCACAGCCAATGCACAAAACATAAAAGAAGTGGCTTAGTTGTTGCTGTTCTTGTTAAGACTTCTGGTATTCAAGGAAATCTCAGTCAAAACACTGGCAAACCCAAGTAAAACATGCAGCAATCAAGAAAAGCAAGCCCTGAGGAAGGGGAGAATCTGACTTTCCAAAATTATCACACTATATTATTTGAATGTCTGATTTTCAACAAAAATTACACAGCACACAAAAAAGCAAAGTATGGTAAATTAAAGGAAAGGAATAAACCAACTGACAGAAGCCATCCCTATAGCAGCAGACTTTGGACTTAGTTTACAAAGACTCTAAATCAGTGGTTTTAAATATGTAATATGCCAAAGAGCTGAAGGAAACCACAGATAAAGAACTAAAATAAACCAGGAAACAAATACACAAACAAAATGAGACTGTTAATAAATAGAATTATAAAAAGAAACCAAGAAAAATTCTCCAGTTGAATAGTACAATAATTGAAATGAGATATTCACTGGAGGGGTTCAATAGCATATTTGAGCAGGCAATTATATAACTGTATGCCAGCAAATTAGATAAACTAGATGGATTAAACAGAATCCTCAAAATATTCAGGACATCTGCTGACTCAAGGAGAAATAGAAACACTCAACAGACTTAGAACAAATAAAGAGTTTGGGTGAGTAATCAAAAAACTCCCAACAAAGAAATACCCAGGACTGCCTAGCTTAACTGGTGAATTTTACCCAATGTTTAAAAAGTAATTAACAACAACAACAACAAAAGTAATTAATTAATACCAGTGCTTCTCAAATGCCCACAAAAAAGGAGAGGGAACACCATCCTATTAGGGCAGCATTACATTGATACCAATGCCAGCGAAAGACTTTACAGCACCAGAAAACCCCAAACCAATATCCTTTATGAATATAGATGCAAAATTCCTCAACAGAATACTAGCAAGGCAGATACAACACAAAAGTAATTAATACCAGTGCTTCTCAAATGCCCACAAAAAAGGAGAGGGAACACCATCCTATTAGGGCAGCATTACATTGATACCAATGCCAGCGAAAGACTTTACAGCACCAGAAAACCCCAAACCAATATCCTTTATGAATATAGATGCAAAATTCCTCAACAGAATACTAGCAAGGCAGATACAACAGTGTATTTAAAGACAAACACCAAAATAGCACTGTATACAAGAACCGAATACAGTTCTTGTCTCCAAATAGTGAAAATGTGAACATTTGCTATGAGCCCGAACCACTCTGTTCACACTGACTGATCCCCAACTTTTTCAATACGGATGAGTGAAGACTAACCACAACCTTTCTGGATATAATATACATGTGAAAAAACAAATAGCAAAAAACAAAAACAAAACAAAAAACAACCTGCAATGCTTCCGTTGTGTAGACTCATATAAAGTTGACATACTCTGTATTAGCATTTTCCCTTCATTTATACAATGGTATTTGTATTTAGTGACCCAGTCCTAAATCTGACTCCCTCATACTCTTCAGGTAAACTTAACTTTTTTTTTTTTTTTTTTTTGTCAAAAAGTATAGGAATTAGTTGTAAGGAAGCATATCTGATACATGCAAACATTATCTTAATTCTGGAATCTCATTTGATTTTCTCAGATAGCAATATAACATAATCTGCATTTTATAGATGGACAAGAGGCTGAAGAACTGTAGGCATCCTAGAGATGGGTAAATGAATCCTGCTCCTAATTTAGTGATTAAACTATACTGTGATATGTCGGGTTGATGGGTGCCTGCACCTATCTCTGTGCTATATACACATGTGTTACTTTTTACTACTTATACTTTAAGGCTCTGGGTCATACCTTGTCCAAATGAAGACTGCAATTCTCACCATCTATACAGACTCATTCAGTATTTTTTTTTCATTCAGTATTTTTACCCAGTATCTAAAAGAATATGACCACACCACACGGGTGATCAGGACTTACCTGTGCCTACATGCTTTAAATGTGGCCAACAGAATACACTCCACATAAGTAAATAAGCTCTACTGGAAATAGATGCCTTATTATAGTGATGATGAGTATCCTTTAACTACTAGTTAAAACTAGTGTCCTTTAATTCAGTACTCCTGAATGATACTTCAAATTGTTTATACTGAGAAGGAAGAACCTAGCCTCCTCTTTGAGAAAAAAACAAAACAAGACAAAACAAAATGCTCCCTTCTCGTGTGGCAGTTCAAATAAGAAGTTTTTCTATGTGAGCTCTCAGGGCTCATTTCATAGCTGGGATATGTCCGTGAAGCAGCAGAGCACAATTAGCTACAAGCTGGTCTGAAGTCAGCACAACCTGGATTCACATTCCAGTTCTACAACTTAGCAGTCTCTCCAGTGTAAACAAATTACCTAAAATCATCTGTAAAATTTTTATTTTTTAAAAAAGACTCTATTTATTTATTGGAGAGAGCACATGTGCATGTGAGAGAGAGAGAGAACAGAGGGAAAGAGAGAGGGAGAAGCAGACTGTCTACCAAACAGGGAGCCCAACACAGGGCCAGTCCCAGGACCCTGAGATCAGGACCTGAACCAAAGGCAGACACTTAACAGACTGAGCCACCCAGGTGCCCCAAAATCATCTGTAAAATTATTATTATCTTTCTCATAACATTATACTGAAGATTACTTAAGATAATAACAGCAAATTACCTAGACATGTGTCCTAAGTATAATTGCTAAATAAACTGAAATTAGTTATTCAATTTTCTGTCTCTCTCTCTCTAAATTATGACAGTGTGAGTTCAAAGATTCCATCTCAGAGTTTGGCACATAATTGCCTTGCTCACCTGGTGCTTTTATGGAAATTAATTGAATGACAGGGTCCAGAGTTATATACCTTTCTACACAGATAGGTTCTAGGTCATCAGGGATGACTTAATAGTTTAAGCTTGGTCTTTACTTTGGAAAACAATATCTGGTCTTATGTTTAGACCTTTTTAAAAGCCATTCACCTCTAATTTGTGGCACTATATTGTTCTGTAATTTCATATCAATGGGATGATATTAAACTCAATGTGGCATTGAAATAGTGAGAGAACACATATATACTATGTTTGAAGAAAGATCATACACCATGGAGGCATGATCTTTTAAAAAGAAGTCACAAATAGAAATTTTCTTAATCTGCTTCATTTTTATATTATGTATACATATATATTGCATAAAGCACCAGTACTCTATATATCTTACCCTTGTGTTTACAGAGAAAAGAGTTAATGCAATTATTAATTTGGGGAATGACACACATTTTCTATGTATGCCTTCCATATATGAAAAGAAGGATTTATACTATTTGTTAGATTTAGGGCAATATACACACATACTGATTTGTGTAACAGATAACTTACCCAGCATGTAGGTAGATTATTGCTTGATAAGAATAAAGAAGGCTACTATCCAGATAATTTAGGTCAATATAATACCTTGGCCTCAGGTATCCAAATAAAAGTATTTTTAATCACATGAATAATTTTATAAGCTCTCCACTATTCTCAGAATAAGTATTTTTTATAAATCATTGGGGAGAATCATGCTTTAATGAGCATTTTGTTGAAGATTTATTGGGAATATCATTGTAAAACCTAAATAAAGCATTTGGGACACCCGGGTGATTCAGTTGGTTAAGCCTCTGCCTTTGGCTCCGGTCATGATCCCAGGGTCCTGGGTTCGAGCCCAGCATCAGTCTCTTCACTCAGCAGAAAGCCTGCTGCTCCTTCTCCCTCTGCCTGTTGCTCCCCCTGCTTGTGCGCTCTCTCTCTCTCTCTGTTGTATAAAACAAGTAATTTCTTTTTTAAAAAGCCACTTAAGGGGGGGACAAGATGGCAGGGTACTAGGAAGAGGCGTCTTTTCAGCTGGTACCCCAAAGTGAGCTGATTACCTACCAAAGAACTCTGATCACCCATGAAATCAGCCTGAGATCAGAATTATACACGTCTGGATCTCTACAGGGGCAGAAGACGCCAGTGAGCAGGTAAAGCGGAATGGGAACAGCGGACTGATATCGGAAGATAAACAAAAGGGGGAGGGAGCCACCAGAGGCTACCGGTGCAAAAGTAATACCCCAATACGAGCGAGAGTGCCCTGCGTCTGGGGACCAGCATTAACTCGGAGACTGGTTGAAAGCACTCCAAAAGAGCAAAGGATCGCGGGGGCAAACTGTGGGAATCGGGGCGGCTAGGGACAGGGGCTTGAGTCCCCGGTCCCAGACGGCCTCCCCGGCGCGGAGGCAGAGAGAGTGCGGCGGAGAAACCGGCTCCTGGTCCCTAAGCCGCCAGCGTGCCCCAGAGCGCGGGGTTCCGGCTCCTGTGAGGGGATGGGAGCCGGTCTGCAGAACGCGCGCTAGCCCTACCACAAAGCTTGAGATGCGCGTGCACGTAGCTCCAGCTCTCCTGGGTTTCTAAGGCCCTGGGGCGCTTCTTGACCCGGGCCATTGTTTCAAAGTCTAAGCCTCGCGCCCGCGAAACTCTTCCCCGGACAGAGGCGCGCAAAAGCCCAGCCTGCGGCTTACGGACCAGCGCCCCGTTCTCAGTGCCCCAGACGCGCGCCCGACCCACAGCCGCCTCTGAAAAGAGGTGCGCGCAAGCCGGGCACTCCCAGCCCCGGCCAGCGGCAAAATCTCAGTGTGCGATCGCTGCTTGGAACCTCTCTGGCGGTCAGGAGCTCCCAGACAGCCGCCACTGCCTTGGCTTTGGGGACGAGCAAAAGATCCTGCGCCCCCAGGGTCTTTAACTTGGAACCTGCACTGCCAGCATCCAAGGGGGAATTTATTCAGCTTCTGCACCCAGACTGAGGCTTCTGAGACGGAGATCAGGAAGTGTTCCAGGGTGCACCTTGACTGCACCAGAGTTGATACATCCAGCTACATCTGTTCAGTCTTCTCCCACCAAAATGACTAGGAAGAGGAATGCCCAACAGAAGAAAAATACAGAGGATGGACCTTCCGCAACAGAGCTAACGGCTATCAACATAGACAATATGTCGGAAAGAGAATTCAGGCTAACAATTATCCAGGCAATAGCTAGGTTGGAGAAAGCCATGGATGACCAAACAGAATTAATTAGAGCCGAACTGAAAGCGACCAGACAGGATGTTCACAATGTTAGGGCGGAGCTTAAAGCTACCAGGGAGGAGGTCCACAATGCTCTCAATGAGTTCCAATCCAATCTAAACTCTCTCAAAGCTAGGGTAACTGAGACAGAAGATAGAATTAGTGATCTGGAAGACAATCAGATAGGGAGAAAGGATCAGGAGGAAGCCTGGAACAAACAGCTTAGATCCCACGAAAGCAGAATTAGGGAAATAAGTGATGCCATGAAGCGTTCCAACGTCAGAATTATTGGAATTCCTGAAGGGGAGGAGAAAGAAAGAAGTCTAGAAGATGTCGTGGAACAAGTCCTTCATGAAAACTTTCCGAATCTCGCGAATGAAACCAGCGTTCATGTACTAGAGGCTGAACGGTCTCCACCCAAGATTATACACTCCAAAAAAACATCACGACACCTGATAGTCAAATTGAGAAATTATAATTGTAGGTATAATCTCTTGAAAGCTGCCAGGGCAAAGAGGCTCCTTACTTACAGAGGGAAGCCCATCAGAATAACGTCAGACCTGTCCACAGAGACCTGGCAAGCCAGAAGAGGCTGGCAAGATATATTCAGGGCACTAAATGAGAAGAACATGCAGCCAAGAATACTTTATCCAGCAAGACTGACATTCAAAATGGATGGAGAGATAAAGAGTTTCCAAGACCGGCAAGACTTAAAAGACTATGCAACCACCAAGCCGATACTGCAGGAAATATTAAGGGGGGTTCTATAAAAGAGGAAAAATCCCAAGAATAGCATTGAACAGAAATATAGAGACAGTCTACAGAAAGAAAGACTTCAAAGGTAACTCGATGTCAATAAAAACGTATCTATCAATAATCACTCTCAATGTGAATGGCCTCAATGCACCCATAAAAAGGCACAGGGTTGCAGATTGGATAAAACGACAGGACCCATCCATATGCTGTCTACAAGAGACCCATTTTGAACCTAAAGATACACGCAGACTGAAAGTGAAGGGGTGGAGAAGCATCTTTCATGCCAATGGGACTCAAAAGAAGGCTGGGGTAGCGATTCTCATATCAGATAAATTAGACTTCAAACTAAAGACTGTAGTCAGAGATACAGAAGGACACTACATAATCCTTAAAGGGACTATCCACCAAGATGATCTAACAATTGTAAATATCTATGCTCCCAATATGGGAGCAGCCAATTACTTAAGAAAACTGTTAATCAAGATAAAGAGTCATATTGATATGAATACACTAATCGTAGGTGATCTTAACACGCCTCTTTCAGAATTAGACAGATCATCGAAGCAGAAAATCAATAAAGAAACAAGAGCATTGAACGACACATTGGACCAGATGGACCTCATAGATATATACAGAACATTCCACCCTAAAACAGCAGAATACTCATTCTTCTCAAGTGCACACGGAACCTTCTCCAGAATAGACCACATACTGGGTCACAAATCAGGACTCAGCCGATACCAAAAGACTGAGATTATTCCCTGCATATTCTCAGATCACAATGCTTTGAAACTGGAGCTCAATCACAAGGAAAAGTTCCGAAGGAACTCAAACACCTGGAAGCTAAAGACCACCTTGCTTAAGAATGCTTGGATCAACCAGGAGATCAAAGAAGAACTGAAACAATTCATGGAAACCAATGAGAATGAAGACACTTCGGTCCAAAACCTATGGGATACAGCAAAGGCGGTCCTAAGGGGAAAATATATAGCCATCCAAGCCTTGCTCAAAAAAATTGAAAAATCCAGAACACACCAGCTGTCTCTACACCTTAAAGAACTGGAGGATCAACAACAAATCAAACCAACTCCACACATAAGAAGGGAAATCATCAAGATTAGAGCTGAGATCAATGAGGGAGAAACCAGAGATACAGTAGAACGTATCAATGAAACTAGAAGCTGGTTTTTTGAAAGAATCAATAAGATCGATAAGCCACTGGCTACACTAATCCAAAAGAAAAGAGAGAAATCCCAAATTCATAAAATTATGAATGAAAGGGGAGAGATCACAACTAACACCAAGGAAGTAGAAACAATCATCAGAAGTTACTACGAACAGTTATATGCCAATAAGCTTAGCAACCTTGATGAAATGGATGCATTCCTGGAAAAATATAAACTACCAAAATTGAACCAGGAAGAAATCGATAACCTGAATAGACCGATATCTAATAACGAGATTGAAGCAGTGATCAAAAATCTCCCAAAAAACAAGAGCCCAGGACCTGACGGATTCCCTGGGGAATTCTACCAAACCTTCCAAGAAGAAATAACACCTATTCTCCTGAAGCTGTTTCAAAAAATTGAAGCAGAAGGAAAACTTCCAGACTCTTTCTATGAAGCCAGCATTACCCTGATCCCCAAACCAGGCAAGGACCATACCAAAAAGGAGAATTTCAGACCAATATCACTGATGAATATGGATGCTAAGATTCTCAACAAGATCCTAGCCAACAGGATCCAACAACACATTAAAAAGATTATCCACCATGATCAGGTGGGATTCATCCCTGGGCTACAAGGATGGTTCAACATTCGTAAATCAATCAATGTGATACAACAAATTAATAGGAGAAGAGAGAAGAACCACATGGTCCTCTCAATTGATGCAGAAAAAGCATTTGACAAAATCCAACATCCGTTCCTGATTAAAACGCTTCAAAGTATAGGGATAGAGGGAACATTCCTGAACCTCATCAAATCTATCTATGAAAGACCCACAGCAAATATCATCCTCAATGGGAAAAAGCTTGCAGCCTTCCCGTTGAGATCAGGAACAAGACAAGGATGCCCACTTTCACCACTCTTGTTCAACATAGTATTAGAAGTCCTAGCAACAGCAATCAGACAACAGAGAGAAATAAAAGGTATCCAAATTGGTAATGAAGAAGTCAAACTCTCTCTCTTCGCAGATGACATGATTCTTTATATGGAAAACCCAAAAGACTCCACCCCCAAACTACTAGAACTCATACAGCAATTCAGCAGCGTGGCAGGATACAAAGTCAATGTGCAGAAATCAGTGGCTTTCTTATACACTAACAAGGAAAATACAGAAAGGGAAATTAGAGAATCGATTCCATTTACTATAGCACCAAGAACCATAAGATACCTGGGAATAAACCTAACTAAAGAGGTAAAGGATCTATACTTGAGGAACTATAGAACACTCATGAAAGAAATTGAAGAAGACACAAAAAGATGGAAGACCATTCCATGCTCTTGGATCGGAAGAATAAACATCGTTAAAATGTCTATACTGCCTAGAGCAATCTATACTTTTAATGCCATTCCGATCAAAATTCCACCGGCATTCTTCAAAGAGCTGGAGCAAATAATCCAAAAATTTGTATGGAATCAGAAGAGACCCCGAATCGCTAAGGAAACGTTGAAAAACAAAAATAAAGCTGGCGGCATCACCTTACCTGATTTCAAGCTTTATTACAAAGCTGTGATCACCAAGACAGCATGGTACTGGCATAAAAACAGACACATAGACCAGTGGAACAGAGTAGAGAGCCCTGATATGGACCCTCAACTCTATGGTCAATTAATCTTCGACAAAACAGGAAAAAATATACAGTGGAAAAAAGACAGTCTCTTCAATAAATGGTGCTGGGAAAACTGGACAGCTATATGTAGAAGAATGAAACTCGACCATTCTCTTACACCGTACACAAAGATCAACTCAAAATGGATAAAAGACCTCAACGTGAGACAGGAATCTATCAGAATCTTAGAGGAGAACATAGGCAGTAATCTCTTCGATATCAGCCACAGCAACTTCTTTCAAGATACGTCTCCAAAGGCAAAGGAAACAAAAGCGAAAATAGACTTCTGGGACTTCATCAAAATCAAAAGCTTCTGCACAGCAAAGGAAACAGTCAAAAAAACAAAGAGGCAACCCACGGAATGGGAGAAGATATTTGCAAATGACAGTACAGACAAAAGGTTGATATCCAGGATCTATAATGAACTCCTCAAACTCAACCCACACGAAACAGACAAACACATCAAAAAATGGGCAGAAGATATGAACAGACACTTCTCCAATCAAGAAATACAAATGGCTATCAGACACATGAAAAAATGCTCATCATCATTAGCCCTCAGGGAGATTCAAATTAAAACCACATTGAGATATCACCTTACACCAGTTAGAATGGCCAAAATTAACAAAACAGGAAACAACATGTGTTGGAGAGGATGTGGAGAAAGGGGAACCCTCTTACACTGTTGGTGGGAATGCAAGTTGGTGCAGCCTCTTTGGAGAACAGTGTGGAGATTCCTCAAGAAATTAAAAATAGAGCTTCCCTACGACCCTGCAATTGCACTCCTGGGTATTTACCCCAAAGATACAGATGTCGTGAAAAGAAGGGCCATCTGTACCCCAATGTTTATAGCAGCAATGGCCACAGTCGCCAAACTATGGAAAGAACCAAGATGCCCTTCAACGGATGAATGGATAAGGAAGATGTGGTCCATATACACTATGGAGTATTATGCCTCCATCAGAAAGGACGAATATCCAACTTTTGTAGCAACATGGACGGGACTGGAAGAGATTATGCTGAGTGAAATCAGTCAAGCAGAGAGAGTCAATTATCATATGGTTTCACTCATTTGTGGAGCATAACCAATAGCATGGAGGACAAGGGGCGTTAGAGAGTAGTAGGGAATTTGGGTAAATTGGAAGGGGAGGTGAACCATGAGAGACTATGGACTCTGAAAAACAGTCTGAGGGGTTTGAAGTGGCGGGGGGGTGGGAGGTTGGGGTACCAGGTGGTGGGTATTATAGAGGGCACAGCTTGCATGGAGCACTGGGTGTGGTGAAAAAATAATGAATACTGTTTTTCTGAAAATAAATAAATTGGGGAAAAAAAAATAAAAAAAAAATAAAAAGCCACTTAAGTAACGTATTTAAAATAATTAAATGTGGGGCACCTGGGTGGCTCAGTGGGTTAAGGCCTTTGCCTTCAGCTCAGGTCATGATCTCAGGGTGCTGGGATAGAGTCCCGAATCGGGCTCTCTGCTCAGCGGGGAGCCTGCTTCCCTCTCTCTGCCTGCCTCTCTGCCTGCTTGTGATCTCTGTCAAATAAATAAACAACATCTTCAAAATAAAAAAAATAAAATAAAGTAATTAAAGGTTATAATTTCTAATGTGTTGAAAAGGAAATGTACCCTCAATAACTGAATCATATACTTCACATCTAAAAAAGTGAAACTTCAAAAACAAAAAAATACTTTCTTAACTGGATGACTAATGCATAAAAATGTATATTTTTCTTCAAGGGGTTAGTAATTGATGAAATCAATTTTTCAGTATTTGACATGCAGTTAAAGTTTGCTGAGAGAGAAATGCCTTTGTTCAATGAATAATGGTATTTTTCAGCTATCCGAGTAGAACTGACTGTCTCAAATGTACATGAATTTAAAAGACCATCAGATTTATAATCACGAGATTTATGAAGACAAAAAAAAAAAACACCCACAACTCTTACATACCTCAGATTTACTTAGCATCTGATTTTTTATAAATTACCAAATTAACAGAATGACAGTGCTGCTAATTTTTAGATTATCTCTAAATTTATCTTTTATTTCTACTACCAAAGAGCATGGCATCATCAACTTATATTCTATTCACTTTACAACTCTTTCGTGGAGACAAAATGATTAGTAGGTAACTATTAGCAAGTTAATTTTATTTGCCTGCCTAAAAATTAATAAGTATTTTATAATGTTCTTGGGGTCGTTGGTGCAAATAACTAGCTTACCATATATCAAGAACTCATGGATCTTTTTAAGAACCTGGGAATATGCTTCTTTAGGAAATAATAATGTCTATATCTGGTTTCTGTCTCATCAAAATGTACTTACTGGAAGAATAATTTTCCTTGCATTAACAAAATAGGTGGAATGTTCAAAAGCAGTTGAAGAAGGATGTTTCTTGTTTGAAAACAATTTTTGGCAGGTAGAATGTTTTATTAACTTCAAAATTTTACAAAGGTAACTTACAGAACTTTTACATGAGCATGTTTGTGTTTTCTTTTGGAAAAGATTTTATTTATTTATTTGACAGAGATCACAAGTAGGCAGAGAGGCAGGCGTGGCAGGGGTGGAGGGGGAGCAGGCTCCCTGCTGAGCAGAGAGCCTGATACGGAGCTCGATCCCAGGACCCTGAGATCACGACCTGAGCCGAAGGCAGAGGCTTAACTCACTGAGCCACCCAGGCACCCCATACATGAGCATGTTTTATTTGTAACAAAATCAATTACCAATATTTCAAACTTTTCAATAAAACCTATGAGATTAAAATATAACATTGATTGAAATATGTATATTTAAACTGATTATGTTATATTTAATACTGTTTAGACTTACGGATTCTGAAATTTTACTTTTATTTTATTTTTTTTTTAAAGATTTTATTTTATTTATTTGAGAGAGAGAGACAGTGAGAGAGAGAATGAGCGAGGAGAAGGTCAGAGAGCGAAGCAGACTCCCCATGGAGCTGGGAGCCTGATGTGGGACTCGATCCAGGGACTCCAGGATCACGCCCTGAGCCGGAGGCAGTTGTCCAACCAACTGCGCCACCCAGGCATCCCTGAAATTTTACTTTTAAATAATAATATCTGACAAGAAACTTCTTGGGTAAATATGTACCTTTCTATTTTCCTGAATTGTTGGGCCAAGATATGCATGAAATTTAAATTTAAATTTATCAGATATTTTTTCTAATTTATAATTTTTTACTTAGGTGAAGTCCTTTAAAGAGTACATTCTTTCATTTTTAAAGATAGGTTTTAAAATATTAATGTCAGGGCACTTAGGTGGCTAAGGTCATGATCCCAGGGTCCTGGGATCAGGCCCCAAGTTGGGCTCCCTGCTCGGCACGGAGTCTTTTTCTCCCTCTCCCTCTGTCCCTAGCCCACTGCTCATTCCCTCTCTCTCTCTCTCTCAAATAAATAAAATCTTTAAAATTAAAATAAATAAATAAATAAAATATAAATGTCAATGGTAAAACCACTATGTTAGCCTTCTATTTTTTTTTTTTAAACTAGAAAGTACTTTAATCATTTTTCTTAGAGGGAAAAAAAAATATCCAGACACTAACAGTCCACAACATTTCCACAACGAAGTACTGGTTGAGAAAGGTTTCCAAAGAACTGGGTTCTTTGAAGTCTTAGGGAGAAAAGTTGGTATGCTGGTTCACTATAGATGGATGGCATAGGTCATAAATGGGAGACTTCTGGCTACTGAGCCAATCAGAACCCAGGGGAATGACACTTCCTTCTGTAGAGTTTATTTTCCTTCCTGTCTCCCCATCCCTCAGAAATGTCACCATATAAAGCCTAGTAGCTTAGGTTAGCTTAGGCTGCAGTCTTCCCTTTGGAAAAGAAAGGGGGTGAAGAGGAAGCAAGATCACTCCTGAGTCTCCATGCTTTCCTCCTCTTCTCCTTGAGTTGGTTCTTCTGTATTCTCCTCCTCTTCCTCCCCTTCCTTCTTCTCTGATCATTTCTCATAAGCCTTTTCTGAAGGTGTCACTATTACTCCCTTCCAGGTAGAGATTTCAGAAGCAAGATGGTTGGTTTCACTCTCCTGGCCAAGAATCTTCTGAAAACTACCATGTGGGACAATTTGGACCAGAGCCTGAGCTGTGTAAAACATCATGTCCTGTTGTTCCAGAGTCAAGACTGTGTGTACTCTGAAGTTGTCACTCCTACAGGGGTCAGTGATACCCACCGACCCTGGCAGGAACAGTCTTGAAGCCAGAATCTGTTAAGCAATACCTGTATGCCATGTTTAGGGCCAAAGGCTCTCTGGTGGGATTGTTCATCAGAGCATAGTGCCCGAGTTGTGTGAGAGGCTCAAAGCCAGGAAAACGAATTCTCAGCTCTTTTAGCAGTCTGATAAAAACTTTGTGGACTGAGAAGTGTTTTCCTCAAACCAACCAGCGTGTCTGATGGCTGCTAAGTCACTCTGCAACACCTTGATATCCAAATGGAGTTCTGGGTCCAGTTTTCAGAGACTAGGTGGCACTGTTGTAATGAAAATATTCGCCATAGCATCAGAAGAACTGATCTCAAAGCCAGTTTCATTGGTCAGCATGGTCAAAACTTTGGAAGGATCCTGTGCTCTTAGGCTTTCCCTAGGGCAGCACCAGCTTCCAATGCTGGCAGAATCTTTAGGATTACCACTAAGTCAGCCACAATGTGTTTTGTAGTCATTGTTCCCTTTTTATATGATTACCCCTGCCTGACTTCTTCAATTTGTACTCTAAATGTCCTTGAAGCCACAATCAAATTGTCAATCACATTGTTTACTCTTATTACCAGAGAAAGGATGGAGGCCTGTTGAGCAGAATTAGCAGCGAGGTCCTGATTCCTCTTCAGCAATATCTCACTGAAAGAAGTTTCAGCAGGCATTGGCTTGGTCCAGGAAAGGCCACTTCACACAAATAGAAATAAAACAGAACATGTGGTACAAAGAGCCTGAACCCTTCTCCTGGGCCTTATCAGGAACCAAAGCTCCTACTGCGACCATGGCCTCTGTTACCCTTAAAACCCAAACAATGGAGGCCACAACAACCGCCCGTCTCCTCATAGGAGCCGACACTCAAAACCACCATGTTCTCTTAAAATCAACTAAGGAATGCATAACTAATAGTGTGTCCTTATCTCAAAGATGGTTTGGCTAGAAAAGACTTCCTAGGTAGTAGGGTCTTAATTGTTGCTGGAAGAGTTAAAGAAGGGAATTACACAAAAAAACAACCCTGATATTTTCATTTTGTGGACGGCTAGGTCTTTTTTTTTTTTTTTAAGATTTTATTTATTTATTTGACAGAGATCACAACTAGGCAGAGAGGCAGGCAGAGAGAGGGGGGAAGCAGGCTCCCCGCTGAGCAAAGAACCTGATATGGGGCTTGATCCCAGGACCCCGGGATCCATGACCTGAGCCGAAGGCAGAGGCTTTAACCCACTGAGCCACCCAGGCACCCCTGTGGACGGCTAGGTCTTAAGTGACCTAAAGGAGGAAGCCTCAGACTGTATAAACAATTATGGACCAATTTCTGTAGAGAAATAAAATGCAAATAACAATATCTTTAGAAAGCAAGAAAAGGCTTTACCTGGTTTCAATTTTATTTTACTAAACTTATTTCTGCCTCTCAAGTGGAACATATCTGGGAGAAAATAAGTCATTGTCCTACTTACTATATAACTCCTTATCTAATCAAAGTCATAATATTTTTGGCAAAGGATGCTGACAAGGCTTTTGAACATTCCATGTTCTGTTCCCTTAATAGAGAGTCAATAAATAACTGTTAAACCAAGTTGTTCAGTCAAATGAAGTTTGCTTATTTTTCTTGTAAAGATTATTTACAAATTTGCTTATTATTTACAAGTTTGTTTTTTTTCTTGTAAAGATCATTTACAAAAATCTTCTGGGACAAACACAGATCATTAGTCTCTTCAAAGTTGATTCAGGAAAGTTTTCTATATTTGTCATTAAAAACTTAAAGGACATCAAGAATAAATGAACTCACTGAAAATAGAAGTCTTATCTCTGGCTGCTTACTGTCTTGCCTTCAAGTATCTAGGAACTGCAGGATATTCTTCCCATTTACTACATAGTTTATTTATTTATTTATTTTTAAGATTTTATTTATTTATTTGACAGAGAGAGATCACAAGTAGGCAGAGAGGCAGGCAGAGAGAGAGGAAGGGAAGCAGGCTCCCTGCTGAGCAGAGAGCCCAACGCGGGACTCGATCCCAGGACCCTGAGATCATGACCTGAGCCGAAGGCAGTGGCTTAACCCACTGAGCCACCCAGGTGCCCCACTACATAGTTTATTATATTTATTTATATTACATATTAAAAGTATAATATGTGTTGTCATATAATACTTAATTTTATAGCTCCCTAGATGAAGTTGCTCCTTTTACACTGGATCACCATTAAAACCAAGGATCTATGAGGCACTAAGTCAACTGTTATCCAGAAGTCAAAGAGGAGTACTTGAACAGCGGTGCCATAGTAGAGAGAAAATGAAAAATGTTGGAATTACATTACTGGGAATTATAGTCAAGGGATACAGTAACACCATGTAATAATTTGTGTTGTTTATAAAGTGCTTCTGATGTATGCAAAATTAAACTGTGTAAGTGCTTCCCAATTTTATGTCATGGCACACAAAAAGTGATAATATTCTCATGGCACACTGATGTAAACTGAAGGGAATTTGAAGGCATTTAATGGTCCCCAGTGGGAGAAAAAATAGTATTTTCTTATAGACACACATACACACACATATACACATACACACACACACATACAATCTAATATGTATGAAGGAAGATTAAATTGGGCTGTTGTTTCAATCTGTACCTGCCAGGAGCTCTATCCACTAACTCACTGCCGCCTTCCCTGGGAGCTTTCCCCTACCCTAAACACAGTGCTTTCTGGACTCCTGACTGTTCTTCCCACATCTCACCAGGCCCATTGGACACACTGGGCAGTTAAGCCTATATAGCTGCAGCTATGGCAGGTATTCAGATGGGAGAGCCTCTCTTTGGCCTTGCTAATTATAAAGGAGGGTGGCAAATCCATTCATATTGCTTGTCTCTGTAGACAATGGGTTTTGTTTGTAGACTTCTTTGATCATGCACTCTTTGGAAGAGATTTCAGTGAAGTATTTTCAGGTAGCGATAGAAGGCCAGACACTGGGCTCTACCTTGTCTCTAAGGGGAGCGAAGGGATCACAAGGTCTTGGAGCACAGCTTAAACCATAAGAAAGTTCTGAATCATTTAATGCCAGAAATTACATTACGTCCTAAATCAACCATTTTTCTGGAGTTCATGGATTATAACAATGAAGAAGGCTTTGGAGATAATTAAAATATATGATACCTCATAAGATGTCCTCAAACCCCTACGCCTCAGTTAAAATGCAGCTCTTACAGTGGGACAACAAAGTTAACAAATTACATGAAGCATGGTTACCTAGAGTCAAACACACCCTCATCCATCCAGATATTAAAAAAAAAAATTACAATTTACATATGTAAATATGACAGAGCAAAACAAACAAAATGAAATAGACTAACAAGCAATGTCAAATTTACTAATGACAAAGTATATATCCTATATTCTGATTTAGTGTGATATCCCTTTTGGTCAGTGGTCTTAGAGCTTGTTTTAGCTTTCACTACACATTGCAATCATTTGGGTAGACATTTTAAAAGACTAATTCCAGGGACTCAACTGAGAAATTATAACTTAATTGGTCTTAGGTAGGACTTGGAAATAGATATTATTATTATTATTTAAAGATTTTATTTTTATTTATTTGAAAGAGAGTGAGAGTGAGAGAAATCACAGAGGGAGAGGAAGAAGCAGCCTCCTCGCTGAGCACAGACTGCCATGGGGCTCAGTCCCAGGACCCTGATATCGTGACGTGAGCTGACAGTAGATGCTAATGAGTTGAGTAGCCCAGGCACCCCCAAAATTGTTATTAATGTAAAGCTTGCCAGGTGATGCTAACAAGAAACCATTATTTGGGAACCACTGCTTTAAACTTTCTGTTTTCTCCTTTCCCCTCTACCAGGAAATAACTGGATATTCTTACATTTCTTCTTCCTTCAATGTCCACCCACTCTGCCTCTAGGATCCCTTCCTTTCTGTATTCTAATGATAAACTTCTGAACTGTACATTAGGGTGGAATTTCTTTTTATCAATACCTTAGGTACTAGCAGATACATAATCCCTGGAAACCAAGTAGCTTATCAGGATACTGTCCTGTACTATAGCCTATCAAAGGAAGCTCCTTGTCTACTCCACCCATCTTGTCCCAGATAATATTTCAAGTCTGAATTCTTGACACAGCTGACAAAATAAAGTTGCATCACTGAGCTTTTATTCTTGCTCCTTCCTTAACTTGACCTCGAGCTGAACTGGTTGCTCAGCTCCTGAGGCACTGGTAACACTAAGACACCATTGATTTTGTACTAATTTAGGTGTTCTTTTCTTTTCCTTCAAATGTATACACATAAATCTTTGATGATATATCCATGGAGCTTTTTCATACACAACTGCTAAGTGGTTCTATAATAAATAGACCAGATCTAGAATAGAAACACGGTTGCCACACTTTGAAGATACCAGTTACAGAAACCATGAATTTAATGTCCGGCTTCACAGACATTTCACAGTTCAAGTCCCATATAGAAGGACAGAAGAAAGGAAGGAAAGAAGAAAGGAATAAAGGAATGAAGAAAAGGCAGAAGGGGAGGGAGGAAGGGCAGAGGAAAGCAGGAAGGAAAGAAGGGGAAAATAAAGAAAAGAGAAAAAAGATTTTATAGATTTTAAATTATCAAAAAGGATGTGGTACAACAACTTGCTAAACCAAGTCCTGTGAAACATTAAGAGTATGGTTCTTAGCAATTCGAGTCAAATAAATATTGTATATAACAATAAAAATAGCAATTGCATTTTTCTAGATTATGGTAAATCTACACTGGTAGTTTTATGTAGCCATGGAAACCAAGTTTAACTTCATAAAAGTATTTTCACATAATTTTTTACAGTTTATAAAAACAATTTTACTAGTTATAAAGGGGAAAATGAATCTGTCATTTAGAGTAGAAGAAATAAAAGCAAATGTAGTGCTTTGTACATATATATGAGTGTAACATATTATAGCAAATGCATTCCCATGATGAAATGATGAAAAAAATGGGGATACTAATGATCTACTTATAAGGTTTATGTGATCTTACCTTTTTCAATTAGGACAATAGGTTCTGAGAAAAGCAACTAATTTAAGAAAACTAAATTACTGTGCCTAAAAGAACTATGTGTTCTGAATAAAATTTTATGACACTATTTTTGTGTGTGTGTTTTATGATTTGGGAGAAATACCAAGATACAAAATACCATCTGTACGTAGACATTAAAAAGACTGACCCGTTATTTATTCTACTTGATAGAGTGTAAAATCATCTTTGCTTTAAAAAGCAAATTAGTGAACAGCAATTTTTCATGAGGTAAACATCATGATTACCAAACTTAGAGTTGGAGAGGGCTTCTTTACCTACCATACTTTAGCATATATGTTTATTTTATTGCCAATACTTTGTGAATCTTTGATTAATTGAAAATGTTACCTTTGTAGCAATATTAATTCTCGTGATTTATCTTATAAATTAAAGTGGAAAGTAGGAGAAAAATGTGATTATAATTAATTATTTCTAGGGGCACCAGAGTGGCTCAGTCAGTTAATTGGTAGGCTCTTGATTTTGGCTCAGGTCATGATCCAGAGTCAGAGTCTGTGCTCAGTGGGGAGTCTGCTTGAGATTCTCTCTCCTGCTCTTTCTCCCTCTGCCCTTCCCCTTGCTCATGGGATCTCTCTCTTTCAAATAAATAGATATATCTTTAAAAAATGAATTATTTCTGGTGCAGGTTTCCCCCGCTGTCTTAAAGTAGAGTGTTCTTAGGAAAGTTTTCCTAAGCTGAAATGACATAAAGCAAAGAAACAATTACCAGTTATTGATATGGAAAATTTTCTGAGCATTTCCAGCCCCCAAAATCACCTCTCTTAAGCTTTTCTGGTACCTTGAGGCACCTGGGTGGCTCAGTGGATTAAAGCTTTTCTGATACCTTAGGACACATCTTGATAATGCATACACAGAATAAATCAAGATAAGGCACTGATGCTCACAGACGTAATTCAAAGATAGAGTAGCTTGATGCTGAGATGCTGAGCGTGGTTCCTGGGGAAGAAGATCTGAGGTGCCACGTTGCTCTAGGCATGGCTGCCTCTGTAATGGCCTGTTGTAAAACAAATGCTGAATGCTATTTTTGTCTTTTTTTCACGAAAGCAAAATTTCTTTCCAAATTTTTTCAGTTAGTGAAAATAGGTACTAACACGGGTCTTTTGTAGAAGCAAAGGGATGAACATGAACTTTGGAAAAGCAGGAGATTTACCTGTATGTGTCACTATTGTCTGGCAAGAATTACTCTTCCTAACTTTTAATTTATATAGTCCCAGATGTTTGCTTTGAATAAAATGTTTGATTCTTCTGATACAGTAATGTATTTGCAATATAATTGATAATTAGGGAGAATTACTTTTCATTGGATGGAAAATAAATTCTTCAATAATAACAATCCCACTATGGCACAAGTCTTTCTGTAGCCATTCAGAAATTTATTGCCATTTTTTAAGGAAGAGAGAAAAATTCCACTTTGAGAACTAATTCTTTGAAATTCACTACAGGGAAAACAAAATCATGTTCAATTTATTTTGTGTCATTGTTTCTGTATATGTAGGTACTTCTTTTAAGTTGTCATTGATAGCTTTTGTCATTCACTGTTATATATTATTAAGACATTCTTTTATTTTTCTGATACTGGAAACCTGCCTGAGAAATGTTACAGTATTAAATTAAGTTTGATCTGAAGAGGTAGCTAATTAAAGATCACTGGAAATACCCCAGTTTCCCTGATTCTGTCCATATCTGTGTGAGGAAGGAAGACAGGGAATCTGTCTCTATCAGGCCAAGGTACTTAACTAAATGCTTTGAGAACACTGAGCAGTGGTATTAGAAGGATTCTAGAGAACTGTTACATTGTCCAACCTGAACGTTCTTGAACTTTTATTTCCTTCTTGGCACAATTAGAGTTTTGATTAGATTATCTTCAAGGCCTTTTGCAACCTGATACTATTTTTTTATGTTAATAAATAAATAAATAAAGCTTCAATCCTAAAAACCTTCAAATGATATTGTCCTAGATCTACATTCTTTCTGCAAGCCTGAGGCACTGGTAGACCTCTTTTACCACAACGTTGAATTTCAAAGAGAATCACAGGGGTACCTGGTTGGCTCAGTCAGTAGTTAAGTGTCAGAGTCTTCATTTTATCTCAGGTCATGATCTCATAATCATGCCATCAAGCCCCATGTCAGGCTCATGCACTGGACATGGAGACTGCTTAAAATTCTCTCTGTCCCTCTTCCTCTATACCTTCCCACCTGCTCTCACAATCTCTGAAAATAAATAAATAAATTAATTTTAAAAAGAGAGAGAATTATAAAGGCATTCTACAGCCAACATTTGAGGTCATCTTTATTTTATTTTATTTATTTGAGAGAGAGAGAGAGAACACAAAGGAGAGCATGAGCAAAAGCCCACAGGGAGAGGGAAAGGGAGAAGTAGACTCCCTACTGAGCAGGGAGCCTGATGCAGGGCTTGATCCTGGGATTCCCAGATCATGACCTGAGCTAAAGGCAGGCACTTAAACGACTGAGCCACCCAGGACTCCATTTGAGGTCATTTAAATATGCTAATTATAGAAATTCAGGAAGGCAAATGTCTGACTAGAGAAAGTCCTAGACAGAAAGCAGAAATTAATTATCACCTGGTTCAAAACACCAGAATACTTTGCTGAATCTTTCTTGAAAAGAACAAAGTAGAAAACAGAATAGAGTTACATGATTTACCAATTAGAAAGAATGAAGACATTTATATTAGAACTGATAATTTGCAGACACAAGAAAACAGCCACAGTGATAATTCCATAGATGATGAGACAGGGAGAATTTGGGGTAAGAAGATGCCTTGAATGATAATGAAGAGGCTAAGAGAGTAAATGGCAGATTCTAATAGTATTTCACTAACTCCTTTCTCTAGACCTGGTAATATTTTTCCCAACAATATAATGGGCAGAGGAACGCTCAGCATCTCAGCATCAAGCTACTCTATCTTTGAACTATGTCTGTGAGCATCAGTGCCTTATCTTGATTTATTCTGTGTATGCTTTATCAAGATGTGTCCTAACTATTTCTAGAATAGTAGAAAAAGGGGATGGATTCGAGTATAACCTGATTGGAGGCTGTTAGCATGGGGAAAGTATAAATGGGCTAAGAAGAAGTGGGGCATCCTACATGATAGGTTAGAGGTACATACTTGGCTTTCTCTGGTTCATCATAGTTGAAAGCTGGTATAAAAGTTAGAGAAGCTGTCAGTTGTTAATCAGGTCTGGATCCTGAGGTCAGTCATTACAGGATTATTGTCTGACTTTCTGGATGTTGCTAGAGGTGATGGTCTGAATCTCTGCAGGTCTGATTTACAGATTACTAAATTGGCTTCCTAAGGTGGTTACTGTACAAAGGTGAGTTTCCTGGACTGCTTGCAGCAGATTATGGACCAGAGTTATATTTTTTTTTCAAGATTTATATTTATTTTAGAGAAAGAACTGGTAGAGGAACAAAGAAGGAGAGAAATCCTCAAGTCGACTCCCCACTGAGCACAGAGCCCAATGCAAAGCTCGATCCTAGGACCGCGAGATCACAACCTGAGCCAAAAAATGAAGAGTCATACACTTAATCAACTGAGTCACATAGGCACCCCCGGAGTTGTATTTCTGTGTATGTTTAGCCATTTTCCATTTGTATATTAAGTCTCTCAACATTTTCACATGTATTACCTTGTTACCTGTCTATAATTACAAATTCACTAGACAATTAATGCTAAACTAGATAGAGATGAAGCAATTGCCTACTCACTACTTCTAAAGATCAAAATACTAAAATAAAAATAAATCCTTTATTTTCCAATTTTATTTTCCTGAAAATCTGAACAGACTTCATTATAGCTTTTATTAATTCTGATAATTTAAAATATTTTCTTTGATTTTTTTTATGTGTATGGAGTTTTTCTTTCTGAGTAGCATAGTATTGCTACTCCTCCACAACTCATAAAATACTCCAGATACAATGTTATTTGGCAGAGTATTATAATGTAAACTTGTTTGTTAACAGTTACATAATAACATATAGGTTTGAGTTATTTTCAAAAATTGTGTGTATGCCTGAATTCACAGCATATTGCTTTCTTTATTATTATTGTCCGTGTGGGTACTAGAGATGTTTAATGGAGTAGGATAGTTATCATTACAGTATAATTCTGCTTGCTTATATTTTTATTATTTTTTGAATTGTATGAATTGCATTGAATATTTTCTTTTAACAATTGCAATGCACACACTTAAACAAGATTTCCCTGGAGATATTTTTACCTGATGTATTTAATTAGGTGTCCCAGTTAATGGTGAGTATGGGATATACAGAGGCAGTGATAAATTTTTAAATACATTTTACTTATATAAACAATAAAATAGTATTTTATTTTGAGGGTATATTGACCAAATGGTGAAGATATACCACTGATAATTTTGTAGCCACCTACACATTTTAAGAAACCATGGACAACCTTTTAAGATATTAAATTCTAAGATGGCACACTTTGAAAAAAAAAAAAAAAAAACAAAAAACATGTGGGGGCACCTGGGTGGCTTGATTGGTTAACCGTCTGCCTTAGGCTCAAGTCATGATCCTGGAGTCCCAGGATCAAGCCCCTCATCTGACTCTCTGCTCAACGGGGAGTGTGCTTCTCCTCTTCCTCTGCTCCTCCCCATGCTCCTTATATCTCTCTCTCACTCACTCTCTCTCTCTCAAATAAATAAATAAAAACTTTTGAAAAAATACATGCACAACATATTATTTTGTGATGCTTATCAGAGATTAGCACATCTAGTTGTAAAATCTACCCTTTGTGGTTTGATGGAAAGATAACTGACAGTGTGCATTTACAAAGAAGGACAGTGGCAATTTTTCTAAACAAAATTTTAATTAATCTCTTTGTAGGTTTTGAAATCTTTAAATATCTCCATTTAAAAAAAAATCTTTATTTATTTGTCCATCCATTGCTTCTTTAATCTCTATTTCACATCTATGCACTAAAGAAACTAGAAGTAAAAAGATTGTTCTATAATGTGTAAAGTTATGCTGTTACTCATTTTTTTCCAATTCTGTTATGTTTTATAAGTCATAAAATATTTCAAGTAAGAAAAAATAAAGGAACTAGAGAGAGGAGAACAAACCCCAAAGTTAGTAGAAAGAAATAAATAACAAAGATCAGAGGAGAAATAAATGAAATAGAGACTAAAAAGAAATAAAATAGGTGAAACTACATTTTTTAAAGATAATCAAAATAGAAAAGCTTTTTTATATTCACCAAGGAAAAAAAGAGGACTTAAATAACTAAAATTAGAAATGAAAGTAGAAACATTACAAGATAGTAGAGCAATTAAAAATTATAAGAAACTACTATGATCGACATCCCAAAATTGGACAACTGAGACTAAATGGACTAATTCCTGGGAACATACAAACTACCAAAACTCAATTATTAAAAAAAAAAAGAAAGCAAATAGACAATCTGAAGAAATCAGTTATTGGTGAGGAGACTGAATCAGAAATTAAAACTTCCTAACAAATAAAAGTGACCAGATGGCTTCACAAGCAAATTCTACTAAACATGTAAAGACAAAGTAATACTAGTCCTTCTCTAACTCTTCCAAAAACTAGGAAGCACACTTCCATATTCATTTTACAAGGCCAGCATTACCTTGATAACAAAAACAGACAGGAATAGTGCAAGAAAAGATTACAGGCCAATATCTCTAATGAACATAGACATAAAAGTCCTCAACAAAACATTAGTAAAATGGATTCAACAGTACTTTAGAAGAATCAGAAATGCCTGGGTGACTCCGTTGGTTAAGCAGCAACTTAATTTTGGCTCAGGTTATGATTCTCCAGTCCTGGGAGAAAGCCCCATGTTGGGCTCTGTGCTCAATTGGGAGTCTGCTAGAGGATCTCTCCCTTTCCTTTTGCCAATCCTCCCCTCCCCCACTTAAACCTGTGCTCTCTCTCTCTCTAAAATAAATAAATAAATCTTTAAAAAAAAAAAAGAAAGAATCATACACCATGATCATGTGGAATCTACTCCAAGGATGAAAGGACTGTTCAACATCTGCAAGTCAATTAATGTAATATATCACATTAACAAAATGAAGGATAAAAAACATGATAATCTCAATAGATGCAGAAGAAGCATTTAACAAAATTCAACATCCACTTATGATAAAAACACTCAACAAAGTGGGTGTAGAGGGAATATACTTTAACATAATAAAGGCTCTACAGGATAAGCCTGCAGCTAACACACTAAATGGTGAAAACCTGAAGGATTTCCTCTAAGATCAGGAACAAGAAAAGTACATGCATAATTTATCACTTTTATTCCACAGTACTAGAAGTTCTTACCAGAGCAATCAGGCAAGAAGAAGACAAAAGGCATGATGCGATACATATAAAATCTTAAAATCTCCACCAAACCTGTTAAACTAATAAACAAATTTGGTAAATTTTCAAAATATAAAATGTAAAATCAATATATAAAATTCAGTTGTATATCTATACCTGTGCCTTAAAGGAACTGTCAGAAAGAAGAATTAAGAGATTAATCTCATTTAGATTAGTAACAAAAAATAAAATTAAAGACTTAGGAATAAAATTAACCAGGTGGGTAAAAGATCTATACATGGAACACTAACTATTAAACATCAATGAAAGAAATTTAAGACACAAACAGATGGAAAGTATTCTGTACTTTTCTGTACTTTGGAAAAATTCTGTATTTTGGAAAAATAAATATTGTTAAAACATCCATACTCTGCAAAGCAATCTGTAGATTCAGTGCAATCCCTATCAAAATCCCCATGCGATTTTTCACAAAAATAGATAAAAACAATCCTAAAAACAAACCTACGAAAGACATAGAAGAACCAAAGCAATTTTGAGAGAGAAGCACAAAACTGGAAGCATTACACTTCTTGATTGCAAACTATATTGCAAAACTATAAAAATCAAAGCAGCATAGTATTATCATAGACTGACACATACAATGAAAAAAACAATAGAGAGCCCAGAAAGAAACTTTTGCATATATGTTCAATCAACTGATGAAAAGGAACCAAGAATATACAACACAGAAATAGTCTCTTCAATAATTAAGTTGGGAAAACAGGACAGGCATGGGCAAATAATGAAACTAGACCCTATCTTATACAGTACACAAAAACCAACTTAAAGTGAATTAAAGACTTAAATGTAAGAACTAAAACAATAAAATTCCTAGAAGAAAACAGGTGTAATCTCCTTGACATTGGTCTTGTCAATGGTTTTTTGGATTTGAAACCAAAAGCAAAGACAAAAGCAAAATCAACAAGTGGAACTATTCAAACTAAAAAAGCTTCTGCGTAACAAAGGAAACCTACAGAATGAGACAAATATTTGCAAATCATATGTCTGATAAGAGATTAATATCTAAAATACATAAAGAATCCTACAACTCAATAGCAAAATAACAATCTGATTTTAAAAATGGACAGAGAAACTGAATTGATATTTTTCTAAATAAGACATACAAATGGCTAACAGGTACATGAAAAGGTGCTCAACATTACTAATCACCATGAAAATGCAAATCAAAACCACAATGATGTATTACTTTGTATCTGTCAGAATGGCTATCATCAAAAAAAAAAAACACACACAAAAACAGATAACAAGTTTTGGCAAGGATATGGAGAAAAATGACCCCTTGTGCACTATTGGTGGGAATGTAAAATGGTGCAGCCACTGCTAAAGATAGTGTGGAAGTTTCACTCAGAAAAATACAAATAGAACTACCATATGATCTCACTTCTGGTTGTACATACAAAAGAAATGAAAATGGGATATTGAAGACATAGCTGCACTCTCACATCACAACCATTTACAATAATGAAGATATATAAGCAACTGAAGTGTCCATCAACCAATAAATAAGGAAGATGTAATATATTTACACAATGGAATATTATTCGGCCGTGAGAAAGAAGGAAATCTGCCATTTGTGGTAACACGGATGAAGGTTGGGAGCATGACGACAACTGAGATAAAAGTCAGATAGAGAAAGATAAATACTGTATGTTATCACTTATTTGTGGAATCTAAGAAAGCTGAAGGCATGGAAACAGAATAGACAGTGGTTACCCTGTTCTGGAAGGTGGGGAGTTGGGAAGATATTTATCAAAGGGTGCAAATCTGCAATTATAAGATTAGTAAGTTCTGGAGAAAATGTAGAACATAGTGATTACAGTCAACAATACTGTATTATATGCTTCAAATTACTGAGTATAGATCTTAAACGTTCTCACCAAAACAAACAAACAAAAGACAAATATATAGGTAATGGAATGTCAGTTAACTGAATGAGAGGAATCTTTTCACAATGTATATCAAATCACCATGATGTATACTTTACTCATCTGACAATTTCATAGATCAATTATACCTCAATAAAGCTGAAATCTTAAAAAAGACATAATTAAATGTATTATATAAACTATGATTAGATCCTGATTATAAAAATGTTATAAAGGATTTTGGAATAACTGGGGCAATCAAAACATGTGGAGATCATTAAAATAAGAAATTACTTAAATTCTTGGGCTCTAATAATGGTATTGCAATTCTGTAAGAAAAGTCATTTTTTTAAGATTTATTTATTTATTTATTTAAGAGAGAGCACAAGCAGGGGGAGAGGCAGAGGGACAAGCAGACTCCCTGCTAAGTAAGAAGCCTAACTTGGGACTGGATGGACACCAGTCATTATCCAAGGATGCTGAGATCATGACCTGAGCCAAATTCAGATGCTTAACTGACTGAGACATCCAAGCACTCCAGAAAATGTGGTTTTGTTTGTTTGTTTGTTTGTTTGTTTGTTTTGAAGAGAAGCATGTTACATTGTATTGTGAAGGACCATGATGACTGCAACTACCTTTAAATGATTTGTAAATAATAAAAATCTAATATCCATTTACAATCACCTATGAACAAATATGATAAAATATTAATTCTTACACTTAAGTAGATGATATGTGGGTGTTCACTGTATTATGTTATGTAATGGAAAATTTTTGAAACATAACAAAAACTAGAAAGACAAAGACAAAAGAAGGGAACAAAATAAGCTCCATGTCTGAAACGATGGCACTAGGTTGTGGCATCTTTGCGCAACTGACCCTGTTCTGGGAGCGTGGATGGGAGATGAAGGTGGTAGAGTACACTAGAAAGTCTGAATACTATTCGGAGACCATCCATCCTTCTCACATGAGCCTCGACTTTGTCTATGAAATGTCCTGTCCAATGACCAGGATGACAATGTAAGGATAGAAGGTCACTCCTCTTCTTCTGCTGAATACAATTTAAAAAAAAATAGTGAAATTACAATAGTCAACTATAATTTATAGAGCATGGAAATCGGCGATAAAGTATACAAAGCAGCCTAAGGTGCATTTCTAAAAGACATGATCATCCTGCTCAATCTATAAAATGTTTGGTTTTTTCCATTATATCTATGTAATTGTTTCCTAGTTCCCTGTACAGATCTAAGAGAAAATCTGGAATCTTTTATAGTCAAATTTGGAGATCATTTTAGAAAAGGTGGAAGGAGGGTGCCTGGGTGGCTCAGTGGGTTAAGCCGCTGCCTTCGGCTCAGGTCATGATCTCAGAGTCCTGGGATCGAGTCCCGCATCGGGCTCTCTGCTCAGCAGGGAGCCTGCTTCCTCCTCCCTCTCTCTCTGCCTGCCTCTCTGCCTACTTGTGATCTCTCTCTGTCAAATAAATAAATAAAATCTAAAAAAAAAAAAAAAAAAAAAGTGGAAGGAGAATTATTATCTATGGAAATGCATCCTTTATAACCAAATGATTCTTATTGGCCTAGGACTTAATAGTCTACTTATATTTTGTATCTTAGTCTCTCCTTACTTGAATCATGAATGTCTCTAAACTTTCAAGACAATTAATCATATGATTTTAAAAGATAAAGAAGTAAAATATAGTTCCTGACACTGACACATAGTATTAGAAAATCTCTTGATATCTTATTTTCATTTAATAACAGTGTCAAAATACATAAGAACATTTTCACTGGGTAATTCTATGTGGTCAAATTAAGAGCTAAAATCAAATCAAGTGTTCTGTGAACAAATGTCACTGCAAGCAACTCATATCTTTAAAATTAATCTTATTACTGGGACGCCTGAGTGGCTCAGTTGGCTAAGCAGCTGCCTTCAGCTCAGTTCATGATCCCAGCTTCCTGGGATCGAGTCCCACATCAGGCTCCTTGCTTGGCAGGGAGCCTGCTTCTCCCTCTGCCTCTGCCTGCCACTCTATCTGCCTGTGCTCACTCTCGCTCCTGTCTCAATGACAAATAAATAAATAAAATCTTTAAAAAAAAATTAATCTTATTACTTGGGAAAATTTTTCCATGTAGAATTAAAAAGAAAAAAAAAAGTCATAGAAAACTACTTTTACAATTCTCTTCTTCATGAAGATTAGCCAAAATGTTATTTTCTACCTATTTCATTCTAATGCTTTCCCCTCAGCTTCAATCCTTCACTCCACTGCCCATCTCTCACAACTCCTCTGAATATATAACCACAGAGTCCTCACTTGCTGACCATCTTGTAAGAGACTTTTCATACATAATTGGTGGCCTCAAAATATTGAATTCCTCTTTAGAAAACTCAATATATCAAAAATTTCTCTGAGAATTCTTAATTTTTATTTTATTATTTTATTTATTTATAAATAATTATTCTTTTATAATTATATATAACTTTTATAAAATCATTTTATTATTTTCATATTTTTTTTCTGAGAATTCTTAATCTATTTTAAAGAAGCTCCTTTTTTGGGGCACCTGGGTGGCTCAGTGGGTTAAAGACTCTGCCTTCAGCTCAGTTCATGATCTCAACGTCCTGGGATCAAGCCTCGCATTGGGCTCTCTGCTCAATGAGCAGCCTGCTTCCTCCCCTCTCTCTGCCTGTCTCTCTGCCTGCTTGTGATCTCTGTCTGTCAAATAAATAAATAAATAATCTTAAAAAAAAAAAAAGCAGCTCCTTTTTCAATCAGATGACTGAAACTTTAGAAAAAAAATAGTGGAAGAATAAACTATACACCTTTTTTTAAAATTCATTAAAATACATTCTTGATTATGCATAATTGGAGTTTTTGCCATAGAGTCTATTCTTCTACAACAGAATAAGCAGTTTTATGTTCCCTTTATACATTCTAAGAAGCAGTATTTCTCTAAAATTTCTCAGCCAATCATGGCATACTTCAGGGAGAAAAAAAAAATTTTTTTTTTCAAATTTTCCTAGTTAGAGGTGTAAAACTTCCCCTTAACTAGAAACTGAACTAAGGATTATGAAATAAAAAAGAACAAAAAGGATATGCAAAATTTCTGCTTTGGAGTTCTTATAAAGTTTCAAATATCTGTTTTTCTCTCCTTTCCAGAAACCAAAGTACTTGTAAGTTCACATCATTTTTCTGGTTTAGTAAGTTCCCTGTCATAAAATGCAGGTCTCACAAAATGTTATCTGTGATGATAAACTGACTCAGAGACAGTTCAAGGCAAAGAAGTCCAAATAATTCCTATTTCATACCCACATATACAGATATTTGATACTCTTCTGCTATTTCTGGGACTTCATTAATTACTGCAGACCAACCCATCAATAAATCAGGATTTTGCCATATTTCATGATCCTATTATGTGTCTAGTAGAATTTAATTTGAAATTTATTTCCTTTTGGACCAATCCACACAGGCACTGTTTTTGCTTTTAATTATTTTAAATTATATTTTCATAAGTAATTAGAAATTGAGGAATTAAATTAAATTAAATTTCAAAATTAATTTTACATCTCAAAATTCAGCCAGGATTCCAGTCCACAAACTTCTGAGATTAACTAGTCATTGCTAATATTATCAATGTCTGTTTCTTTTGCATCATCTAACTTAGTAAGCTCTCTTCAAAATCATCTTATTTTTTCAGATGATCTTATAGATTTTCTTGGTAGATGATGGCATAATGTGCTTGCCCAGAGATGACCTATTCTTTTACCTAGTGATGTGTTTACTTTGTTCCTGATATTATTGTGAATGTCTCTAACATGTTCTATTTAACGTTATGGCTGGTTGTTTTTATTCTAGATAAATATGATTAATCATTTTAATAAACTTACTTTTACTGAGAACAGATGCTAAATTTTAAGCATCTAAATGGATGAGAAAGCTTTATTTTGTGTTTTTTCTTTTAAGATTTTATTTATTTGATAGAGATTACAAGTAGGCAGAGAGGCAGGCAGAGAGAGAGGGAGAAGCAGGCTCCCTGCTGAGCAAAGAGCCTGACTCGGGGCTTGATCCCAGGACCCTGAGATCATGACCCGAGCTGAAGGCAGAGGCTTTAACCCACTGAGCCACCCAGGGGCACCCTTTATTTTGTGTTTAAAAAAAAAAATTAGGGCTGCTTGATTTAGATACAATTAATACACTGTACCATTTTTATTTTTTTATATAAAGCAGAATTTGGGTGACATTTTATTTAAGGTTTTACATCTCTCTTTGTGAGACTGATCTCTACTGTTGTTTTGTTTTTATTCTTTCTATTAATTCTTTTGGTTTTCACTATGAATGCTATAAAACAATTTTTAAAAGAATTGGGGTGTTTTCCATAAGTTTATATTGGTAACAGAGTATATGAAATGTAATTCACCTGATCCTTAAAAAAAGAAATATACGAAGTGTGTTTCACGGCAGAGGGTAGTATCAGTTTTTTCTCTGACATTTAAAATTACTATGTCCCACATCTAGTTGTATATTACTGAATACATGAAAGGATAGCACTAATGGGAATGTTCTACAAATGTAAATTTTTATAAGATATAAAAATATTTGAGATAAATAATGGGAAAGAATTCCCACTCTTAGATCCAGTTGTCTTTTGTTAGGGGTAAAGGATAATGTCTTTTATAGTACTATGTAATAGCTATAACTCTGCTAGGTTTTGTACTTTATCCTGAATTACATTTGTTTCAATAAATATATTTGAGCTTGTATTTACAAATGTTATATTTTTCTTATATTTTTTATTTGTATTAAAATATATGCATATATACATATAAATGACATATCATTTTAGCACATATATTAATAACCACTGTATCTGTACTATGTTCTTTTTCATTATTATTTAGTGTTTTCATTAAATTATTTACATCTTCTTTTTTACTCTATTCCCCAAATAACCTCATAATCATTCATCTTATAGGTTAAATTATGTTCCCTCCAAAAAACATGTTGAAATCTTAAACCTCAGTAACTCAGAATGTGACCTAATATGGAAACAGAGTCTTTACAACAGAGGTGCATCAAGTTGAAATGAAGTCCTTAGAGTGGGTCCTAATCCAACTTAACTACCATCCTTATGAAGCAAGGGAAATATGGATACAGTGGCAGGCACAGGCAGAGAGAAGACAGCATGAAAAGAAAGAGGAGAATGCCCTGTAAAGATAAAGACAGAGATTGGAGCAATGTACCCACAAACAAGGAATACCAAGGATTACCAGAAGGTCACCAGAAGCTAGAAGGAAGGCATAAACAGATTTTTTTCAAAGCCCAGAAAAGAACCAACCATGCTGGCACTTTGGTTTTAGACCTCTACCTTCCAAATCTGTGAGAAAATCAATTTCTATTATTATAGCTACCCAGTTTGTTTTGCTTTATTGTTGTAGCCCTAGGAAACTGATATAATTCATGTAATCTAATATTCCTATTGTATAATTTATATTTTTCCTATTTCATAATTTAAAATATAATTTTATATAAAAATATATTTGCTAATTATTTGCCTTCTATTCTTCACAAATTTGTTTTCTTGATGATCCTATTACTTAATGAGTTGAAACTATTTTTCTTAACATAGGAATATGTAAATCTAAGAAAATATCTGGAATATAGTTTGGCTATATCCTATAATTCTAATGTATCACATTTCATTTTCATTTTCTTAGTATTAAATTGTTAGTATACAAATTCTGTTTTGATTTCTTTACTGATATTGGAGACTTTTATGATTTTTCTAGTATTGTAGTCAGAATGTCTTTTCTAAACTGTACTATTTTCACTATTCTTACAAAAGTTTTATGTCTCTGACATTTTCCTTTTGGAATGTATCATGGTTTGTATTTTGGTCTAAGTATTATTATGTATTTAACAATACATGTAAAAATATTATATAAATAATATAACTACTTTAAAAGCCAATACTATAGAAGTACATAAGATAGGAACTACATATTTCCTCCTTGTTTCCAAGTACCACTCTCTAAATACAACCGCTTTGTAAAATGACCAATATTATAACTATTCCTCAAAGAAAAAGTTACATGATTTTTTACAAACTAACATGATTATATACATAAACACATATATCAAAAGATATTTGAATACTTTTATTATATACATAACTGATACACTTTATATTTTTTCATAAATTTTGCCTAATCTGCTAAAGTGTACAAAATATTAAACTTGCTGGTACTATGTTCCTCTCCATTCATTGTTCTATGTCTAACAGACTTCTTTGAGCAATTTGGTGTGTAGTTTATGTACTCTTCTTTTTCTACTTATAAGAACTGATGTAATCATAATTTAAATGCTTACTGGTTACTTTACTTAAAAAATGCAGTTAAATTTATACTTATTGAATTCAAAAATATACTTTTTGAATTTCAGACTGATATAGTAAGTAATTTAGCTCAGTTATATGTGATAAATTAACACAGATTATAAGATAGTTTGTTATTATTGAATTTTTTTAAAACTAGTATTTTCTCCATAAGAAACATTTTAGAATATTTACTAAAATGTGTCTCAGTATTTAATATAAAATTGGTTTAATTATACATGTTTGATTTGATCCAATATTGGCCATTACATTTTTTAATTTTTATTTTTAGGGGTTTTTTTAGATTTTATTTATTTATTTTACAAAGAGAGACATAGTGAGAGAGGGAACACAGGCAGGGGGAGTGGAAGAGGAAGAAGCAGGCTTCCCGCTGAGCAGGGAGCATGATTGGGAGGGCTCAGTTCCAGGACCCTGAGATCATGACCTGAACCAAAGGCAGCCACCCAGGTGCCTCAACTTTTTTTTTTTTTTTTTTTTTTTTTTTTGAGAGAGAGAGAGTGTGTGTGTGTGTGTGTGTGTGTGTGTGTGTGTGTGGAGTGGGGAGGAACAGAAGGAGAGGGAGAGAAAGAATCTTGGACTGGGTATGGCAGGAGGGACAGGAGTACTCAATCTCATAACCCTGAGATCATGACCTAAGCCAAAATCAAGAATCACTTACTCAACTGAGCCACCCAGCCACTCCTTAGAATTTTAATTCAACAGACCTTTATTTCAACACAACTTTTTCTTGAAATTATGTCATGTATCTTCAAAAGTTATGTTATAGGTTTTTCAGAACTTTGCTATATCTGAGAAGTTTTTCCTAGCCTGTCTCCAATAATGTGCTAATCATATGGTTGAAAATATAAGACTTGAGTCAAACATCAACCACCACAACTCTGTTTGTGCTACTCTATTGTCACTTGGTACGAAGTTAAGTGGAATGGCAGAATGAGAAAAACCCTTAACTGAGTATATAAGATTTTACTTTGCTTTTGAAATTTGAAAGTGTAACCAAGATTTGACTAAACATTAGTTCTCTTTGTATTGATTAAGCCTGGAAGCAGTGAAAATTTTGAACCTGAAGAATTTGCTTTTCACTTCAGAAAGTTTTTTAATTCTTTTTTGTTTTTAAACCATAAATTATCACTACATTCAACTTGTCCTGGCTTCTTCTTTGGAAATAACCTCTAATAAAATGAATCTCTACAGTGTTCCTTATATCATTCATCTCTCTCCATGATTTCCAAGAGTTCTCCCTTGATTTTTACCATTAATTTCCATGTTCATTCTCTTTATCATGGATTTCATTCTCAGTAGTCAGTCAGTTCAGGCTGCTATAATAAATATGTCATGACTGAGTGCCTTAAATGACAAATATTTACTTCTCAGAGTTCTGAAGGCTGGGAATTCCAGGGTCAGGGTGCAGATAAGTCCCATGTCTGGTAAGAGTCTTCTTCCTGGCTTGCAGATGTCTGTTTTCTCACTGTATCCTCACATGGCAAAGAACAGAGAATGAGGAAGAAAGTTCTTTGTGCTTTCTTAAAAAAAAAAAAAAATGAAGTATACTTCTTATAATGGCATTAATCCCTTTCATTAGGACTTCATCCTCATTCCCTAATTAACTCTTAAAGGCCCCACGCCCAAATACCCTCAATTTGGGGATTAGGATTTCAACATACAAATTTTGGGGGAACAAAAGTGTTTAGTCACAGCAAGTAGTATCCATGTTGCTGTTTTTTCCTTTTACTATAGTTTTAAATTCCTCTGTTTTGTTTTTTTGGGGAGGGATTTTTTTTGGTAGTCTTTTCTTCTTTTACTGAGTTTCCATTACATATCAGCCTGAATTCTCATATTTTTGTCTCCTTAATTCAATTTTTTCCCCCAAGGGCACCTGGGTTGCTCAGTCAGTTGGATGACTGACTCTTGATTTCAGCTCAGGCCATGATTGCAGGGTTGTGAGTTGAGCCCCATGTAGGGTTCGGTACTCAGTGGGGAATCTGCTTGAGATTCTCTCTCCCTCTCTCCCTCTGCTCTTACCCTTGCTCAGATGCTTGCTCTCTCTCTCTCAAATAAATAAATCTTTAAAATAAAATAAAATGAGTCATACTTTGTATACAATAAAGTACATAAGTCTTAGCATACAGCAAGATAAACTTCTACATTTTTATCCACTTAAGTAAACATCCCTTATTTCACAAAGACAGGACTTTGTTTATATCATGACATGATCCTTCTAAAATTTTCTTTCAGGCTCACTGACAAATCCCATGCTTTGCTTGCATAATAAACCCCTATTGTTTGTTATCAACATTTCTTTTTAAATTTAGTCATTTATAAATGCCAGCTCAATTCCTCTGATTTCAGTCATCATTTACTTTAATAAAGATTGTCCTCTTCAGATCTATACCAGTGTAAGAGTTGACCTGCATATACATTCATCATTTACTTTAATAAAGATGTATCCTCTTCAGATCTATACCAGTGTAAGAGTTGATCTGCATATACATTTGCTCAATTTCTCATTTTTTGTACTAGCAATCATTTACATACTGATAATCTGACATTTATTTAAGATTTTCCAACGTCTCCATATCTCACACTGTGGAGGAATTGGAACTATAACCCACTAATAAAGTGTTCTCAAATTAGTCTCAGACCAAGGAGAGAGCAACAAATTCTAGGCTTATCTATGCGTTTCTTTCTTTTTATTTTTTTTTAAGATTTTATTTATTTATTTGACAGACAGAGATCACAAGTAGGCAGAGAGGCAGGGAGGGGGGCGAGTAGGCTCCCGGTTGAGCAGAGAGCCCGATGTGGGGCTCGATTCCAGGACTCCGGGATCATGACCTGAGCTGAATGCAGAGGCTTTAACCCACTGAGCCACCCAGGCGCCCTTATCTATGTATTTCTTGAGTACAAAAGCTGGTGGAAAACTCAGATCTTTGAATATTTCCTTAGTCACTTTCAACCATTTCACTCAACTATTACACGTTATTCACTCCTTCTTCTTAGGCACATAGCATCTATCTCTATTATTCTATATGGAATATATTCTATATTCTTGCCTGCCTTATCTACAGACTTCTTGGGTACTCAACACACTTAGCACAGCTTTAAAAAATTCATCACAGTGGCTCCCCACAATCCCAAATGTCATTGTCTCCTGATAATTTCAACAGTACCCATTCTACATTGGATGCAGTTGATTTCAGGGACTGTCATCCATTGTCTCTTTTAGGAACCATGATCAGTCTTTTGAACTAGTCATCATCTGAGATAGCCTCACATCTAAAAATCCCAGGTACAAGAGTTGTACATTCTACTATAATCTCCTGTCCCTTCGCTGTTTCATTCTCTTGGTTTCTCTATACATACTCTCTTAACTGACTGTAATATGGAGTTCATGACCAATCCCTCTTCTCTTATTCTATCACTTCTCTCCTGGGTTTACTTCTATATCTATACCCTAGACTTTTGTGATTCTTCTCAAAAGCTATTCCAAATATTTTGTTCTTTTCAACCTTCTAACTCCTGTTATGTAATTTATTCTTAGAAGAGTTTTATTTCACAAGGAAATGAGGGCCATAAAAATAAAACTTTTTTTCCCTTTCTACTTAGAAATTTAGTTGAATTAACAACTCACTCAACCCTTCTTTCCATGATTGCAGAGAGGTAGGTGTTTTCACAGCAAAGACGAAGACTTCTAACTATTCTTAGTATCTTAGCCACTGCCATTACCTCTGGAATCTGAGTCTATCCATTATCTTTTATTTTGCCAGAGTCATATAATATTCCATTTCTGGAGTTTCCTTTCTTTCTGTATACAATCATCATAAGTTGAATCACAATTAGGAAAAAATAGTCTTTTAGCTACCACCTTCTCTTTGTCTCCTCACAGACAAAATTTTGAAATCAGCCAACATATGCCATATTGAATTCCTCACTTGAATTCCTTACTTAAACCTCCTAAAGTCAGATTCTAAGACTAATTCTCAATTACTGTTGTCACCCATTCTTTAAGTTTTTGCAAATCAGAACACTGTTTTTTATTACTTAAATTACAGTGCCTCTGCTTCATTTGAAAATACTGACTGTTCAGGAGTGTCTGCATGGCTCAGTTCATTGAGTCACTTTTGGCTCAGGTTATCTCAGGATCCTGGGATCAAGCCCCACATTGTGCTCCATACTCAGCAGGGAGGCTGCTTGAGGATTTTCTCCTACTTCCTCTGGCTCTCCTCCTTCTCTCTCTCTCTCTCTCTTTCTCTCAAAAAATAAATAAATAGATCTTCAAAGGAAGGAAAGTATTGACTATTTAAGTAGGTATACTGGGATCGAGGCTAGAAACTAGGATAAAGTGTAGATTCAACGTGATCTGAAGAGGGAAAGCCAGAAAATACAATGCCCAGATGAATCCACAGGAAGCCAAGACTGCATGCTAGAGAAACCACTTTCAAATACCACAGGCCAGAGAAACCAATTTCAAGGGTAGTTTAAAGGATAAAATAAAGGATTCCAAGTCAATTTATAGAACCAAAAGTTCAGCATCATATCAACATCAGATTAGAAATAATCAAGTATCTGTCCCGAAAATTATCTTAGAAAAGCTATCACATGATTATAGGATCTTACCCATTCATGACCACTCACCAATAATTTTCCCTCTTACTATAGTGTTTTTTTTTTCTTTTGGTCTTTCTCTGTCTCTGTCACTCATCCCTCTTTTGTCTCATTCTCCTCTCAATGATAGAAAGATAGATAGATAATAGTAAGAAAAAAAAAAAAGAAGAGAAGAAAAAAGGAGAGAGGAAGGGAAGAGAGCAGGAGAAGGGAAGGGAGGGAAGGGTGTTGGTCAGGGTTCTCCAGAGAAAGGAACAAATAGTATAGATCTCTAGCTCTAGCTCTACCTCTACATCTACATTTATATACTTTAGCATTAGGCCACAGAATTGTATACCATCTTTCTCCTGCTTAACTATTTGTTATTCTCTTCTAAGAATCCTGTACTCAAACCATAACAAAATCAGAACATACCATGTTCTCTCACACTTCTATACCCCAAGGACAACTTCTCCTCTTATCCTCCCCAACAGTCTCTAATTAAGAATGTGAATTCTACGAAGTCTTATTTCAATCAGTGCTTCCTCTGTGAAGTCTTTCTGGAATTTCCCAGGAAGATTTAGGTTCCCTTACCCTAGTTCTCCATTTGATTTTGCATATGTTTCCAACTATCATATGATTTTCTCTTTTTTTATTATTTGTTTACTTTCCTATCAGCCCCACAAATGACAAGGTTAACCCTAGGCTTTAATTAGGTCTTATAGTTAGGTTATAGTTGCAGCCTGGTATCCAGTATAGGGCTTGGTTGAGTGTGTGCCATATTTTTTGATTAAAGACTGATAGAAAATGAAAGACTCATATTTTCTGTTTAGAACAAACTTGCATTACAAACAACATAGAGTCAAATGTTTGCCTATAAAATTATTCAAAACACTGAAGTTTTGTTCATGTGTGAAATTAAAATTCCTACTACCTGGTATATTAAGATAGTTAACAATTGTAATTCCATAACATTTTTACCTTTAAGATTTCCAAGCCATAATATGTACAGTAATGAATAATAAGACCTTTTAAGTTTATTTACCACCCTAATGTTTCTGTTTATTATGCATATTAAATATAAGTTTTGGTCCTTTTAAGCTTAATTATCATACAAATAACAATGATACTCAAATAACAATGATACTTAAATTGAATGATTTTTCTTTACTAAACAGTGCTGCAAACTGTTACATTAAAATATAAGAATATATAGTATCTAATTTTCACAGCAGCAATGACAAATAATACTGCTGATTTTTATCAATGTTTTATATTTCTACCTAAGCAAATTATAAAAATAACTTTATTGATTTTTCCAACCTGAGAAAAGCAACAAACATTACTCCACTTCTTTCTATATTCTAAAATTAGAATATCATTACTACATTATTATTGAATGGTCAAAACCAAAATGCTTGTGTATAAGGCATACACAAGAAGGCATAGCTCACTTGGTATGGGACCAAAAAATTATCCATGCTTTATTAAACATGTTATAATATAGGTTTAATTCTTATAACATTAAAACTGTGGAATTAGAACAGAAATATCCATGTTAGAAAGACTAACAATGACTGAGTATTTAATACATGCAAGCACTTTTCCTGGGTACTTTCTAGCTTTATTCGAAACCTTTCAAAACTGGGGTCTCTGAGTAGCTCAATCAATTAAGTCTCTACCTTTTGCTCAGGTCATGATCCTAGGGTTCTGGGATGGAGTCCCTCATTAGGCTCCTTCCTAAGCAAAGAGTGCTTCTGCCTTGCCCACTGCCTCCTCCCTCTAGCTCGTGTTCTCTCTCTCTCACCCTCTCAAATAAAAAATGAAGACACACACACACACGTGAAAAAAAAAACAAAACCTTTCAAAACAAATTTCAAAACAAATTTTGAGAGAAGAATACCCTCTTTTTAGAGGTGAATAAACAGGGGTACATCATGACCCTAACCAACTTCTTCAAAGGTCCATGGAATAAAAATTCAGGTCCTTACTAAAAACAAAACCTAAGTCCTTTCCTTCTTATCATTAGGCAAGAGATAGAAAGGAGCTACAAATTCTGGCAGCCAAAACTACTGTGTGATGAGAGCCTATTTTCAGTGATGACTGGGACATACCATAGGTGTTCAATGCCACCATCACAGAAAACAAACAATGGTTTCACATATAAGGTCCAAATCATTTATATTCAAAGTCTGATCTCATTGAAGTCAATGTCTGAAACTTGCCAGTCACCACTCTTATTGAACTCTAAAATGAAAAGGTAAGAAAATAGATGTTTTCTGTTCCAATGAAAGCTATGTAAAAGCCAATTATCAGGTTTCCAGGGTCACTGGCATTCCCTCTAATTGAGCAAGATTCAGAAACCATTCTTTTTAAAATTGCCCTAAAACACAACCTTTTCAAGCCATCTCACAATCTTCCTATTCTCAATATACACATTCTCTTAACTATAACACATTTAAGTTGTGAAATAAAGATGGATCTTAAGAGACACATTTATTTTTATAGTCCATGATGTATCTTTTTAAAAGATCTCTGATGCTTGATGTTTACATACCAAGGCAAGATTGTAGTCTACAGGCAAGAAAAGCATGGGGTTACCTGCTATATCACTATATGCTGCAAATAAGAAAGGACAATATTGCCCAGACCAAACCCCCACATCCCTGAGCTAAGATTTTGGAACTATAATGCACTAAATATCCACTGTCCTTTCAAAGGCTGTCAAAATATTTTCAATTAAGCCTAATGTCCTTATTCTCAGTTAATCTACAGAACATCAAGCTATCCTGCTAACCTGTATTTTTGCATGCTCCTTCCCTCACTTTCTTGCTTTGTCCCTATTTTTCCTTTCTTTTCTTTCTCAAAACTTTCACTCTGACTTCTGGAACTTTTATCTTGTAAACTGTATATGTCTTCATACTTGGGTCTCAAAAACTCTCTTTTACTCTTGCCTCAAATGAATAAGGTTCACTGTTTTATTCCTGACAGCCCTCTCAATGAAATTATTTTTCCCTCCCATCATAAAATGTCTCAAGTTCAGGAGGTATTGTTGTATTCTCCTTGCTCCCTTTTGCTTATTCCAGATGTTTTTTCCACCTGCCCTCTGGAAAAAAATGTACTTCTCCTTGATGTTAAAATTATTTAGCTATCTCAACTGCTCTTCTTGCTATTACCAGTTTACTTTTGGGTTAATTCTCATTTATTAAAGATTTGACATCTGGCTTGCAGATTACCTTCTTACTATTTTGTTATTTTCCTTGTTGACATCAGCATCTAAAATAGATGACTTATCGAATAATCTAGCCACTAAATTTCTTGACCTTATCATCTTTAACAAAATATTTTTTCTTCTCTACCTCAGACAGCCAATTCCATTGCCAATTCCAATACCACATATTAGAATTTTTAATGGCCTTTTAGATCTTCTATTCAGTCATCTTCCTCTGAACACAACCAATCCATCTTTCTGGTCCTAATTCAGTTATTAGGAGTATGATTTAACCTTCTTAAAATTCTAATCAATTAGATTTTGGATACTAACCCTTTATCAGATATGTGATTTGCAAATATCTTCTCCCATTCTATAGGCTGTCTTTTTAATTTGGTTGATTCTTTCCTCTGCTGTGCAGAAGCTTTTTATCCATAATCTACAAAGAATTTATCAAACTCAACAGACAAAAAACAAATAACACAATTAAGAAATGGACAGAAGACATGAAAGACATTTTCCAAAAAAAGTATCTAGATGGCTAACAGATACACAAAAAGATGCTCAACATCACTCTTCATCAGAAAAATACAAATCAAAACCATAATGAGATACCATCTCACACCTGTCAGGATGGCTAAAATGAACAACATAAGAAACAAGGGTGTCGGCAAGGATGTGGAGGAAAGGGAGCACTCTTGCACTGTTGGTGGGAATGTAAACTGGTACAGCCACTCTGGAAAACAGTATGGAGGTTCCTCAAAATGTTAAAAATAGAACAACTATCCTATGATCCAGCAATTGCATTATTACACATTATCCAAAGAATACAAAAATACAGATTTAAAGGGATATACACAACCCAATGTTTATAGTAGCATTATTAACAATAACCAAACTATGGAGAAAGAGCCCAAGGTCCATTGCGTGATGAGTGGATAAAATGTGGGGTGTGTGTGTGTGTGTGTGTGTGTGTGTGTGTGTGATGGAATATTACTCAGGCATCAAAAGGAATGAAATCTTGTCATTTGCAATGACATGGATGGAACTAGAGTGTATTATGTTAAGTTAAATAAGTCAACAACAGAAAGACAAATACCATATAATCTCTCTCATATGCAGAATTAAAGAAGAAAACAGATAAACATATGGGAAGGAGGAAAAGAAGGAGATAAGAGAGGGAAACAAGCCATAAGAGACTCTTAACAATTGAGAATAAACTAGAGGTTGATGGAGGGTAGTGGGTGGGGGATGGGCTAGATGGATGATACAGAGGGCATTTGTTATGACGAGCACTGGGTGATATATTCAAGTGATGAATCATTGAATTCTACTCTGAAAATCAATACTGCACTCTATGTTAACTACCTAAAACTTAGATTAAAAAATAATAAAAATTGGGGCGCCTGTTGTGGGTTGAGCCTCTGCCTTTGGCTCAGGTCATGTTCTCCAGGTCCTTGGTTCGAGCCCTGCATCGGGCTCTCAGCTTGGCGGGGAGTTTGTTTCCTCCTCTCTCTCTCTGCCTACCTCTTTGCCTACTTGTGATCTCTGTCTGTCAAATAAGTAAAATCTTAAAAAAAAAACCTTTAATAAAAAATAATAATAATAATAAAAATTTTAAAAAATATTGAGTCAATTAACATCTCCACTTTTTCCCAATAAATTAGCCTCTAATTTTTCACATTTTTCCTAAAATATATGGTCCATTAATTAAGAAATTATTTTGTCAATGATATATAATCCTTGGCCCTTCTGGATTTTTTGCCTATTCTACATGGAAAAATTCCAACTTTAGATGAGCAAAACTGTTTTGAGTATTCTATACCTATATACCTATCTATACAACAAATTAAAAGTTCTGAAAACTTCCACTCAAGAGGCCAGAATAGTTTCCAATAATTATAAATCCTAAATGTATACAAAAGTATTATTAAAATTATACAAAATATATGACTATCAACTATTGGGTACCATTCTCACTTTCAGCAGATGATCTAAGCTTTTATTTCACCCTCTGACTGTATTTCTGCTTTTATGCTACCAAATTACAAAATTACTCACATCTGTACTCATTTTAATTTCTTCCACTCTCATGAATAGAAAAGCTCCCCATCTGTAATCTAAGGGTAATCTTTTTAGCTTTATTTAAGGTTCTATTTTTGCCTTTTTTTTTTTTTAGAAATTCTATAATAATTCTCTCAGATGAACCACCTGAGAGATGTCTCTTATAACTTTTATAAGGATGTCTCTTATAACTTTTAAATGTATTTAAGTTCAACTTCCTACCTTCTCAAAAACATAACAGACTAAAGTAAATAAACCAATAACAATTTGATGCCACATTCTCTGCACTATGATGTAACTTCTTGATTTTCATAAGAAAATATCTTGCAAGAATAAATCTCCATCCTGTTTCTTTACCTCCCTGGTTCCTAAGCTTAGACTCACTCAAAAGCATACTTCAAAGTAGCTTCAGCCCCTGTCATTCCTCCACTTATAGCTCTTGCTGATGTCCCCAATTATTTCTACAGAAATAAATTCAGTGGATATTTTTATCCTAATTTTTCTTGAACTCTCAGCAGCATTTGACTCCATTGACACTTCTGCCCTGAAATACTGGTCTCCTAAGGTTTCCAGGAATGCAAGGTGACTATGCTTCCTCCAAATTTGGTTTATGGCTCATCATTCATGTCTCCCACAGACTCAGCTGCCTTTGTACCTGCTTTCTTCTGCTTGGAATTTTTTTTTCTTTTATTTTTAATTTTTTTAATTTTTATAAACATATATATTTTTATCCCCAGGGGTACAGGTCTGTGAATCGCCAGGTTTACACACTTCACAGCACTCACCATAGCACATACCCTCCCCAATGTCCATAACCCTACCCCCTTCTCCCAACCCCCCTCCCCCCAGCAACCCTCAGTTTGTTTTGTGAGATAAAGAGTCACTTATGGTTTGTCTCCCTCCCTATCCCATCTTGTTTCATTTATTCTTCTCCTACCCCCTTAACCCCCCATGTTGCATCACCACTTCCTCATATCAGGGAGATCATATGATAGTTGTCTTTCTCCGCTTGACTTATTTCACTAAGCATGATACCCTCTAGTTCCATCCACGTTGTCGCAAATGGCAAGATTTCATTTCTTTTGATGGCTGCATAGTATTCCATTGTGTATATATACCACTTCTTCTTTATCCATTCATTTGTTGATGGACATCTAGGTTCTTTCCATAGTTTGGCTATTGTGGACACTGCTGCTATAAACATTCGGGTGCACATGCCCCTTCGGATCACTACGTTTGTATCTTTAGGGTAAATACCCAGTAGTGCAATTCCTGGGTCATAGGGTCGTTCTATTTTCAACATTTTGAGGAACTTCCATGCTGTTTTCCAGAGTGGTTGCACCAGCTTGCATTCCCACCAACAGTGTAGGAGGGTTCCCCTTTCTCCGCATCCTCGCCAGCATCTGTGATTTCCTGCCTTGTTAATTTTAGCCATTCTGACTGGTGTGAGGTGATATCTCATTGTGGTTTTGATTTGTATTTCCCTGATGCCGAGTGATATGGAGCACTTTTTCATGTGTCTGTTGGCCATCTGGATGTCTTCTTTGCAGAAATGTCTGTTCATGTCCTCTGCCCACTTCTTGATTGGATTATTTGTTCTTTGGGTGTTGAGTTTGCTAAGTTCTTTATAGATTTTGGACACTAGTCCTTTATCTGATATGTCGTTTGCAAATATCTTCTCCCATTCTGTCAGTTGTCTTTTGGTTTTATTAACTGTTTCCTTTGCTGTGCAAAAGCTTTGATCTTGCTTGGAATTTCTTAGCCAATACATTCCTTCACCATCAATTCTTTTTCTAGTTAGCAGTCATTCTTCTTTAAAGTCTTAAATTTTTTCAGGAATATTTTTGCTGACATTTAATCAGGTAACTTTAATATTCCCCTCAGCCTAACTAACCTTCACACAGGTCTCCTCCTGGTTATCAGCCTCTGACCTACCTTTTCTTAAAGTATGTACTTTAGAAAACTTAAATTGTGAATTCTTTCTTTAGTCCTTTGAAATGTAAATAATCTCACAGACACTTGTCAATATTCAAACCCAGGAATGTCTGTCTCAATGACCTTGGAGCCATTCTTTTGAAATGTAATCATCAAGAAATAGTGCCCCTATGTTCCAGTCTCTATGAAAGTGTAGGGGCATCACTTATGGTAAGTGCCAAATAGCTCCCTAAAAGCCTCCAGTATATTTCAACTAGTTCACTTCAGTTCTTTTAAAAAAACTCTTCCTGCTTTGGTTTCAAAAGAGCAGAGTTCTCCCCTATTGCAATAGCCTTGAATAAAGTCCTCCTTGCCTGTCTAATTCTATCCATTACAATTTTTTTCTTTGACACTCCCTATGTGGATCAAATTCCCTCACTGTAATCTTAAGATTATAAAGTCCTTCTTCAAAGGGTTTAACTTAGTTGGGTTTTTTTTGGTTTGTTTGCTTTTTTTTTTTTTTTTTGATTAGTGTGTTTATATCCTTCTCAGATTGCTATCTGCTCAAACGTCAAGACCCAAAGTCAATCTTTTTTTCTCCTCACCCTATTTTCTGATATAATAAAAAAGCAATAAATATTAGTTGAATTAATGAAGGATATTCCTATTTCTCAGTATCTGTCAACTTTATCTTGTTTTCCTTTATATCTGATGAGGGAGAAGAAGGCTGGCTGAGGATAAAGCAAAAGGCTGACACCTCACAATCTCCCCCTCAACCCGACTCCTGGATGGGACAAATGTGACATTCTTTAAGAATGTCCCAATTATCTTAATGTTAATGGCTTGCTAAAAGGGAAAGACAACCTTGACACAGGCAAGACCTCGGTATCAGGTACCTTGTAGATCCTCTTTAGCATATGAAAGTTCTATTGAAACTTCCTTTCCCTTACCTTCCTCCAACCGCATTGTACATAACCTCCCATTCCTCACAACCTGGGGCAGCTCTTCCTGCCCACGGGTCCTGTTCCCCTGCTTTAATAAACCACCATCTTGCACCAGAGATGTCTCAAGAATTCTTTCTTGGTCATCATCTCCAGATCTTGCCTCACCGAACCTCACCTAGATTCTAGAACTTCATCATATCCATCTTAAATTTAATGGTATGCCTTACAAATATCCTTAACATTTTGGGTCTTCTTCTCTCCTTCCATTATACTTAGCTAGCCAAACACTGAGCCTCGTTGATCCCAACCATTTTTCTATCTGTATAAAAATCTCGAGCACATAAACAGTAATGATATAAATCATGGAACTAATAACTTTATTGTAAAAAGTAATCACAAAATTTAATACTGTGTAGTTGTTAATGGTTTGTAATTACTTGTAAATACTGGGACTTTCAGGACTTATTTTTGGAGTTTTTTTAAATGTCATATGTATTCTTAGGCTCTCAAATGAAGATCAAATAATTATTCACCTAGTTTTCATATTTCTTTGATTTTTAGTTGTTTGTTGATTTTTTTTTGCTTTTAACAATTTAATTCCTACAATACATATTTTATTACAACTTTGATACATGATTTATTTTATCCAAACAATTCAAACTACTGCCCAATCATGAATTAGTAATATTGGTTACTAATCACTATATTGAGATTTAAAATTCACTTGCATACAGATAAACACAGTTTTTCACTGTAACTCATTTTACTTCTTCCTTTATTGTAATGTCTACATTTTCAATTTTATGTCATAGATATTTTTTCTTGTTTCCTCTACAGAATTGGCCATATAATATCAAAATTGTTATGACCTTGAAAAATTCACTTATTGGAAGAGGAGTCAAGATGGCTGAGGAAGTAGCAGGCTGAGACTACTTCAGCTAGCAGGAGATCAGCTAGAGAGTTTATCTAAAGATTGCAAACACCTGCAAATCCATCAGCAGATCGAAGAGAAGAACAGCAATTCTAGAAACAGAAAAACAACCACTTTCTGAAAGGTAGGACTGGCAGAGAAGTAAATCCAAAGCGACGGGAAGATAGACCCTGGGGGGAGGGGCTGGCTCCCGGCAAGCGGCAGAGCAACGGAGCACAAAATCAGGACTTTTAAAAGTCTGTTCCGCTGAGGGACATTGCTCCAGAGGCTAAACCAGGGCGAAGCCCACGCAAGGTCAGCGTGGCCTCAGGTCTTGCAGGGTCACAGAAGGATCGGGGGCATCTGAGTGTTGCAGAGCTTACAGATATTGGAACGGGAAAGGCGGCTACAGAGACAGAGCCGACAGTAAGCTCACAGCTCGGTGTTGCCTTGAACTGGTCGCAGGCTTGGTGAGCTCGGAGCGCGGCCGGAGGTTAGGCAGATGGGAGTTAATAGGAGCTGTTTGCTGAGGGCACACTGGGGAGCGGGGCCCCGGGCTCTCGGCTCCTCCGGGCCGGAGACCAGGAGGCCACCATTTGTATTCCCGTCCTCCGGAACTCTACGGAAAGCGCTCAGGGAACAAAAGCTCCTGAAAGCAAAGCCCAGCAGATCACTCAGCCCGGCCCCTGGTAAGGGCGGTGCAATTCCGCCTGGGTCAAAAACACTTGAGAATCACTACAACAGGCCCCTCCCCAGAAGATCAACAAGAAATCCAGCAAGACCAAGTTCACCTACCAAGGAGTGCAGTTTCAATACCAAGGAGAGCAGCAGAATTCCAGAGGAGGAGAAAACAAACCACGGAACTCATGGCTTTCTCCCTGTGATTTTTTAGTCTTGCAGCTAATTTAATTTTTTTCTTTTTCATTTTTTTTTTCTCTTCTTCTGCTAAAATTTTTTTTAACTTTTACCCTTTTTTTAACGTTTTTTAACTAGTTTATCTAATATATATATATGTATATATTCTTTTTTATACCTTTCTTTATTCTTTTTCTTTTTTTTAATTCTTTTTTTTTCTTTATTTTTGAACCTTTTTTTATCCCCAAATCAGAAGAGATCCCAATCTCTTCAATCTCTTTTTTAAATTCTTTTTTTAATTCTTGATTGAATTTTTAATTCAATCTCTTTTTTTTAATTCTTTTTTTTCTTTTTTTTCTTTCTTTCTTTTTGAACCTCTTTTTATCCCCAAATCAGAAGACATCCCAATCAGAAGAGATTGGGAGGTCCCAATCAGAGGAGATCCCAATCAGAAGAGAGGGAGGAGAAATCCCCCCTCACGATTTGGGATCTCTTCTGATTTGGTTAAAGCATATTTTCCTGGGATTGTTGCCACCCTTTTAGTATTTTACTTGCTCCTTCATATACTCTTAGCTGGACAAAATGACAAGGCGGAAAAATTCACAACAAAAAAAAGAACAAGAGGCAGTACCGAAGGCTAGGGACCTAATCAATACAGACATTGGTAATATGTCAGATCTAGAGTTCAAAATGACAATTCTCAAGGTTATAGCCGGGCTTGAAAAAGGCATGGAAGATATTAGAGAAACCCTCTCCAGAGATATAAAAGCCCTTTCTGGAGAAATAAAAGAACTAAAATCTAACCAAGTTGAAATCAAAAAAGCTATTAATGAGGTTCAATCAAAAATGGAGGCTCTCATTGCTAGGATAAATGAGGCAGAAGAAAGAATTAGCGATATAGAAGGCCAAATGACAGAGAATAAAGAAGCTGAGCAAAAGAGGGACAAACAGCTACTGGACCATGAGGGGAAAATTCGAGAGATAAGTGACACCATAAGACGAAACAACATTAGAATAATTGGAATTCCAGAAGAAGAAGAAAGAGAGAGGGGAGCAGAAGGTATACTGGAGAAAATTATTGGGGAGAATTTCCCCAATATGGCAAAGGGAACGAGCATCAAAATTCAGGAGGTTCAGAGAACGCCCCTCAAAATCAATAAGAATAGGTCCACACCCCGTCACCTAATAGTAAAATTTACAAGCCTTAGTGACAAAGAGAAAATCCTGAAAGCAGCCCGGGAAAAGAAGTCTGTAACATACAATGGTAAAAGTATTCAATTGGCAGCTGACTTATCCACAGAGACCTGGCAGGCCAGAAAGAGCTGGCATGATATTTTCAGAGCACTAAACAAGAAAAACATGCAGCCAAGAATACTATATCCAGCTAGGCTATCATTGAAAATAGAAGGAGAGATTAAAAGCTTCCAGGACAAACAAAAACTGAAAGAATCTGCAAACACCAAACCAGCTCTACAGGAAATACTGAAAGGGGTCCTCTAAGCAAAGAGAGAGCCTACAAGTGGTAGATCAGAAAGGAACAGAGACAATATACAGTAACAGTCACCTTACAGGCAATACAATGGCACTGAAATCATATCTCTCAATAGTTACCCTGAATGTTAATGGGCTAAATGCCCCAATCAAAAGACACAGGGCATCAGAATGGATAAAAAAACAAAACCCATCTATATGTTGCCTCCAAGAAACTCATTTTAAGCCCAAAGACACCTCCAGATTTAAAGTGAGGGGGTGGAAAAGAATTTACCATGCTAATGGACATCAGAAAAAAGCAGGAGTGGCAATCCTTAGATCAGATCAATTAGATTTTAAGCCAAAGACTATAATAAGAGATGAGGAAGGACACTATATCATACTCAAAGGGTCTTTCCAACAAGAAGATCTAACAATTTTAAATATCTATGCCCCCAACGTGGGAGCAGCCAACTATATACACCAATTAATAACAAAATCAAAGAAACACATCAACAATAATACAATAATAGTAGGTGACTTTAATACTCCCCTCACTGAAATGGACAGATCATCCAAGCAAAAGATCAACAGGGAAATAAAGGCCTTAAATGATACACTGGATGAGATGGACATCACAGATATATTCAGAACATTTCATCCCAGAGCAACAGAATACACATTCTTCTCTAGTGCACATGGAACATTCTCCAGAATAGATCACATCCTCGGTCCTAAATCAGGACTCAACCGGTATCAAAAGATTGGGATCATTCCCTGCATATTTTCAGACCACAATGCTCTGAAGCTAGAACTCAACCACAAGAGGAAGTTTGGAAAGAACCCAAAGACATGGAGACTAAACAGCATCCTTCTAAAGAATGAATGAGTCAACCGGGAAATTAAAGAAGAATTGAAAAAAATCATGGAAACAAATGATAATGAAAATACAACGGTTCAAAATCTGTGGGACACAACAAAGGCAGTCCTGAGAGGAAAATATATAGCGGTACAAGCTTTTCTCAAGAAACAAGAAAGGTCTTAGGTACACAACCTAACCCTACACCTAAAGGAGCTGGAGAAAGAACAAGAAAGAAACCCTAAGCCCAGCAGGAGAAGAGAAATCATAAAGATCAGAGCAGAAATCAATGAAATAGAAACCAAAAAAAAAAACAATAGAACAAATCAACGAAACTAGGAGCTGGTTCTTTGAAAGAATTAATAAGATTGAAAAACCCCTGGCCAGACTTATCAAAAAGAAAAGAGAAAGGACCCAAATAAATAAAATCATGAATGAAACACCAAAGAAATACAAACTATTATAAGAACATACTATGAGCAAATCACGCCAACAAATTTGACAATCTGGAAGAAATGGATGCATTCATAGAAACGTATAAACTACCAAAATTGAACCAGGAAGAAATAGAAAGCCTGAACAGACGCATAACCAGTAAGGAGATTGAAACAGTCATTAAAAATCTCCAAATAAACAAAAGCCCAGAGCCAGACAGCTTCCAGGGGGAATTCTACCAAACATTTAAAGAAGAACTAATTCCTATTCTCCTGAAACTGTTCCAAAAAATAGAAATGGAAGGAAAACTTCCAAACTCATTTTATGAGGCCAGCATCACCTTGATCCCAAAACCAGACAAGGATCCCATCAAAAAAGAGAGCTATAGACCAATATCCTTGATGAACACAGATGCGAAAATTCTCACCAAAATACTAGCCAATAGGATTCAACAGTACATTAAAAGGATTATTCATCACGACCAAGTGGGATTTATCCCAGGGCTGCAAGGTTGGTTCAACATCCGCAAATCAGTCAATGTGATACAACACATCAATAAAAGAAAGAACAAGAACCATATGATACTCTCAATAGATGCTGAAAAAGCATTTGAAAAAGTACAGTATCCTTCCTGATCAAAACTCTTCAAAGTGTAGGGATAGAGGGCACATACCTCAATATCATCAAAGCCATCTATGAAAAACCAACCGCAAATATCATTCTCAATGGAGAAAAACTGAAAGCTTTTCCACTAAGGTCAGGAACACGGCAGGGATGTCCATTATCACTACTTCTATTCAACATAGTACTAGAAGTCCTAGCCTCAGCAATCAGACAACAAAAAGAAATTAAAGGCATTCAAATCGGCAAAGAAGAAGTCAAATTATCACTCTTCGCAGATGATATGATACTCTATGTGGAAAACCCAAAAGACTCCACTCCAAAACTGCTAGAACTTGTACAGGAATTCAGTAAAGTGGCAGGATATAAGATCAATGCACAGAAATCAGTTGCATTTCTCTACACCAACAACAAGACAGAAGAAAGAGAAATTAAGGAGTCAATCCCATTTACAATTGCACCCCAAACCATAAGATACCTAGGAATAAACCTAACCAAAGAAGCTAAGAATCTATACTCAGAAAACTATAAAGTACTCATGAAAGAAATTGAGGAAGACACAAAGAAATGGAAAAATGTTCCATGCTCCTGGATTGGAAGAATAAATATTGTGAAAATGTTTATGGTACCTAAAGCAATCTACACATTTAATGCAATTCCTATCAAAGTACCATCCATCTTTTTCAAAGAAACGGAACAAATAATTTTAAAATTTATATGGAACCAGAAAAGACCCTGAATAGCCAAAGGGATATTGAAAAAGAAAGCCAAAGTTGGTGGCATCACAATTCCAGACTTCAAGCTCTATTACAAAGCTGTCATCATCAAGACAGCATGGTACTGGCACAAAAACAGACACATAGACCAACGGAACAGAATAGAGAGCCTAGAAATAGACCCTCAACTCTATGGTCAACTAATCTTTGATAAAGCAGGAAAGAATGTCCAATGGAAAAAAGACAGCCTCTTTAATAAATGGTGTTGGGAAAATTGGACAGCCACGTGCAGAAAAATGAAATTGGACCATTTCCTTACACCACACACAAAAATAGACTCAAAATGGATTAAGGACCTCAATGTGAGAAAGGAATCCATCAAAATCCTTGAGGAGAACACAGGCAGCAACCTCTTCGACCTCAGCCGCAGCAACATCTTACTAGGAACATAGCCAAAGGCAAGGAAAGCAAAGGCAAAAATGTACTATTGGGATTTCATCAAGATCAAAAGCTATTGCACAGCAAAGGAAACCGTTAACAAAATCAAAAGACAACTGACAGAATGGGAGAAGATATTTGCAAACGACATATCAGATAAAGGACTAGTGTCCAAAATCTATAAAGAACTTAGCAAACTCAACACCCAAAGAACAAATAATCCAATCAAGAAATGGGCAGAGGACATGAACAGACATTTCTGCAAAGAAGACATCTAGATGGCCAACAGACACATGAAAAAGTGCTCCATATCACTTGGCATCAGGGAAATACAAATCAAAACCACAATGAGATATCACCTCACACCAGTCAGAATGGCTAAAATCAATAAGTCAGGAAATGACAGTTGCTGGCGAGGATGCGGAGAAAGGGGAACCCTTCTACACTGTTGGTGGGAATGCAAGCTGGTGCAACCCCTCTGGAAAACAGCATGGAAGTTCCTCAAAATGTTGAAAATAGAATGACCCTATGACCCAGGAATTGCACTACTGGGTATTTACCCTAAAGATACAAACGTAGTGATCCAAAGGGGCACGTGCACCCGAATGTTTATAGCAGCAATGTCCACAATAGCCAAACTATGGAAAGAACCTAGATGTCCATCAACAGATGAATGGATCAAGAAGATGTGGTATATATACAGAATGGAATACTATGCAGCCATCAAAAGAAACAAAATCTTGCCATTTGCGACAACATGGATGGAACTAGAACGTATCATGCTTAGCGAAATAAGTCAAGCGGAGAAAGACAACTATCATATAATCTCCCTGATGTGAGGAAGTGGTGATGCAACATGGGGGCTTAAGTGGGTAGGAGAAGAATCCATGAAACAAGATGGGATAGGGAGGGAGACAAACCATAAGTGACTCTTAATCTCACGAAACAAACTGTGGGTTGCTGGGGGGAGGGCGGTTGGGAGAAGGGAGGTAGGGTTATGGACATTGGGGAGGGTATGTGCTTTTGGGTAAATTGGAAGGGGAGGTAAACCATGAGAGACTATGGACTCTGAAAAACAATCTGAGGGGTTTGAAGTGGTGGGGGGGTGGGAGGTTGGGTACCAGGTGGTGGGTATTATAGAGGGCACGGCTTGCATGGAGCACTGGGTGTGGTGAAAAAATAATGAATACTGTTTTTCTGAAAATAAATAAATTGGAAAAAAAATGTACCATATTAACATATGATATTAATTAAAGGGGAAACTAGCTATGGAACATATGGGATCTCCTGGTGCTATTTTCACAATTTTTCTGTAAATCTAAGTCTATTCTAAAATGTAAAGTAGTTATTTCTTTAAAATTAACCAAACTGGAAGTAGAGAACTGAAAAACACAATAACTTAAATAAAAAATTCACTAATAGGTTAAATAGTGGAGTAGAAATGAGGGAGGATAAACTCAGTAAACTTGAGGACAGATAAGAATATAATTTGCCCTATTTGGAAAACAGACAAATAACAGATTGGGAAAAAAATGAACAGAATTCCATGGACAAGTTTAATCTTCTATTAAACATAGTGGATAGGAAAGTGGTAAACTGAGACATAGATCAGAAACTATTCAAAATGACTATGAAGAAATTAAAGGTTAAAACTTAGAAAAGAAAGAATAGGTGACAGAGAATAAAATAGGACTATCAAACATCTCTTTAATTGAAGATGAGAGAAGAAATGAAGCAAATAGAATGCTTGAAGAGATAATACCTAAGGAATTCCCAAAACAAATAAAATACACCAATTCAAAGATTCAACATTCAAATAAGCTTTATTTAAAAATAATCTCTCTACAAACATCATGGGGAAGCTATTTTTTAAAAGAAGAAAGAAAAGAGAATCTAAAAAGAGTGAAAGATGACAGCAGGCTTCTTAACTGTAATATTGGAATCCTACAGATAATGGAATGGCATTGTAAATGGCTTGAAAGAAAGTAACTGTCAAATCAAATTCTGTAATCCTCAAAATAGTTTTAAGGAATAGAGATAAATAATGTCACAAAAAGTAGAAGAATTTCAGATCAGCAGACATGAGCTAAGAAAATTCTAGAATATGTACTTTAGGCTGAAGGTAATATACCACAGAAAAGCTTAAAGAAGCAAGAAGGAAAGATGAGAAAATCAATGGTAAATATATGTACATTTAGATGTATGAATTGCAAAAACCAAAGCACGTGACAGCGGGAGGTTAAGTATAATTAAATCTTCTAAGTCCCTTGTATTTTCCATAAAAAGAGTTAAGGTACCAATAATCATATGGCATTAGATCTGATAAAGAACCATTTATGTTGTAAAGCTCCTGTAGTGTAAACACTAGAGGTAAAGAAACAGTTCATGACTTCCAAGCTAGTAAAGGGAGGGGGGAAAATCAATAAAAAAGAAATCACAACCAATTCAAACAAAGGCAAAAATGATGAAAAATAAATATGCAAGTAGGGCGAAAAGAAGCACAATAAATGGTAAATAAAAAAAATGAAATGGGAGTAAATGTCATATTTAAAATTTTAGAGCATTATGTATCACATAAAGATACAGAATGTTTGACTATAAAGAGATGGAAAAAAGATATACTAAGAAACAGTAACTGAAAATTGCCTTGATGGAAAGATAGAGTATGACTACATTAACATCAGACAAAATAGATACAAGGGGAAAAGTCATTGCTAAAGATAAAAGAAGGTAATTTAAAATGATGAACACTTTAATTCACCAGAATTAGACAGAGAAGTACAATTGTATGTATTTAAAGATTTGGTCTCAAAATATAAAAAGCAAAATTGACAGCAAAGCAAGGAAAATTAAGAACTGAAAAATAATACAAATATTATATGCTAAAATGGTGGGGTACAACTATAATAATAATTCAAGTAATTATTTTTATTTTTATAAATATTTGTATACATATGTATATGTATATGTATACAAATATTTGAATATGTATACAAATATTTGAATACAAAAACAAAGTACAAATTTTTTGTTTTGTTACAACTATAATAATTATTCAAATAATTCCTATTAAAGATAAAATACTGAAGAATCAATCATCTGAGCATCTAAATAATAAAAAACCCAATTATAAAAAGTGGGGTAAGGACTTGAATAGACATTTCTCCGAAGATAAACAAATGATCACAGAATGGCAAATGCAGCATAATTCCACTTATATGGGGTATTTAAAATAGTCAAATTTAAATAGTCAAAGACTCAAAAAGTAGAATGCTGTTTGTCAAAGGCTCAGGGTAAGGGTAAATGAAGAATTACTAATTACTAATTAATGGACATGAAGTTTCAGTTCAGCAAAATGAGTAAGTTTTAGAGATGTGCTATAGCACATTGTATCTATATTCATCATTACTGCATTATACACTTAAAAATTTATCAAGAGAACAGATTTCATATTGTCTTCTTACCATAATAAAATAAATTTAGAAAAGTAATAGAAAACCTGAGTAGTTCTATATTCGCTAGAATTACTGAAAATGTAGTTAAAACATTTATCCTAAAGAAAACTCCCATCCTAAACAGTGAATTTTAACAAATATGCATAAAGGCAGTGATTCTAATCTTAAACATTTGATACAACTGTTATAATTTGACCGCAAACCCACTGAAGGACAATATGGGAAATGAAAATTAGAGAACACTCCTATCTCCATTATAAAATTAAATCCACTTTTTTGTTTTTTTTCTAAAATAGGTAACACAATATGACCAAACTGACTTTATGACAGGTATGCAATTTTTTACTTACATTAGAATATTGATTACTGTAAATCACCACATAAAACCATTAAAAGTATAATTAACATATGACCATGTCAATATATGTAGAAAGGCATTGGTCAAAATTCAATATTCATTCATAATAAAACTCCTAGCAAATTAGAAATAATATGGAACTTAGCCTGATTTAAGTAGTTATAGTATATCATAGTTGGCGGCAAAGTGGTGAAAGCAATTCTGTATAGGGCAGGAACAAGACAAGGTGACACAGTATGAATATTTTTTTCAATATCATAATAGAAACACTACCATTTTACTATGAATAATAATTAAAAGGTGTAGGAGCGCCTGGGTGGCTCAGTGTGTTAAGCCGCTGCCTTTGGTTCAGGTCATGATCTCAGGGTCCTGGGATTGAGTACCACATCGGGCTCTCTGCTCAGCACGGAGCCTGCTTCCTCCTCTCTCTCTCTCTGCCTGCCTCTCTGTCTACTTGTGATTTCTCTCTGTCAAATAAATAAATAAATAAATCTTTAAAAAAAATAATTAAAAGATGTAAAGATTATAAAGAAAAAAAACAAAATTTTGTGGCTCTTTTGGGAGAAGATGGATATGACTCTATATCACAGGTTAGCAAACATGTTATATAAAGAACAAGACAGTAAATATTTTGCTGTCTGTGTGATCAGCGCTATAGCTATTTAAATTTATATCATGGGGATGCCTGGGTGACTCAGTGGATTAAGCCTCTGCCTTCGGCTCAGGTTTGGATCTCAGGGTCCTGGGATCGAGCCCCGCATCGGGCTCTCTGCTCAGCAGGGAGCCTCTTCCCCCCCACAAACCCCGCTATGCCTGCCTCTCTGCCTAATGTGATCTCTGTCTGTCAAATAAATAAATAAAATCTTTAAAAATATATTTTATATCATGGAGGGAGCCATACATAATACATAAACAAATGAGTATGTATCAATAAAAATTTATTTACAAAACAAAGAGAGGCCAGATTTGGTCCACAGAATGCATTTTGTAACCTCCGCTCTTCATAGTTGCTCCCTAAAATTTTACAGATATATTGCTAGTATTAGTAAGAGAGATTAGCAAGTTTTGAATACAAAAACAAAATACAAACATAATTATATTTCTCTACACTAGGAACAGATAAAATATATAACTTTAGCAGCTAAAATATAAATAAAACATATAATATATAAAAAATACATAAATAATAAAATACAAATCTATTTTCAGAAATAAATCTGGAAAAAAAACCCACAAGGACTTTATAGACCAAATGTTTACATTTTATTGAAAACTACTGAAGAACACCTAAATCAATACCTACATGTATCCTATCTGTGGATGAGATTTAAAATCACAAAGGTGCCACTTCCTCAAAAATTGACCTACAAATTCATGATAATCTCAATTTTTAAAAAATCACTTTTGGGGGAGGAATTTAAACTTTTTTTTTTTTTAAGATTTTATTTATTTATTTGACAGAGAGAAATCACAAGTAGGCAGAGAGGCAAGCAGAGAGAGAGAGGAGGAAGCAGGCTCCCTGCTGAGCAGAGAGCCCAATGTGGGACTCGATCCCAGGACCCTGAGATCACGACCTGAGCCGAAGGCAGCGGCTTAACCCACTGAGCCACCCAGGCGGGGGAGGATTTAAAGCTGGTTGTATAACTTATGCAGGAAATCCAAGTCCTTAAAAGAACCAGTGTATTTAAGAGGAAGATAAACAAGTGGGGTCCTTGTCATATGAGATAAGAGAATTATTATCATGCTACATTAACTTAGTAGAATACAGATGCAAGGAATGACCTGTAGAACAGAAAAAAAAAGGTCTAAAAGCAAGCCCACGGTTATGCAGAAAACAAAACTTAATAACTTACCTAACACTTTATGTGACAGATTCAATGAAGCACTATTACTATATAGCAGTATTTGGATTTAACATTAACAAAGGACAATAGTAAAACAGTGCTTCTCCTCTACTTCTTTCAAGATCAGTATTTATGGGAAAATCCATAAAACTGGGTCTGAACTAAAAACAAATGATGAATTATGGGGAAAATTAGACTTTTCATAGAAAAACATGTCAGCATCATCAGTGACATTTGCTGAATATATTGATAATATATCCAAAATTAAGATGGATCATTTGTGAAAAACACCAAATGTGCTCCAAAATCAATCAACCATACATCATATCTCATTAATTAAATGGTGTCTCTCCTGTCAAGGACTCTTGGCCACATACTTTGAGCTTTATCATCCTCTTCAAAATGCTTAAAGAGAAAAGCTATGTACTGGAATAACAGACACTTCCATATCTGACTAAGAGTCACACATCCCTGCAGGATCTCATCCCACCTCAATGACAGGAATTTTTATTTTACTTTATACACTTCTCTGTCCAGAGAAATTAATCACAAGATATTAAAACATCTAGTAGACAACCAGGGCCAAACTTAGAAAGGGACTGATTAGTAGTCATCCAAGGGTGACAAACAACATTAGATAGAATCATCCCCTCCCTAATCCATCACTAAAATCATTCACAAATCATTTGCAACTGGTAGACAAATAATTCCTGGAGGCGTAAAACACACAAAGTGATTACAGACAACAAAACTGTATTATAAACATTAAACTATAAGGCACTAGAATCTTAATCTTAATCTTAATCATTCCCAACACTAGAAGAAATAATTATGTGACAACAGATGTGCTGGCTAATGCTACAATGACAATCAAAGTACAATATAAATGTATTAAATCAATATGTTATATGCTTTGAACATATATAATGTTGCATGTGAAATATATCTCAATATAATTTTTAAATGGAAAATTATTCACAAATCAAACATAGCCAATATACTTTTGCAACTGCATTATTACATTTTAGTGACATATTTAAATGTTATTACTCAATTGTAAATATTTTAAAAATTTTAATGTTAGAACTACCATTCCTATTTTTATTACTATTACTATAATAAATTTCTATAGACTTTTCTGCTTCTTGAATTTTATCTCTTCAGTTTCATCTCTTCAAAATATTTTTGTTACTGTTTTAGTCATTGATGAATGTGTATGGATTTTTAAAAATTTAACTATAAAATTTGAAAGCCTCTGTTAGATCAGAAGAGAACCTGTACGAGTCATAATTAGATTTACAACCTAAAACTTGTCTGTCACGGTTACTTTATTTATATGTATCATCACTTCTATCATCAAGGATTCAGTATGGCTAATATGAAAGAAAATTTGAATAATACCATATTAACAAATAGAAATATATTTCTCTCTTACATAAAAGTTCAAAGATGAGTATTCTGCAATTAGAGGTAGCTAGACAAAGTTTTCAGGGTTCCAGTATTCTTCCAGGTCATTACTTTCCTAATATTTTATGTTCTTGAAATTCAAGTGAAGAAAAAAGGGCAAAGGACTGAGTTCAACACTGGAAACACAATAAATGTTCAGTGTTTGCAGAGATACTGAAGATACTCCCATGAAATTAGAGAGATGCTGTTAGTACAATGCTCCTCTCCCTCTTCTTCCTATCCCTCCTCTCTCTCTGTGTTTTTTCTGGAAAAGTGAAACTCCACAGGTGCCCACACTTGTCACCAAAACTGCACTTACACAATGAACCAGTAACTCAACAAGTGGCTTTATCTTCATGACACAAATGATAAAGCTGTCTCGTCTTCCCATTGACTCTTGAAACAGTAAGTTGTTTTGACATTATGATTTATATTCAAGGAGATATTTATGCTCCCTTTGCCCACTGACTTTGAAGTCACATTTGCTGCTAGTAGTCAGTAGCATCATTTCTGAACATAAAGAATCATGCCAGACAATTCTTGGGGGAGTAATTTCAACTAGTGTTTTCACAGGAATTATTTATATACCAACAGAGACAGAGATATAAATTTTGTACCTTTTTCCCCATTGGCTGACTAAATAAGCTAAAGCAATGTCCCATTTTCAAGCTGGAATTGACCATACTGATGATCAAACTCAGTGGCTCCCAATTAAGAGAGATACATCAAAATCACCTAAGGTGTGTCTAAAGCATATATACCACCTACACATTCAGCTCCTATAAATAAAAACCCAAAAGAATGGTGTGAGTCCATAGACTGCAGTAACAAAATATAAGTCTGCCAAGTGTACTTTGATAAAAATCCCAAATTGTGCTTAAATTCTCTTGATTCCCCCAATTTAAGAACTATTATCAGGTCAAATTCTTCTTTTGAGAAAAATAAGTATAGTAGAAAAATGGCCTACTACACTAAGGACTATAAGTACTAAAAGGTAAGACATATTTCATTTAAGATCATATCTCTAGCATCGAGCACAATGCCTTTCCTAAAGTAGATAGTCAATGAATAAAAAGTTTTTTAGAGGAATATGTGTGAATGGCCAGGAGAATCAGAGATTTGTCTCCTAACTTTGGGCCAAGGCAGAATGAAGCTCTTCTGAGCAGGAAACAAACCAGGTTACTTCTCAAATGTTTAAATGTATTAACCACTATTTGAAATTATATTACTCATTCATTTTCTTATTCTTTGTTCATTATCTAGTTCCTTTACTAGAATATTAGCCTCTTACACTGGATGCAGTTGCAACACCCAGAATACCTCCTGATAACAGAGTGGTCAGGGACTCAAAATTTGTTAAATGATAGTTAAGGGAATATATTCAAAGGTACCATCTGTACATGCAGATTAGAAAGATGTGACTTTAAAAAATAAAAGTAGCTCAACAAAACGAAAAGACAACTGACAGAATGGGAGAAGATACTCGCAAATACATCAGATAAAGGGCTAGTATCCAAAATCTATAAAGAACTTATCAAACTCAACACCTAAAGAACAAATAATCCAATCAAGAACCGGGCAGAGGACATGAACAGACATTTCTGCAAAGAAGACATCCAAATGGCCAACAGACACATGAAAAAGTGCTCCACATCACTCAGCATCAGGGAAATACAAATCAAAACCACAATGAGATACCACCTTACACCAGTCAGAATAGCCAAAATTAACAAGTCAGGAAACAATAGATGTTGGCAAGGATGTGGAGAAAGGGGAACCCTCCTACACTGCTAGTGGGAATGCAAACTGGTGCAGACACTCTGGAAAACAGCATGGAGGTTCCTCAAAAAGTTGAAAATAGAGCTACCCTATGACCCAGCAATTGCGCTACTGGGTATTTACCCTAACGATACAAATGTAGTGACCTGAAGGGGCACATGCAACAGAATGTTTATAGCAGCAATGTCCACAATAGCCAAACTATGGAAAACTATGGAAAGAACCTAGATGTCCATCAAAAAAATGAAACCTTGCCATTTGCAACAACATGGATGGAACTAGAGGGTATTATGCTGAGCGAAATAAGTCAATCAGAGAAAGACAATTATTATATGAACTCTCTGATATGAGGAATTTAAGAGGCAGGGTGGGGGCATGTGGGGCATAGGGAAGGAAAAAATGAAGCAAAATGGGATCGGGAGGGAGACAAACATAAAAGACTCAATCTCACAAAACAAACTGAGGGTTGCTGGAGGGTGGGAAGTAGGGATAGGATGGTAGAGTTGTAAACACTGGGGAGGGGGTATGGGCTATGGTGAGTGCTGTGAAATGTGTAAGCCTGATGATTCACATACTTGTACCCTGGGGCAAATAATACATCAATAAAAATAATTAAATAAATAAATGAATAAATAAAAGTAGCTTTTCACGAGAAAGATACTACATGCTCCTTAAAAATAAAATGATTTATGGAAATAATTACAAATATAACCTGATATTCATTAAAACTACTTTTTTATTGGTATAACAAAATATTTATTTAATCCTTTTAAATCTTTAATCTAAGTCAACCATTCAGTTACTTATATCCTCATCACCTTAGATCGCTGGCAAAATTAAAGGATACATACAGACTTTTGATATGAGAAAAGGCAAATGTGGACTCTAGTAGGGATCTGTTGTTTTTACCTGCCCATCCTCTGCTATTCTTTTTTTTTTTTTTTTTTTGCATTTTAAAGATTTTATGTATTTATTTGACAGAGAGAAATCACAAGTAGATGGAGAGGCAGGCAGAGAGAGAGAGGGAAGCAGGCTCCCCGCTGAGCAGAGAGTCCGATGCAGGACTCGATCCCAGGACCCTGAGATCATGACCTGAGCCGAAGGCAGCGGCTTAACCCACTGAGCCACCCAGGCGCCCTCTACTAAATATTTTTAAAAAAATAATGACAATCTTCACCAAAATCTTACAACTAATGGAATAGAGGAAACACATTTAAAAATCATTCCATAAGGCCAAGTAGTACCCTAATGCCAAAGCAGGATAAAAACAATACAAGAACTAAGTTTTACTTTGTCCAATATAAGTATTTCTACTCTTACTTTCTTTTGACATCAGTTTGCATGATAGATGTTTCTCTACTCAGTTACTTTCAATCTGCAGGTGTCTTTAGGTCTAAAATGAATCTCTTCTAGGGAGAGAATAGGTGGGTCTTTTTTTTTTTTTAATCTATTCTGACACCTTATGTCTTTTGATTGGACTGTTTAGTCTATTTACATTCAAAGTAATTATTGATAGATACATGTTTATTCCATTCTGTTACTCATTGTTTCCAGAGGTTTTCTCTATTCTCTTCTTATCTTTTTCATTTTTGGTCTCTCCTTTGCACTCAAAGAATCCCCTTTAATTTTTCTTTGGGGCTGGTTCAGTGGTCACAAACTCCTTCAGGTTTTGTTCGTCTGGGAAACTCTTGATCACTCTTTCTATTCTGAACTATAGTGTTGCTGGATAGAGTATTCTTGCCTGCAGATTTTTCCCATTCAGCATTTTGAATATATCAAACTATTCCCTTAAGTCTTGCCAAGTTTCTGTTGAGAAATTATGGGTTTTCCCTTGTAAGCTAAGGACTTCTTTTGTCTTGCTGCTTTTAAGATTTTTTTTTTCTTTATCACCATATTTTGCAAATTTAATTACAATATGTCTCAGTATTGGCCTGTCTTTTTTTTTTTTTTTTCTTTTTTTGATGGGAGGTCTCTATGCCTCCTGAATCTGGATGTCTGTTTTCTTTCCCAGATTAGGGAAGTTTTCTTCTATTATTTCTTGAAATAAATTTTGATTTTGATTTTGATTTAACTTCCAGGGCCCTTCCTGTTTTCTGTTTTTAAAATGAAGCTCTGTATTCCAGAGAGTTACACACTGTCTGGAATGGGGTTGAAGGCCCAGGATCCTCCTTATCTAGTATCCTCACCTTTATATTCTTTTTTTTTTTTCCAATTTATTTATTTTCAGAAAAACAGTATTCATTATTTTTTCACCACACCCAGTGCTCCATGCAAGCTGTGCCCTCTATAATACCCACCACCTGGTACCCCAACCTCCCACCCATGGCACCTGAGTTTCCTGTGGTGAACGGCCTCTCTCCTACTATGGGTCCACGAGGTACACATCTAGTAATCCAGATGAGTACTTTTCTGTCCTGGTTCACAAATGTGTAATCCCAGGCAGACCAATGACAATGAGGTCCTGGACTTAGCTAGTCATATTACGCAAGAGGCTTTTATTCCTGGGGGGATCAGAGAGCTGGCAAAACATCAGTCTGGAGCTCCTGGTGGCCATCATTTTGCCTGAGAATGAAGCCAACTGAACCCTTTAAAAACAGGTTTTAGAGAGTAACTTAAAATTACAACTGGGGCACTAGATCTTAAGTCTCAAAACAACAGGGTCTTATAATTGTCAGATTATGATGTTATAATGAATGCCATCTTTGAAAATAAATACACACTCATCCCAAGTCTCTGAAATTATTTTAGAATCTAACCTCTTTTTTAGGAAGTAGCAAAATGAAAGAGTGTTTTTAGTAGTCGGACAAAAACTGTCCATTATTCTCAACATTAAAAATTGAATGCAAAAAAAAATTAAAAATTTTAAAAAAATTGAATGCAATGATTTAAAGAAAAGTAACACATTATTGTTTGCATAATATGTACAGAATCATGCGGTTTCTAGTGATTAGAATTTTGTCATACCTGGAAAGGAAAAGAAGACGACAGTGGCTGAGAAGCACATCCCCTCATAAAAGATACCTAAACAGTATGCTTAGGATGACTAATATTAAGGATTTGAACACAATTTAGTTTTCCTCAGAGGAAACAATCTTAGTTTCTAAACAGCATTCACTTCTGACATCTCAATTTCTGATTTCAGTGCCTGCACACTGTGTACCTCTGTGCCACACTTAGGACAAGTAAAGTACACGTCAAATAAGAAACTACTTTTAACACAGTAGTTAACAGAAGATGTGCTCACATCTTATGGTGTGAGGCATGGTTGGGCCACTCTCCACACAGAGAACACTGTTTGCCACTGGCTGGCTGATAATGTATTGTCACTACTAGGAGCACCAGTAAGAGGAATACACCATGAAGACAACTTAGCTTTCAATTTCTGGATATTAATAAGTGGTAAGAGAAAACTCAGAAACTCAGCAAAACCATGCCAGAGAAGTTCCCTATTCATATACTCAAAGCCAACTTCACGTACGTTTGGGGGCTTGCAAAATACAGAATGAATGCATAGGAGACATTCTGTCAAAGTTGCAAACTTGCCCCTCTGAAGGAAGATCAGGAAATTAATTAGCCCATATAATTTAAAAAGTCCAACCATGATATTCATACACTGCCTGGCTTTCCCAAATGATGCCAAATGACAGTTTTGAAACAGGTCATAGCAGCGCTCTTCCAGCCACGTCCTGCCAATTGTACACACAGCATACCACAGCTTCTGATTCTTACTGGCTGGTACCTCAGCTTTGGGGAAAAATCGTTTTTATACTGAATATTCAAAATGGATTGTCCCACAGTGGCATTTTGAGAATAGATAGTGAATTGCCACAAGAAAAGCCACAGCAATGCTTTTACCTCTGGCTCGAAGTGGGCTAACAGTCCTGGCTTAAATCCATGAAAGCACTGAGGAAACTGGGACCAAACTAGCTGCTCCAGGGGCTTGTTCAGCTCAAGTGCATCCAACTGACTTATTCTTAGCACTCTGTTTGTCTTTTTCATGTTCTCTTCTCTGGAAGCCAGGTCTTCTTAGAAGTCTCTTATTCACAGGCAATTAAGAAGGGAGAGGTCTTAGGAGTCTGCAAAACACCCCTGTTCCACATAACTTTCTCTGAGACATTCTCTGGGAAGCTTGGATTCTCCTAGCAGAACCTGGATTACCCCAAAACTACTTTTTATAATTTGGTGCATAACTTTCCAATCTTTTCTATGTGCATGTGTCTTTATGTGTATAATTCTATAGAGAAAGGATGATACCTAAATGGTCTTTTGTTCATTCACTGCTTTACCAAGAAATATGCCATGCACATTTTGCTTCTCAAGGTCATTTTGAATAATACATTATAAAATATCAACAGTATAAGTAGGTATATAATGAAAAGGAAACTGTTTGCAACTTTAGACACCTTATATTATTCAAATTAAAATTATTTCTAGAAACAACAAAAACCCTATACAAAAAACAGCATATAGATTTACTTCACTGTTTTGATGTTTGTAAGCTATACTAGTAAATGAATGCATCATAATTTATGTAAGCACAAAGTACAAGAAAGCATAATTATATTGATGGATACTTGAGTTGAGTGTTTTGTAATTATAATTAATATCTGTCATATATTTATTCACATATATTCATATATATACATATATTCTTAGGAGACTGTTGTTTAAAAAATACATGCATTTCATATTATAATGGATATTACCAAATTATCTTCAAATGAGGTCTTAATAATCGGTTTCTACCAAGAGGGAATGGGAAAGTTTATGTACATTCACACCTTGGCCAACATAATCTACTACCAAAGTTTTAAACTTTGTCAGTCTCTTGGATATAAGAGAAAATATCCCATTATCTTTTTTTAAAGGTTTTTATTTATTTATTTGACAGACAGAGATCACAAGTAGGCAGAGAGGCAGGTAGAGAGAGAGGAAAAGAAGCAGGCTTCCCGCTGAGCAGAAAGCCCAATGTGGGGCTCGATCCCAGGACCCTGGGATCATGTACTGAGCCGAAGGCAGAGGTTTTTAACCCACTGAGCCACCCAGGTGCCCTGAAGTATCTCATTATCTTAATAAGCATTATTTTAATTATAAATGAAGTCAAAGTTTATTAATGAGATTTATGTTTGTAAGACTATTATATCCCTGTTTGAATGAATTATATTTTCTTATTTTTTACACATTTTTTTCTTCTGAGTAATTAATCTTTGAGTGCTGTGTAAGAACCCTTTACATATTACAAAAGTATGTAATTTGTTACATGGCTGTTTTCATAGATTGTATTCATGCCCCCAGTTCTTCACACTTTATCCATGCCCTTCATCCTATAATTCAGTCATTCCTACATTAACCTCCTCATTCTGAGACTTTATGACTTGTTTTGGCTAATAGTAAGTAGTAGAAGTTACAATATACCAATTCAGAGTCTTGGCCTCAAAAGGACTCCATGTTTCTATTGTTTTATTGTACTTTGTCATTGCCACAAACCCACTGGAAAGGAATATCGGGTGAAATAGGACCAATGAACTCATTTGCCTCAGATGAGGTCCGTCTAAATCATCCTAGAACTAGGCAACACAACTGAGATTACTCCATCATCATGACTCAGTAGCCATAGTAAATGATTGTGGTTTTAAGCCTTTAAATTTCAGGGTAGTTTGTTATGCAGCAATAGGAAATGGAAATCCTTCAATGCTGTGTCTCCCTTTTGTTTCCTTTTCTCCCTCCTTCCCTCCTTCATTCCTCTTTTTTTCCTTCCTTTCTATTGTGCTTTCCTATATTTATTTGTGGCAGTTTTAATTATTATTTTTATTATTTAAAAATTATTTAATTATTATTCATTTTCTAATTTTTTAGCTTACCTTATATTTTTATTGACATTTTTATTGGAAATCACATTAAATTTATTCATCAATGTAGATAAAATATTTAGCACTTTTCTGTTCTAATAAATATTGATTTATATTATCATTTAACTATAAATAATACTTTATTATATAGGTCATTTTCATTCCTTCATACTTATAAGCTATGCCTTGTTGAATATCTTTCCTATGTTTTTCACACTCATCCAATTATTACTTCAGCACAAATCTTTGGAAGTGGAACTGGTGGGTACATATATTTTAAGGCTTTTGTATGTATTAAAACTATTCCCAGAAAATGTTGTATAACGTTGTAGTCACACTAACAATTTATAATACTGCATATTCTCAACATCCCCAGAACACTCTGAATATTAACAATATTTTATATATTTGTCCATAACGATAAGGAAGTAACAATAGAGGTGGGTAGTTTAAATTCACGGTGTGACATGCACTTAGAGTCTACAAAGAAAAAAGTTGTGTCATATGTGATTAACTATACTCCAGGGAATGTGTGCTTTTCTGAACTTTCATGTAATTACTATGAATGTTACTACTTTAGGAAGTGTCTGTGATCTCCATGGTAAGAGCACATTAACGGTCATAATTGTTTTGCTCTCCAAACCCCCACCCCATTCCATTTTGTCTTCCAGAAGACACACTTTCCTTTCACATCTCATTCCTTCTTCTTCATGTTTGGCAGAATCTTAAATAGGATAAACTTCACAATTTTAAAGTTTTTTATAAACTTTAATTTGGTTTTAAATGCCACTGAAGGTTTGTTTCCAGCACACCCACAATATGAAAGTTTAAAAGTGCGTGAAAATTTTAAAAACTTTATAGTTTCAAGGCAAGAAAAAAGTAATTCCAAAAATATGATGAGAAACTATACCACTTTAAAACTAGGACATTTACTTTTCAATGATCAAAATTCTCTTTGCTCCTCCCTCTCTTAAGCCCTGAGGAACAAGAACTTATGATTTAAAATTTCCAATGTTTCACTTAAGGCCTGACTTCCATTAAAATTTCCGTCACCTTATTAAGAGGAAAGATGTACATTTGTGGTATTATGTTATTCTTTAATCTGAAAAACTATGCAAACTGTGTACCTTTCAAACTAGTAAAGGTTAGTGAACACCAGATTCATTCTGGGGCTCTATCCCATTTAGGATTTATAGTAAAATGACTTTCAACATTATGCACAGAAGTCTAGCAATGATATTGTAAGAATAGAATGCATCAGATTCAGGACTAGTCGGAAAAATAAGCACTTGTTAGATAACAGGTGTGCTTTCTTGACCTTCCACCATCTCCTCTTTTACCATGAAAGAACCAATTACCTAGAACTCAGGGTGACTCAATTACTCTTCATAACAGTTACCACTTTATGGATGAATAATAAATCTAAGCCTAAATTCACGGCAGTTTCTTAATTTGGTCCACGTAGCCCTTATTATATTTGAGTGAAAGAAACCTCCTTTTTCCTCCAGTGAATATAAACACAAAATCATGTTGCCCACAAATTAGCAGTAGTCATCTTGCTACTTTGAGAGAAGTACCCCCCAGGACAAAGCCAGCACTCCTCAGAGGAAAGAACAGAGAAATGGGGACTCGGCTGTGCAAACATGTTGGCTAATTGAAATTAAATTAAAAAAAAAAAAAACTTTTTTAAAAGAAGCTAAATCTGATGTTTTATCTCTGGATGGTTCAGTAATATGAGCCAATAAAATAACTACTGTTTATGCCACCATGAATAGACTGTTTTGGTTACTTATAATATAAAGAGTCATATTTATGTAGAATATTCCTCAGAAGGATAGTGAATCAAATTCTTGATACTTGGTACAACCAAGGAAGTTCATCTGGTGTCACGGATGCAGGAAAGATTCTAATATATTGTGATACAAGATGACAGTCACTCACTCTAGAGGAAAATATGTTTCCTAAAGCTCTTGGTTGATGGGTTATTCATGCTCTAACTCAAAACACAGTGGGTGAAGCAAATTTTCTAATCTCTGTGCTTGATATTATATTTGCTGAATAAAACACCTTTTTATCTTTTACTTTGAAGGTTTTAAAAACATTGCTGAGTATTCGGGTTGCAGTTATCCTGTCAAATAAAATATTTCAATGAGTTATGAATGACTTTAAAGAAAGATCCCTTCATAACAAAAAAACAATTGGAAACATTTCACCATACTAATGGCTAGGATAAAGACAAAATGTCAGCTAGTATCCAAGTAGGGAACAAATATTTCATGAATTACATTCTGTTTACACTTCAAACACAAATTAAAATTGTTTATTTAGCTAACAGGCTCAGCCTTGATTACATGTCATTAGTGTCCATTATAATTTCAACTATGCTTGAATTTTATAAGCCTGCTAGAAAATTATATTCTTATATTTTAAAAATGGAAATAAAACTAATGTGGTATTTTGGCTATTAATACCTATAATCAGGTTAATCATTGCTTGAAGGATAAAAATTTTTAATTTTCTACAGATAAAACAAAAATTAAAAGCAATTCTTCAAATCACCAATCAGTTCTCAACTTGGCATCACTATTAGCCAGCTCCACACCAACTGACTACAGCTTTCCTAAAACATAATTATAATTTTCCTTTCCTATCTATAAAGTGTCGGCCTTGACTACTATAGGATCGATGCATTCACTTCAGAATTTACTTCCTTCTTCAATGTTTGAAGCACTTTATGGCACTTAAGTGAACACCTACATCCATTTATTTCTACAATCATTTCCTAGTTAAACATTAATAGAACTATATTGATGTCTTATTCATACCATTTGTTGTAAAATATGCAAAAAGGTTTATTTAGGAGTGAATAGAAAAGGGATACTAAAAGATTTACATGGTCAGAAAGTCCACAGAGAAGCCCAATCTAAACAGAATTTAACTTTCGGATCAAGAGAATAAATGTGTTACACTCATAGGAGAAAAAAGATTCCTATTCATCAAAAGTGATTAATTTCATTCACTGGAGACTTCAGAGAAGGTTCACATGATTTTCTTTATCCTGTCACACTGGTAGAAAATCTACATGATTACTGCTGCAGAGTCCGTGGCTTCACATAAAATGGTAAGTGGAGGCACCCAAGTCATTTGTATTGGGAATGGGACTGAGGCCAGTATGCCCCCTGCTCAGTACCACTTTCCTATTGTCTTTAGTTTTCTAGTCTTAAAAGGAATATTATAACTACTCAACATAGGGTTAAATGGGCTAATATACATATATTTCAAAGCCTAGTAACTCATACAAGCAGGTGGTTCAAGTGTGTTTACTTGATATTTAAGTGGAAGATGTATTATTCTTCTCAGGTCATTTGCAAGCTAAAAAGAAAAATTACCCAGAGTCATCTTTTCATTCATTCTTGTTTGATAATGTTTCTATAAGACATAAGGAGAAAGAGACTATCTTTATGCATGAATACAAATATACAGTTATAGAATTCTTTCCTTCAGATTACTTTTATTTCATTTTCCTTCTCTCAAACATATTCTAGCACTATATACATATTCCATTTGCAAGGTCTAGAACTAAAAATATCATTCATTAAGGTAATATATTGGAGCAAGAGTAAAATACATACATTAATTGGGTATTTAAATGTTCCAATGTTTATTCTGTATCAAGTTATAATAAAAGACAAGTATAACACAAAACATTTAGTGGGTAGTCAGGATATTTAACCCATTTTTTTAAGAAGAGGTAAAGTTTTTTTCTTAGAATTTTTATAATCTATCAACAAAAGCAAAATATTTACTTAAAATATTCTCTCTTAAGTGATTAAATTCCTATTTTCCTTCCAACTAAAACCTTTAAGGGCCAAATTCTGATTTAAATTGTAAGTTTTATATATATATAGATATATATATATATATATATCTATATATATATGATCAAGCTCTCAAATATTCACTATTATATTTTACAGTGAAATAATCTCAATAGAGTGAATGGGTAAAAAAAACTAAGAGTTGCCCAGAGTCACGAGCCAAAAGACCATACCTTCATTTGAAAGTTTAGCTGATGAATTTGCAAAACCAGTCTCCTTTATGACTATGAGACTCCCAGGAATTTTGGTGGTAACTTTGCCATGTTTTTCTCCTTTTTTTTTCATTATGTTTGACATTTTTTAAGGCAGGGTTTCATTACAGACAAGCAACCTATGACAACAGACTGGGGAAATAAGACAGTGTAGATATGGAGAAAGAGGAAGAAGGGAACAAAAATGAGCACCAAATTAGAATAAGGGCTTTGGAGGTCCATCATCACTGTATAATATGTGTTTGTGAAATAGTAGAGACTTACAGAGAATGCTCTGAAAATACATGGGCAAACTAATTTGCTTTGATTTGTTACTCAAGATCAATAGTCTGGCCCTATGGCTAATACAAGTAGAAAATGGCAAAACTGATAAAATATGCCACTTTTTACTGTATTCTACTGTCCTCTGGGGCTTATGTACCACAAGAAAAAAAAAAGGCAAAAGATCAAACTTTGCTTAACCAATACCTAGAAAAATCTATATAATAATAACAATAACTGTCCAAATTACAAAAATAACTTTTCTAATTATTGTTGGCTTTTCTTTCAATTTCTTTGTCCCATTCTGCTTTTGTAGGGAATCCAAGCAGTGAGGGGATATCTAGGACAGGGCGGCAGACTGTGAGAAAGGGTGAGAAAACTGAAATCTCTCCTCACCTTCAGGGCTCATCAGGAGAAAATGCAATGCCTAAATCCAGAGAAGCCCACTAGGTGTCATTTTCTGGATGAATCTGTTATCGCACAGGATTAGGCTCTCTGGTTTTGCGGGGTCCATTGTTGATGGGCCTAGGGTTGATGGATCAGGTTAGTCAAGTTTTATTAATTTGTATGGTAAGGCCACTTTCACTTAACTACAGTGCTCATGTGGACAACCAGGACAAAATGTTTCCTTTTATCTGACAATTTAGTATAGGATATCGAGTTAGTAAACTAAAAGCTTGGCTAAAGAGGTGAATACGGTGGCAACTCAACTAATTATTCCTGATCCACACAGATTATAATTTTCTTGTAACTATATCCATATTCACTAGATTCATGGTCTCTCCTCCAGTTACTGATAGATCAATGCTGCGTACTTCTGGCTCTTCGGGCTTTCACAGCTTTACATCATTGACTTTAAAAACACATTCACAAAAAAAAAAAAAAAAAAGGCAGTGGATGGCTGCATATGGAACTGTTGAGAATCTGATTAAAATTACAAATTTGGGACTCCATCATAGACCTACTAAAACAATATTACCAAATGTGGAGCACTAGCATTTGTATATTTTCATAATTTTCCCCAGGAAAATCTAGTAAGTGGTTCATTTTGCCTCTGTTCAGACTAAAAAACCTAATTGCAAACATACCTTTTTTCACTAGTGAGTACAATTTAATTGGATAGATTTCCACATAATGAATTTAAATCATATACCAATGTGTCTTCACTGAGGTTAGAATTAGGATCACTTCACTTTGATATTGATGGTAATAAAAGGTATTGATAGTTTCTAGGCACTTTGATCACTTATTTAAAATATTCTTATTTCCCTCTCACATATGATACTTGATCACATCACTTGTGGGATAGATTTTAATAGCTTAACTTCAGAATCCCTTTTCTGACGTTTACAGTGGGACCCATAATAGTATTAATAACACATCAGTAGGGCACTTGGATGGCTCAGTTGGTTGAACATTTGACTTGTGATTTCTGCTGGGGTCACAATCTCAGGACTGTGGGATGGAATTCCGCTGTGGTCTCCATACTCAGCAGGGAGTCTGCTTGAGATTATCTCCCTCTACCTCTGCCCCCACCTTCATTCATACTCCCTCCCTCTCTCTAAAAATAAACAAATCTTAAAAAAAAAATGCATTTGCTATTCTTCCAGGTAAAAATTGTAGTATACATTTTTCAAGCTTTTAGGATATTGGTGAAGACACTAAAATACTCCTTTTATAGAACAGGGCAAACCAGTTATGGTAAATTGTACATCATTTCTGAAACTAATAGCTTCTTCTTGAGAGAATACTAGTAACCTTCCACCTTCTGTGAGTTTATGTTTTGTCAGTTAAGAATGCCAACTCTTGTGCAGATTTCTGGAAATTTTAAGGTATAGCGTATGTTATGTTTCATAAGCCAGGTTCCTATTATGATTCATGATTTACAAAGGTTCAGAAAAAATCAGTAAGAAAGTGATTTGGGAACTTTTCTACCTGTATTAAGATTTTAAAAAAGAAAATTTTCCTGAGGTTTTGCTATTCAGAACTACAGATGAAAACTGTCAAAGATAATCCATTGTAATTTAGAAATGGTGAAACATTTAAGTGGCATCTGCATTAATTATCTGAATATTCTAGATCAACAGTTCCCAAAGTGCTTCCCATGGCACACTAATCCAGCAAAATACTCTTCCAAATAGAAAATGGCTCCATGGCAAAACATACTACACTACTTTGGCTTAGAGATTCACTTTGCACATTAGAAAATTAAAAGATCGCAAAAATCCTGCGAAAAAGAAAACTTACTTTGTTCAGCATTTCCTAGATATATTTGATAAAATATTTCTATATAATATCTATTAATATCTGAGGCCCACAGAATACACAATAGGTTAGGAGTAATGTAACATAATGTTTACTCTTTGCCCACAAATGTATTTACAAATGAGAAAACAGCCCTTTGATAAGGGATAGGTGTAGATAATCATTTCTTCTTTTTTAAAGATTTTATTTATTTGACAGAGAGAGAGAGATCACAAGTAAGCAGAGAGAGAGAGAGGGGGAAGCAGGCTCCCCACTAAGCAGAGAGCCTGACGCAGGGCTGGATCCCAAGACCCTGAGATCATGACCCTAGCCGAAGGTAGAGGCCCAACCCACTGAGCCACCTAAGCACCCCTAGATAATCATTTCTAAAAATATGATCACTGTAACTATGCTAGTCTTCCCAGGAATATCAATATGAACTGGTTATTTTTTATTATTTCTTTTAAATAGGTTGCATTTTTCAGAGTAGTTTTAGATTGCCAGAAAAACTGATCAAAAAGTACAAAGAGTTCCCATATGCCTCCAGGCTGCAAACATGCACAGCCTCATTCACTATCAGTACACACCATAAGAATAATACATGTGTTAAAATTGATAAGCCTACATTGATACATCATTATCACTCAATAATCCATGTTTACATTAAGGTTCATTCTGAATCCACCATTACAGTAACATAAAAAATAGCTGCCCTGCTCTAAAAATCCTCAGTACTCCTCCTACTTATTTCTCCCTCCTCCCTGAACTCTGGCAACCCTTGATCTTTTTACTGTCTCCTTAGTTTTGCCTTTCTCAAACTGTCCTATAATTGGAATCATACAGTATGTAGCCTGTTAAGATTGGCTGCTTTCACTTAAAAATATACAGTTGAAATTCTTACATGTCTTTTCATGTATGCTGGCCTCAACTATTTTCTCTTTTGATTAGCTCTGACGTTCACTCCTATTTTTACTCTCATTCTAAATTCATGAAATCTTTTCCTCTTTCAAGTTATTGGTAAACTATGCACAATATGAGGTGATAAAAATGATGGTTTTTTAACTATAAAGTTTGTTTCTTCTGGGAGACATGCATGGTGGCTACCAGTTCTTTGATTAATACTTTAAGTAATTGGGAAAGAGGAGCATGGCTACTGAAATCCACTTGATGAAGAGTATATTAGGATTCTGGCAGGGAAAGAATACTGAGCTGCAGAAAATGAAAGAGAGAAACTAGACCAAGAGATAGCAAAACTGAAATAAAGAGCCAGGCAGATAACCAAACATATGCCTCAATCTGAAATTGAAATGAATGGCAAGGAGCTTTCATCTTACATGCCAATGCCTATAAATTGCTAGAAGCTGCTTGGACTGTGGTGAAGAATGTGAGGTTATAGCCAAGTTTAGGGAGGTACAGTGCTATGATTCATTAGTTCTCATTCTTCTGGATATAAGAAGAGAGAGCCATGACAAATGTGCCAAGTGTTTGTTATCTCTTGCCTATATATGGAGAGAAGATGTGGACCAAGGTACCTACAGCTTTCTATATGGGTGGACCTAAATTAAAACCAGAGAGAGCCTCAACATGGTTGCAGAGCATCTCACTGAGAAGCCATGGACATGAGTAATTTTAACCATTTGCTCACCCTTTAAACTACCTCTTTTCATATTGGAAATAATTTCTAAAAAGGCAATAGTTCCCAGTGTAGGAAAGGGTATCAACCCAGGGGGAGAATAGGAATATCTAAACCTATTTGCTTAAGTTTTCTAAATGGGGGCACAGTAAGAAATAACAAGTAAATCTTGCTATAGAAACTCCATGCTGTTACCCAAGGCCCTCTCAACATCAAATGTCCAACTGGTATACTCCTAGTCATTAAGCACTGAAAATGAACTCAGAATGTCAAAACCAGGATGACTGGGGGTTGAAGTCAGATATCTGATGTTCTGAGCACGTATACTAATAGAAGGTTTAATGATAAACAGAATGGCAGAGTTTGGTCACAGAAGATAAAATGTGCCATATTCACTAGGGTGCTAAGCCATCATCAGGACAGTCTTGCCAATATTTGAGTAGAGTAACTTAGATATCAGATCTGGATGAATGATATTCTAGGAACATGTCAAGGATGAAAGATGGGCAGCAGCCTCTTACGTTACCTGATGTGATGACCAAAGAATAACTAAGGAATAACTATCATAGATGTTGGTGTACTGTCACCAGTAATCTCTTCAAGTGGTCTTCAATGTTCTGAAAATGTTGTAATAGACAACTGAAATACTTTGATAAAAGCTTTTCCAAGTGGGCTCTTTCTTTATATGTCATCTTAGAGAAGGCCTCCTTAGCTCTTCATGGTGCACAGAATCATACAATGGGCTAAGAACCTGAGCTCTGAAGTCAGACAACCCTTGGGTCAAATAGCAGTTTCCATCAGGTAGAACCTAGATGAACTTTTAACTCCTTACATAGCCCTTCTAAGCCTGAATCTCCTCATATACAAAGAAGACAAGGTAAACAAGGCAACTCAGCTGTAAAGAGTAAACATAACACATGCAAAATGAGTAAGATTGGACTTGGCATAGTAAGTGCTCTGTTAAATATCAGATTTAAAACAAACAAACAAAGAAGATTTGCCCTCAGGGACTCTGAATTTTTAGTTCCTATAATTATGAGCACCGAGGTACCTCCAACTATATGGAGTTGCTTCTACTGGCTTTAGCCTAGGCAGCAAGATCTGATGTGAGCTGAACTTTTAGCTCAAACTCTAGGCAAGATCACAGTCTCATGGGGGATTTAATTATCCTGGAGGTAGCATCTCCAAAATTAAAGACAGATGTGATGGTAAGAGTTCCCTTTCTTACTGTGGCTTCCAAAGCCAGCTTTCAAGAAGTAGGCATGAGTTTGAGGACCACTCAGTCCCCACTTGAACAAGAATACCCTCAAAATCCTTTCCCCTAACTCTACGGCCAAACTGGATAAGGTGAGGTAGGATCAGTAAACAAGGACTTTGGCAGCTAGGAAAGAGCAGCTACCTACAAAAATTTAAAAAAATATTTATCTCCTTTAAAGTGAATGTTTATTGGGAGAGTCAAGTGTGGGAATGTATAATGATTTTCCATTAAATAATAATGAAGCTTAAAATCCCCAGAAGTCATGTTCACCTTTTCACCTCACACCTTGGTCATCACTTTCAGGAAGCCTAAAGAGACTCTGAAAAGTGGTTCATCTCACTGTGTTTCACACCAGTAGGGCCAGGAACACAACCTAAGGTTCCTGGTAGAGCTCTACCTAAAGAAGAAACATCCCAAGATCAAATGTTATACCTTCATTTATTGAGCTTTAGCCATTAACTCAAGATAAGCAAAAGATCCAAAACCTGAGGGGTCAAATTGTGTCTAATTCCTCCTTCAAGACCAATAGGAATCTGAAGTCAAGGAGTTCTAGCCTGCAGATTCCAGGAGGTACAGGGCAAGAAACTAATTCAGAGTAAATAGATCAGCAAAATTAAAAGGGTGAGGTCCAATACCTAAATAAATCACCAGTCCAAAGAAGCCTGACGGAAGGCAAGAATTCATGTGTGATTTAATGGGTGAAAATCAAAAGACTGGAAATTCCATGGCACGATGAAGAAAGTTGTTAAAAGACTAGGCAGCATGAACACCATGGTTCACAAATCATGAAACTGAATGAGAACTTCATTCCCAGTGTGACATAACATAGCCAGGAAATATGACTTTAATGTAAGTGATCAGAGACTTAGGTATATGATATTATGTTATACAATTACATGAAAAATCCCTTCTAATGAGGAAATTCAACTTTTCTTCATGTCCATTATTTCACACTAATAAAGGTTAGTGCGAAAGTCTAACAAGTCCCCACTTCTGCCAAATGCTTCCCTTTTCCAAAAGTCCCATTTCTCCTTATCACGCATGACAACTTCAAATTGCAAAAAATAATTTCCATTAGCATTACATTATACAAAATACAACTAGCAATGAACTGTTGCAAAATGGTCACAAGATGTGTGAGAAAACCACATGGTTGGGAACTTGACACCATATCATCATTCCTGGTAATGAACCAATTCATTTTTTTAAATTCTAAATTTATTTATTTATTTTTTATTTATTTCTTTTCAGTGTAACAGAATTCATTGTTTATGCACCACACGAACCAATTCATTTTCGTCATTGTAGTAGTATACCAGGTAAGCTCATTCCATGTAACTCCTATCAATCTACAATATAGAGTACACTCACAGCACGCCATCAAGGGAAGGGAGTGGAGTAGATAAAATTCCAACTTAGATGGAGTGATAAGTACTGATTCAGCACTGATTCAGCACAAAAGAAATTACTCTACAATTAATTCAAGAACAAAAAGAAGTACTCACAATGTAATCACTAGTCCATTAAACTATAATTTGTAATGCAGGATAAAGCTGCATCAGAATGGTTCTACTACTGGATTGACTTAAATAACAAAATCATCCACTCAAACAGATGCAAATTTCCCTAGTCCTGTAAGTGAAGGGTAACTGAAAGCTTCAAACCATTAATCATGGCAAATACTGAGTGTTTAAAGAAAGTTCTTTGTTGAGGTTCAAAACAAGATAAAATATTAGAAGCGTTCTATCTTTGAAACATCAGTCTTCAGAACAAAAAGTCACTAAATTGCTAAAACATCCTTCAACAGGAAAATGGACCAGAATTTGAAATACATATTAAAATGCTTTAAATAAGTAATCTAACACTCACCATCAGTGGAACTATGCCTAATCAAAACCAGTAGGTATTTTTTGGATATTTTATATGAAAGGATATTTATTTCATAACTAGAAGTACATTTCTATAGTTAAAGAGATACAGACTGTTCACAGTGGACAGGCAATTTCTGATTAGATGCCTCTAATTTAAGGAACTTAACATAAACGATGAGCTATTTTTAGAAAAGAGATTGGCCATCCATTCCAGTGATACATTTAATGGAAGACAAGCAGGCTTAGCAAACACTTCAAGGAGAAAAGCAACAGAGAAATAAATTTGCTAAAAACATTTCTCAAATGTTAATGTTCATTTGAAACATTTGAAGATCATGTTAAAATGCAGATTCTAACTTGGTAAGTCTGAGATTCTATATTTCTAATATGTTCCCAGCTGATGTTGATGCTGCCACGGGAACACTCCATGAATAGCAGTTACAAAGAAATAAAGTCAATCACCATCATACAGAGGAGCTTGCTTTCTTTAGATTTCTCTTAGATCCCACTTAGTCTGAATTGTCCTACATAAATGATTTTTAATTTGGTTACACAGTAGAATCACCTGAGGAGTTTTCAAAACTCCTACTGCCCAGGTCACATCCCAAATCAATGAAATCAGAATTTTGAGGTGGTAGGTCCTGGCATCAATAGTTGTTGAAGGTCCCTAGGTGATCCCAAAGTGTAGCCAAGAGTGAGAACCCTTGGCCTAGATTGCCTTTTAATGGCTTAACAAACAAAATTTAAGCCTACCTCTTCTTAACTTCAGTTTAGTATCCAAGTACTTAAACAGATGTCATAATCACTAAAAACATCAGCACGGGAAAAATCAAGCAAAACCCTTTGCTGTATAGATTATCTTCTACTGGTGTTCTTTAGGCAACTTTGAGGTGACTTTACAAATGTGGTTCATAATTGCCCTCTCATGTTTTCTGTCATTGGAATCACATTTTGCTGGCCCTATTTCACTATAGTCTTCAGGAAAGAAAAACAGCTTTCTGAACATACCCTGCCATTAACTGACATATGCACATAAAGATAATCCATAATGAATCTCAACTTCAGTTTCATATTGAATATGGAAACAGCTTCAATCTTCCCATTATTACAGAAAAGCAACACTTTATGTAATATCCATATCTGCAAAGAAACAAATGCTAATAGTGGGCCAGAAAAGTAAAAAAAAAAAAAAAAAAAAAAAGAGAGAGAGAGAGAGATAGATTGAGTTATAATACTGGTTGTCAATATCTTGATCTGCAAATAATGCAGTACTATAGAACTATCTTCAGTTAGGCTGATATCTTCCACACTAATGATTATTCTCACTATAAAAACTCATTATGGATCTGAAACATTTTACATACTAATCATCTTTCTCTATTAGTATGTAGGATAATTAAAAAGCAAAGATAATCTTGTCCATTGGTGTGTCCCACACAAATTTTTAAATGTTTACACGGCAAAGGCAAGTCAAAATTCATTCTTTCAAAATTTCTTCCAATACTAATTGTACCAAAATAAATTTTCCTATATCTTAAGTATCTTGTTTCTTATTGCCTTCAAATTAAATTATCATTCACTTCCTTATTCTTTCATTCAATACCTCTTTATTCAATTGACTAATTAAATGCTTACTATATTAGGCACTATGCTGTACTCTGGGAATAGACTGGTGAGAAAACCAGATATAGTCTCTGCCTTGTTAGAGTTTACAACAGAGGGATAGACAGATATATGGGAGTTTACAATATAGAAGGATAGACTGATACATGTGAAATAACTACAGTATCAAACATAAAATTATAAAACTGTAGCGGTGACAAATGCTTAAAAAAACAAAACAAAACAAAACAAAAACTAAAACAAGAAACACTATGATATAAGACTCTAAAATGGGGAATTTGACCTCGTCAGGGAGCTCAGAAAAGACTGTCCTGCAGAAGCAACTCTAGAACTACAGTCTTAAGGATATCAGGTTTTTGTCCTTTTTAAAACAGATTTACTGAGGTATAATTGATATATAAAGATCTGTATAAATTTAACGTATAATTTGATGAGTTTAGACATAGGCAAACATTTATGATACCATCACCACCATCAAGGTAATAGATATCTCTAACACTTTGCAGAATTTCCTTATGTCCTTTTGTTTTGTTTCATTTTGTTTTGTGGTAAGAGTACTTAAGATCTACTCTCAACAAATTTTGAAGTTCACAATATGGTATTAACTATAGGCACTATGTTGTACAGGACATTTTTAGAACTTAATTAAGATAATTAAAACTTTATTTCCTTTGAATAACAATCCCCAATTTCCCACCCTCAAATCTCTGGCAACCAGCATTATATTCTCTGCTTCCATGAGTTCAACTATTTTAAATAACTCATATAAGTGAAATCAGACTGTATTTGTCTTTCTGTTGACTGGCTTATTTCACTTAGCTTAATATCCTCAAGGTTTATCCATGTTGTCACAGAAACAGTATTTCCTTTTTTTTTAAATATTTTATTTATTTATTTGACAGAGTGAGATCACAAATAGGCAGAGAGGCAAGCAGAGAGAGAGAGAGAGGAAGAAGCAGGCTCCCTGCCAAGCAGAGCAGAACTCGATCCCAGGACCCTGAGATCATGACCTGAGCCAAAGGCAGAGGCTTAACCCACTGAGCCACCCAGGTGCCCAGTATTTCCTTTTTTAAGGCTGGATATTATTCCAGTGTGTGTGTGTGTGTGTGTGTGTGTGTATTATCACTTTGTCTTTACTCATCCATCTGTAGATAGACACTTGACAAAAAGCAAATAGAAGAAAATTCCAAGAATAGGAAAGAGCAAGGAAATAAAAGATGCATAGTTGAAGGAAGCACAGCAGGTAGAAGGAACAAAATGGGATTATTGAGGCCCTGGTTGAAGCAGAGAGGGAAGGGAGTATGGTGTGCAACTAAGCTGCTGTTCTGTAAGGTGTCATTGCCTGCATCTTGGATTGGGGAAATACTTCTCAAGATGATTATGTGTACTTTGATTAGGGAAGTCAAAGTTACAAAGTACAATTAAAATAGTCAAATACCACGGGCTATATAGAAGTATATAGTATATACAGTCTCTTCCAATTCATAGATCCTCCTTCCTTCTCAGACTTTTACATCAATAAATAAATTAGAATACTGTGAGAGTATTAGAATAATTAGAATACTGTAAGAGCTAAAAATTACCTTAGAGATTAGACCAATATAATCATTTTTAATGGCAACTTTATGTTCTACATTTTTCTACAGTTTCTTTGCACTATTTTAAGTTCTATGACACATCTATAATTAGATAATAATAGCAGTGATACTGATAAGCCCTGTAAACTAAATGTAACACGTTTGCATTTACCTAAATATATTTAAACATAAATGGAGAATATTAAAAACAATTTTAAAATAAGAAGAGTTTGGCTCTAGAGTAAGCAAACTATAGCCAGTGGGCCAAATCCAGCCCAAGGTCTGTTTTTGTAAATAGAGTTTTTGCAGAACACAGGCATGTGCATTAACTAATACATTGGCTGCTTTCATGCTATAATGGTAGAACCGAGTAGTTGACAATGAAAACCATATGACCCTCAGGGCCCTTTATACAAAAAGTTGATATTGTATGTGATTGTATCTGTATAGAGTTAGTCTGACTCTATGATAAAACATCATTTATACCATATTTTCCCAAAGATTTTAGCATCTCCTTTTGGAGGAAGTTTTTAAGAAAGTAAATTTCTCCATTGGGGTGACCAACTGTTCCTGTTGGTCTGGGACTCCTGGTTTTACTACTGAAAGTCCATGTCCTAAAAATCCGCTAGTCCTAAGGAAATCATCTGGTCACTCACCACAGCCCTCCTAGAATTCAGACTAGGCAGACACTTAAACTGACAATACAGTTTGTGAGCAAGAGACTGTGCTTTATGCATGCTTTTACTTGCATCCCCACATCCACCTCTAGTACAGATTACTAATACTCAGGAGCGCTCAAACAATGCCATCATTGTATTAATAACAAAATGAGATACCATTTATAGATCATGCCTAAATCTAAGTCCATACTGAATAGGGATCTTCAGCCTATGAGGTTCATATCTCTAAAGGTAAAAGTGGTTTATCTAACAGCATATTTCTTCTTCTAAACCACCTGCCTGGAAGAACACTCATTTACAAATAACACTGAGCAGCTTTGTTAGAGGTGAGGTGATATGAGATGAAGATTAAAGCAGCAACTTCTGCTTTCCCAACTCCCTTAAAAAACAAACAAACAAAAACACTACTTGGGTTTAAAGAGAAACTGTAGGTCTATTTGAGGTACAGACCAGTGAGCCATCTCAGGTCCCTGTGCCCAAGTGTAAAGGCAGCCAACGATTACTGGAAGCAACATCCCTGGAAGCACCCCATATAAAACAGATTAATCCAGTACTCCCCGTACAAAGGTACAAAGGCAGGATCATGGAAAATTAGGAGGGATTAGGAGAGAAGAGCTTCTTAATAAACAGTGCATGTGTCTAAGGGTGAGGGTTGAAAAGGGCAGAAGTGCCTGGAGCATTTCTGAGTGCAAGGATCATTGAAGATTCATGATCCAATTTCCATGGACTTAAGTTTGAGAGAACCAAGAGTTGCTTAAGGCTGACAGCCTCAAAATGAATACTTATCATTTTAAGTATACCCAAGTATTTGTTCCTTTGTTTGTCAGGGTAATTTCAGTTTTCATTTTTCAGAGGTAGAAGCTGGAAAACTATCTCTGTTTAAACTGTGGGTACAGTTGCCATAAATATTTTTTTCATCAGTGTGTTTGCTTCTAAGTAACTAATTTACACACAAAGTGGTGCTTATTAAAAACTGTTTTGAGTACTGTACCCTAAAATAGGTATCTGCCTAGAATAATTTTTTCTATAAAGCTGTCCAGACATAGGTTCTCACATAAAGCAAGAAGCAATACTTCACAAAAGATGGAGTGTTGAGTCCTAAATCTGTTTAAGCACTCCACTGACAATTTTCCAACAGATCTGGGAGCTTCTCATTATGGGTAAGCTGGTATTTTAAAGCTGTCAGAGTGTACATTAACCAACTGCTACTCAGGGCATGGAGAAATCATCATAAAGATCAATAACTCTTTTGTATTTTTCTTTGCTGAATGGGGGAGAGCCCTTTTATAGGCATTTTGATTATTTCATGATAAAGGAAAATTTTTTTCACAATGGACATTCAAATAATCAAATAATAATTGTAATAATGTGAGAGCCTGACTTCATTGTGATCACGAGTACGTTATTGTACAGATTATTATAAGGTTTGGAGGGGAAAGTGTTTCCTCCTCTTTGGGAAAACTAAGAGGTGAGGAGTCTGGATTTGGGTAAAAGAAAGAGCTATGGGAGTTTCTGTACAACTGAGAGGGACTCCCAACTCTGAGCTATGGAGAATGAGAAACAAGAGCATCCAAACAGAGAAGCGTGGCAAAAGTATACTTAAATTTATATATCTATATATTTAATCAAGTTTAAAAAGTTGCCTCTAAGTAAAAAGGGACAGGGGCATCCCAAACAGAGAAGCATAGCCCATGATTAAGTGAAATAAAACCCTGGTTAAAATTTGTTTCTCTGCAAGTTTAATAATTCTTTACACACAAGTTCTCAACACACAGTTTTTGCTTTTTCTTAAATTGTTATATGTGTATATCTTATAAGTATGCAACTCAATGAATTTTCAGAACCAAACAAACCAGTGTAGCCAACACTCAGATAAGGAAACAATATTACCTTGCTTGTCACTGCTGACATAAACCACTATCCTAACTTACTTTGTATACCTTTGTTAAATATCACTATTTGGTGTTAGCTATATTTTTGAAACTTAAGTCTGGGGTTCATGCCTCCTAGGAGTGAAATCAAGGGGCAACTGCATAGTTCTGGAGAACGTGGTGAGTGGACAACATCAGAGGCATAGCAGGGGGACCTGGATCCATAGTATAGAGCACAAATCAGCAAACTTGTTAGATATCTACCTCTACCTATCTTAAGGGCCAGAGAGTCAACATTCTTGACTTGGTGGGCCATAATGTCTTTGTCAAAACTCTAAATGAATGTCAGTGGCTGTATTCTAATAAAATATTATTTATAAAAGCAGGCATTGGGGTTGTATTCTGTTGACCCTTGATATAAAGCAAGCAGTATGCAGCGCAATATGATTTATTACATGAAGAACATCAGGAGGGAAACTTCGTAAAATCCTGGACCTCACCCTAAATAACTCAGAAATTGGTTATCTGGACTTCTCAAAGCAGAACCTGAACCTTCTAGTTTATATTTGCTTACTTCTACCCTTGGTCTAGTTTCTAACTTTCAAAATAATGTAGGAGTCAGCAGCAAAAGACTGGAAATATCTAGAAGCAAGACTATTTCTGTTATATTTAGCGACATTGCCTAAGGAAATCACTCTGAATTTCATAAATTTTCTAAATCTCAAATTCATTAAAAGCAAAGTTCTGCTTCAATAAAATATTACATGAACAATGGAATTTGTATAAATCTTGAGGGTTTCTAAATATTTAACAATTCAACCACTAGTTAAAAAGTCCATTATATTATGAATTTAAAGGAGAGACACAGTTACACCTAACAGCACATTTCTTCCACTTTTTCAAACTACTGGTCATTTTAACATGCTTTGATTCGATTCTGCTTCCAGAAAGCTAATTTGTTTCAGGACATGATGAAAAGGTTTGCATCATCTTGCATTCAATGTGTTAGAGCCTTTATGTTCTTGGCAGAGGATGTTCTAATGTCTACTACAGAAATACCAATTGTGAGAGAGAAAAGCAGAATTTCTACAAAGCGCTTACTGAATCAAAGAATGCTTAATCTGCTTTCAATTATTCCTTCAGAAAACTATGAAAAGCTATAAGGAAATATGAAAATTAATGTGATTTGATAAAAATCAAACCACCATTGGACATCACCTAACATTAATCAAGTACTCATGAAATTAATTTTTCTTATTATATTTTAAAAGTGTGGAATTGCCCAATTATTTTCTTTGTCCACAGAATAGACTAAGCATCAATGTTTTGTTTTGTTTTTTACCATAACACTAAAAATTATAAGTCACCCCACCAACATATAGGCCATCTTTGACCTCTTCATTTTCTCTTTTCCTATATGCAAGATATACTATTCTATGTATTCCTCTCACTAACCCCACTACCTACATGCTAGTCCAAAAAAATCATTATTTCTCTTATTGCAATAGCCTCCTACCAGTCATCTTACTTCCACAATTACCCCCACCAGAGTCTACATTTCACACGGCAGCTAGAGTGACACCTTGAAAACACAGACTAGATGTTATTAATCAGTTCAAAGCCCTCCCACAGCCTTCATCCCCTCCCTTATTTCATCTGCATGTTCATATTTATTTGTTCTATATTTTAATTGTCTTTTCTACCAACTAGAAGAAGCTTAATAGGAGTAAGGGGAGTTGGAGTGAAAGGAAGGAAAGGAAAGGTAGAGAAATCGCCTTAAATTTATTAAATACATACACAAAAGACCAAAAAGCAGAATTTCTGTTTTTGCAACAGTAAATTACAGGAAAATATTTTAATATGCCTCCAATACAACCCAAATACTGTGGATGAAAATATTAAGGTGATTTAATAGAAAAAATAAGAATAAATGATGTATACAGTTTTTCTGTGATCCTTTTGAGGTTAATTGTTATCAATCAATATTGAACTTCAGTGGAAAACACATTTTTCTTTTCACTGAAGGAGCTGTATCACACTTACTTAAGTAGAATATGATCATTGTCAGAAAAAAAAAGAAAAAAGAGACTATATATTTCCTGTGTATGCTACAGAAAACTATAGAAGGAAATTCACTGTTTGGATTATAAATTATCACTAGCATTTGAAATTTATGCCATTCTTTTGATAAACATGAAATATAAAAGAAAAAAGTACCAATTTATTGCCTCCTTAGAAACTGTCATTCTTTTTATTATCAATCGTCACTGGAATTCTTCATAAAAATTTCTTTCTTATTATCATAAAAGAGTTGGACCTGGGATTGTAATTTATCCAGAGGTTGCTGAAACCCTCCTTCTAAATATGTGCCTCTATTATTTGACAGTTTGCATTATTAAAATGTAATCTGCACCCCTTTATCATCCTGTAAAAGAAATGAGTCTCCTTACACGTTGTACTTGAAAGGGTAAAAATAGTGTTCTAAGGAGAAATGTCCTAAAAATGATACATTTATTTCTTTTGGGGGAATTCCTAACAACAAGAAAATATTCAGCCTTCCCACCGCACAGACATATTCACATAAGTTGTTCCCCAGGTAAACTTCTGCCCCTGTCTTCAAATTCACTGATATTTTTAAATTGACTATAAGATTTCTCTTTCCCATTGCCAAATTCAGATCCACTGTCACATTACATAGAGCACAGAGTAAATCCATTCTGTAATAGCCACTGTCTAGAAAAATAAATTCATTGTAGTTGTTTAGTTCAGGCTGCTAAAAAAATACCAATGACTGTGTGGCTTAAGCATAGTAACTTCTTATAGTTCTGGAGGCCGGGAAATCCAAGATCAAAGTGTCATCTGATTTGGTTCCTGATGAGCTCTCTTTCTGGTTCTGGACTCACATGGTAGAGAGAGAAAGAAAAAGAGGAAGCAAGATATCCAGTGTCTCTTCTTAGAAGAGCACTAGTCCAATTGTGAGGGCTCAATCTTTATGACCCAGGTATCTCCCAAAGGTCCCATATTCAAATATGATCACATTGGGGATTAGGGTTTCAACATTCCGCAAGGACACAGATATGTACTCCATAACAGTAGTCCGTGGTAATGAGATAAAGCAAAAAGTATTTACTCAAACATTTCCAAAAAATTATTAGTCCCTAAATTCAATGCATTCATTAAAAAACAAAAAAAGATAAAAAGAAACAAAAAATAAGCAAAATAATAAAATATTATATTCAAGGCTTTAACTTTTGACTCAAAATAAGCAGAGATGTATATAAAATCAAAAGCAGTGGTTGCCTTCACATCTACTAGAATGGCTCTAATCAAAATGACAGATAATGGAACATGTTGCCTGGGGAAGAAATAGAGAAAACGGAACCTTTATAATTTGGCTGGTAGGCGTGTAAAATGGTGTAGACACTTTGGAAGACTGTCTGGTGGTTCCTCAAAAAATTAAACAAAGAGCTACCAAATGACCCATCAGTGCCATTCTTAGGTATATATTCAAGAGAAATTAAAATATATGTCCATGTACAAACATATGTGAATGTTCATAACAGTATCTTTCATAATAGCCAATCAATAGGAAAAACCTAAATGTCCATTATGTGATGAATAACTAAAAATATGGTATATCCATACTATAGAATATTATTCAGATAAAGGAACGAAATAGTAATAAATGCTGCAACATGAATGAACTTTGAAAACATTATGCCAAGTGTTACAAATCAGTCATAAAAGACCAAGACCACATAGTGTATGATTCTATTTATACTAAATATCTAGAACAGGAAAATCGATTGGATATATACAAGATTAGTGTTTGTCAGGGTTTGGGAGTCTGAAGAAGTGAGGGCAGAGGAAACAATTAAGAGATACATGGTTTCTTTTGAAGTAATGAAATGTTTTAAAGTTGATTGTGGTAATGGATGCTCAGTTCTGTGCTTTAAGCTACATACTTGATATTTTTAAGTTTTTATTTAAATTCCAGTTAGTTAGCACAAAATGTAATATTAGTTTCAGGTGTACAATATAGCGATTCAACACTTCCATCCAACACCCCTTGTTCATCTCAGCCAGTGCACTACTTAATCCCCACCACATATTTTTTTCATCCACCTACTCACCTCCTCTCTGGTAACCGTAAGTTTGTTCTCTGTAGTTTAGAGTCTGTTTCTTGGTTTGCCTCCCTCTCTCTCTTTTTCCCCCTTTGTTCACTTGTTTTGTTTCTTAAATTCCACATATGAGTAAAATCATATGCTATTTATCTTTTTCTGACAGAATTTGACTGACTTATTTCATTTAGCATAATACTCTCTAGCTCTATCCATGTCATTGCAAAATGGCAAGATTTCATTCTTTTCAATAGCTGAGTAATATTCCATTATGTGTGTGTATACACACTTACCACATCTTCTTTATCCATTCATCAATGAACACTGGGCTGTTTCAATGATTTGGCTATTGTGTTTTATTTTTCTCAATTAAATATTTGATTTATTCAAGTATCTGAAATCATTCTACAATGAAAACTGTTATTAGATGCTGCTTGTACTGTGCTATGGACCTACATACTGCCACACTGTTTTCAGAAGACTTGAAATGCCGCTGACAGCTAAAAAGTGTAGACCCAGTGGAGAAGTAAAAGATAATTTAATGTTTCCACTGGATCCAGAGGTGTCTCTAATTTGGCTATTGTTGATAGTGCTGCTATAAATGTCAAGGCGCATGTATCACTTTGATTCAGTACTTTTATATTCTCTGGATGAATATTCAGCAGGGTAATTGCTTGATCATAGGTTAGTTCTATTTTTGACTTTTTGAGGAACCTCCATACTGCTTTCCAGAGTGGCTACACCAGTTTGCATTCCTACCAACAGTGCAATAAGTTTCCTCATTCTCCAAGTCCTCCCAGCACTTGTTTTTTGTGTTGTTGATTTTAGCCATTCTGACTGATGTGAGGTGATAACTCATTGTAATCCTGATTTGCATTTCTCTGATGATCAGTGATATTGAGCCCCTTTTTATGTGTCTGTTTTTGGCCATTCTCCTTTGGAAAATATCTATTCATGTCTTCTGCCCATTTTTTAAATGGATTATTTGTTTTTTGGGTGTTGAATTTGGTAAGTTCTTTATTTTGGATACTGACCCTTTATCAGATAGGTCATTTGAAAATATCTTCTCCCATTCCATAGGTTGCCTTCTAGCTGAATGCTTCCTTCACTATGCAGCAGCTTATTTTGATGAAATCCCAATAGTTTAGTTTTGCTTTTGTTTCCCTTGCCTCAGGAGACATGATTAGGAAAAGTTGCTACAGCCAATGTTGAAGAGGGTACTGCCTGTGTTCTCCTCCAGGACTTTTATGGTTTCAAGTCTCACATTTATGGCTTTAATTGATTTTGAATTTATTTTTGTGTTTGGTGTAAGAAAGTGGCCCAGTTTTATTCTTTTGCGTGTTGTTGTCCATTTTTCCCAACACCATTTGTTGATGAGTCTGTCTTTTTCCCATTGGAAAATGTTGACTTTTTTTTCTCACTTCAAATGGACCACTCAACTTAGAACAAACTATGTGTGTATATATATATAAACTATATCAATAAATCTGCTAAAAATATTGCTTACCAGGGACTATTCTACCTCTGGGGAAACCATTATCTTTGTTCCTATGGAGCTTAGCTGGGGGAAGGTGAAGACCAGTAACAAATAAATATGAATATAACATAACAAAATATATTTTTAGACAGTGAATGTGCTAGAGAGCAAATGGATCAGCGTCAAGATAGAGAGTACAATGGGTGATGAATGAATATTTTAGACAGAACAGAGAAGGCCCCTGTAAAGGTCACATTCGAGTTAAGACCTGAGTAGTATGAAGGAGTAAAATGAAGGAAGACACAGAAGATGTATAAAATATACCTATATAAATATAAAGGTCCTGAATAGAACATGAGCTTGGCATGTTCAAACAGCCACAGTAAACTACTGTGGGTAAAAGGAAGGAATGAAGGCACTGGCATCACAAGCTGAGGCAAGCAGAGTAACCATGCCTCACTAATCTCAAATATTTTTATTATATACACACAGGAGTGAAAAGTTATAGTAAATGTTTAATAGCATCATTTTGAATGTGGTAGTTCAACAGAATACCATGTATTGTTTGCTTCTTTAATATGAAAATTGTCAAAGAGCTTTGATTTTAGATGCCATTAGGGAATTGGTTTTTATAAAAACATGACTCTCTATTTGGAACAAAAATTACAATTCTGTAAGTATTAAAGTAACAGTTAAATTAATCAACATGATTTGGCAATGTCCAGAACATTTCTATTTTCAGAATTTATTTCACTGAGATTAGTGTATCAGATAAGACACCAGCATGATAGACAAGGTACATCAGACTGGATAATTTAAGAAACATTTAATAAAGAAACTGTTTGTAGAAGTATGGACATGGTTAAGGGAGACCTCAAGAAACTGTAGGTCCTCAACCTATTAACATCAGGGAGTTGGGCATCATCACCACTTTTGGGCCCAATGAGAGGGGATTGGAAATGAGTAACTGGAACCTGGGAGCAGGGCATGGGAACAGCAGGAAGTAGGGGTGAAAAAGAAGGGAGGGATGGAAAGAAAGAAAAAAAAAAAGAGAGAGAGAGAAAGCACTTTGTGTAGATGGTTACCTGACAGAGCTATGATCTTCACTTAAGGATTCAGCCAGACAATGACAGAGCTACCAAAGGGAGTTGGAGTAATAAATGTCCTAACCTCACCCTCCTCCCTTCCTCTCTCAGATGTCCTGCCAGAATTCCCCATAGACCAAAGCTGATGTACTCCATATAGATCAAATTCAAGAGCATAGAACAGAGGAGAGAAAGACAGAAACTGAATTTGGAAGAATAAATGTAATAGTTGTATCATACGCAGCCAATCGAACAGAATTTGCATTATTTGTCTATGATATTAAGCAAATAAATGAGTACCAAAACATTGTTCACTTACTTAAATGGGCTTGCAAAATGCATCCCTTCCATAAGCCACTGAAAACTCAAGGCATATAGTCCTTACTTTCAATTTACTTACAGTAACAAAATCTTTAACAGAAGATTTATATACAATGTGATTAGTAATGAAAGTGCTATGATAAAAGAAATGTTGATTTTTCTATTTTACCTGTGACACATACATACATATGCACATGTTTATAAAATCTATTTTATCTCTCTCTCTCTCTCTCTCTCTCTCTCTCTCTATATATATATATATATATATATAAAATTTTAGAATCACCATTCCACACCCTTTATCAGTAATTCTACAATTTTTACACTGATACACGCACATATGATGTTATCATATGCACCATATGTTCTCACATACCTACCCAGGATTATGACCTTTTGTTTGTGATGCTATTCCAAGATTGTATTTCCCACTCAAAAACTAATAACTGAATGTAAGGGAAAATGCATAATTAGAATGATGATCTGATAGGTTATCCCAATTTGATTTTATTGTGCAACTTTTAGTAATCTGTATAAGTAACTTATTTCTTGTAATACAGTTGTAACACACTGAGTCTCAACTCTATTACTAAAAACAGCTAACTTACTATGACCTACTCTATACTAAGTCATAACCAGCAGAACAGACAGATTGTCAATCTTCCAGACATGCAAATAACAAAAGTCCCCTGCTACTCTTTTGCTTTCCAAATCTCTACCTGGATGCCAGAAATAAAGCCCATGTTAACAGGATTATTACAGAACATAAGAAACATAAAGCTTCCTATGAAGTGCTGGATCCAGGAAGAAGAAAAGCCAAGCAAAACATTAAAATAATGGTTTGCCAGTCATTTCAAAATATCTCCCTAATAGAAAATCTATCTATGGAGAATATGTGCACAAATAGTATTTGATGGAAGAGGACAGTAACCATCTCATCCACCCTGTCAAGAGCCTTACTTTAATGTTCCATAATGTAAACAGATTAAGATTAATATCATTACACTGCTTTGGGGATCAGGGCATGTAAATTTCATTAAGCCATAATTTTAGTGATTCATGATATGACTCTCATTCTGTTTTGCTTAGTTATAAACCATGAAATAACATAAAGAAAACATATAAGAATCCTTCTCCCTTCTCGCTTCAATTCTTGTTAGTCCCAGGGGTTCTAATAATTTGTTTATTCTGTACACAAAAAGGTATAGAAAAAATTCTTGTGTTACTGTGACCAAAGTGGTGGTAGAATAAAGCTCAAAGAGTTTATAGCACATGTATACTGTGTGTGTGTGTGTGTGTGTGTGTGTGTATAGTGGGGGAAGAGATTGGGAGATACTTTACAACCAAAAACTTTCACCCCATCATTACTGTCATTACCAAGAAAGTTTTCATATGTATGTTAATAGCATAATTTGAAACAGTGTAATATAATGAAATGAGAGAGTTGCCATCTTCATAGTCTTTCAGAATTGTAAAAATCTCTCCCTTGTAGGATTTTCAAAATATTACCGTCTTTCATGAATCAAGTGTTTAGTTCTCTGTGCAACTTAAAGCATTGTTGTCCCAAGTGGAATCCACTAGCTTAAAATAGAAACCTTACACATTATTGCTCACTTCTCTGAGCAAGCAATCCCTCTTTATCATAAATGCTTGAGAAGAAGTTAAATACCTCCATGTTCAGATCATGCCCAGAACAAATGATCCACAATAATCAGTAGCTCAGGGCACAGATAAATCCGAACCTGTATTATCTTTCCTGGAAATTGACATAAGGTAATCAAATCAAACCCTCAACTGTACTAAATATTTAATGAATAACTAGGCTTTAATCCATTTTCAGTTTTGTTATGCATTAATGGCTTGTGATTTCTAAAGGTTGCAAATTCAGCTTATATTTTTCTTGAGACCTAAAATTAAATTGAGTCATTTTCATTTCAAATGGAACATTCAACTTAGAAGGAATTGGGGAAGATCTCAAGGTGGCAGTTTTTAAATCTATAAATTAACTAAGTCAAGACGCTTACAGTTAGTTTGTTCCTAGAAATCAAAACCAAATCAATTTAAAACTTGGTCAAAATTACTGGCATGTGAATAGTGACAGCAAACTATCTGCCACTTCACAATGTACATAACAGCATACATGACTAAACAGATCCGTGCTAGGTTTCAGTGCCACCTTATAGGCTTGCATGAATAATTTGCATGCACACACTTAACCAACTGAGCCACCCAGGCATCCCTCAAAATACTGTTAAGGTCACTTTAGGAAAATCATCTCCATTTTGTCAGTCAAAATACTACATTGGGATTTTTTTTTCTTCAGTGTTGAGTAGTATGTGTGAAGATTAAAATCAATGCGCTACTACCTTTCATAAATGAAAAGTTTGCTATGTTTATGTTTCAGTTCAATGATTCATCAATTATGTCTATTGTCTTCAGTAAGAAAAATAAATTTCTAAGAATGTGTTGAGCTTCACAGTCATATATTTCACTTCTGACTGTTACTTGATATTTAAAGCTGTTTAAGCTAGCTCTATGTGTCCTCCACCAAGACATAAAAGGGTTATGTTAGTTTATACTTAAAACTCATGTTATTCTTCTATTCAAAACTTGATTCCAATTTATATAGTGAAAATTATTCTTCACTTAGATTTAGTTTTATTATATATACAATTTTTCCTTGTTTGCAAAAGGACTTTTAAAAGCTTTGACTGAAACTATGACAAGAAATTTGACCAAATTTTAATAGGCTCCCAAACAAAACTGCAGGCTTCCTAATATGACAAATAAGAGTAGTAAGACAAATGGCTGTAATTGTACTGACCTGTTCACCTGGCAGAACCATTTACACTTGGTTGCCATGGAAAACCCTGCTGAGAAGGAAACAGCAGGAGAAATCTAATTTAGTGCTAGTGCCAGGCAGTAACTCCAAGGCTAGAATCTAGTCTCTTTTCCTTGGAATTGTTTCCTAGGGTCATCAGTTGTACCCTCACATTTGTTCCCCAAAATAATGACACTTCTAAATGTTCTGTACACAAATATACATTTCCTCTCTTTCGCATTAAACAACTGTGAAATAAAGAGCCCTAACTCTTTGACATGAATAACCTCATTTTGGCTGCCTGCTTAACTGAATATAGATAGTAGCAGAAACTGTCATTTTGTAGTCTTTATTTTTCTTGACTTCTCAGTAGGATTCAATACTGTTAGCCACTGTCATTTACAAGATTTCTTTGAGGTAGGTGATACTATACACTTCTTTATGACTTTTAGACTTGTCCCCTTGTCATCTCTGGGTTAACTCAAAACTCGGAAGTAGCCCTCTTCTTTCACCATCAAAACTTTTTTCTCCATGGAATCTCATCCCCACTGAAGGCTTTGATTCCCACCAATACACTAATGATTTGACAAAATTGTACCTCCAGGTTAGACCATTCTTTAAAATTCCAGGACCATATTCCAACATAACCTCCCTCTGGGATAACGTAAAGACCCATATCCAAAATAAACCTTTTCCTTCCCAGTGTTCTCCACCTCAATGAATATTAACAACTTCCATCCAATTATACAAGTGAGAAATCCAGGAAGTATTCTAGAGTCCTTCTTTCCCCTCCAGTCAAATCCAATAGTCCAAAACCACCATAATTCCTCTCTTACAATTCCCTTTCCTACACCACTACAATAGCCTCTTAACAGGCCTCCTTATATGTATTCTTAACCCCTTCCAGTAAGTGTTCAATCCATAGACAGAGTTATCTAAAAATTATGAACCTAATTTTATGAGACTATTCTCTACCTTTCTTATTAAAATAATCCATTGGCTTCTTCTGAATTTATGCTAAAGACCAAAATTCTTCCCATGGTCTTCCAATTCCTCTATGGTCTTGCTCCTATCATGCCTCACCCTTAACATTATGGTCCTCTTAGTTCTCTGCATTCTAGCCACATGGCTTCTTCAAGTTTTTGAAGAATTTTTGTCTCTTACACCACAGATTCTTTTCAAAGGCTCTTGCCTTTGTTTTTCCTGGAATTCTACCCCCCTCCATGTCTTTCCTTCATGTATCTTAATCTATTAACTCATCAATAATCTTATAATGGAAAAATTTATTTTCATAAAAGACAAACACCATCAAATTCTTTTCTGAAACAAAGGTGAAAAATAAAGATTACAATACTCATAAGTTACAAAACTCATAAATGTTGCCATTATGAGTTTAGTTTTTCCCAAAAATTAAGTTTAGGAAGTGTTTTATTCTTGCACATGACTACACATCTTATTAGATACAAATACTTTGCTTTGACCCTAGCAGTTGGTTAATAAGTATTTTAAAGAATTTATTTATTTATTTGACAGAGAGAGATCACAAGTAGGCAGAGAAGCAGGCAGAGAGAGAGAGGAGGAAGCAGGCTCCCCGCTGAGCAGAGAGCCTGATGCAGGACTCGATCCCAGGACCCTAGGATCATGACCTGAGCCGAACGCAGTGGCTTAACCCACTGAGCCACCCAGGTGCCCCAATAAGTATTTTAATATAAATGAGAAGATTACATTTGTGATATGTAGACTAGATATGGATGAGTCATTATTTTTTTTTCTAAGCAGGACTTGGTATCAAATGACAAAATAGAAAAGAACTTTATAAATCTTGGTATTTCATTTAGAATAAGGAATATAAATTGAATAATATGGCACATATATAAACATCTATTAAATACTGAACAGACTGGGACAGCAATTCCTTTCCCCTTACTTATCCACGTAAAAACTTAAAGCCTCATGGCAGGCATGCATGAATGACTCAAAAGGACACAGCTGTTTGAAGCAATATTATTATAACCAAAATTATTCCTAGACACCCTGTCTCTGTACCACATACTTTTCTGACTTACATTAATGTACCCTATCTGCTTACAACTTAGATTCTGGTCTAAGGCTTGAATTGTCTTGTCCGCATAGGATCCTTTATGATCATGCTGTTAGATTCACAGAATCTAACCCACTTCTCATCTTTGGCTCTAGGGCATCAGGGTTGGAGAAGGGAAAATCTTTTTACCTCTTACCATGATTTCAAGCAGCGCCTTTAAAAAACTTTGCTCTTTCTCCCACCGAATTTTTTATAAACAATACACCTTCAGTGTCAACATAGCCTGATAGGAAATACTTATCTTCTACTTATTTATCCAGTACTATGCTGAACAGAACAAAATTTATACATTTGCATAATTCTTTTCTCATGTTAGAAATTGTTAATTTAGCGAAAGGCAACTCAGTGGTCAAATTTAAGATGCTTATAATAGATATGAGCTTGGATATCAGGAGTCTTGGAGGAATTGATATTTTCTCATTCACAATATGTATTCTCCAACTACTGAAATTTAATCTCTCTGACATGGTCTCTTTTATTTACTACTATACCTTCCAAAAACAAGAAAAATGCCTAAGACATAGTAAGTATTCAATAAATATTTGTCGAATGAATAAACACCATTTTAAGTTAAGGTATGTTTCTTAAAGAAGTCATGTAAGTGCTGCCGTTGTATAGATAACCTGATAGAAACTCAAGATACATTAACACAGTTATTTTATTAGTTTATAGAAGGAAATTGTAAGCCATTACATAATACCAATTAAATACTATACACAGCGTCATCAGCCAATCTGTCATGCAATCAGGGTACTGAGAAACAAGAGGATAATGTTATTCATCCTAAATTTTAATAAAATGACACCTAAGAAAGTAAAGAAACACTTGATGTATGACTTCAGTCCAACTAAAACTGGCATGCACAGATACATACATAAGCCAAACACATACACACACACATACACACACACACACACACACACACACATAACTCAAAGTTCACACACAGTCTGACAATATTCTTATTTAATACATTAGGGGAAAAAAGATGCTTGAGAGGTTAAATAATTTCCCAAGGCTAGAAAGTAGCTAAGATATACCCAAATCCATTCCTTCTAACTTTAATTCCAGTATTTATGTTTTTTACTTTAAACTTGAACTTGGAAATATCAAATAATAAAATTTCAGAAAGAAATCAAGAAAGACAAAATAAAATTAACACCTAATGGCCAGACAAGTTTGTTAAATTCTATCATAAATGGTATTTGTCTTAAGGATTTAACACATTCCATGTGTTTTCCTCAAGAGAAAATGTTCCCAAAATTTCTTAAATAAAATACTGATTTGTATGAAGTGAAGTTTATGCCAATAGCTTTCAAAACTTCATGATCACCAAAATATCTAAGGCTACAAGAAACATCTTCCCCCCAGAGCCTATACAGAAATTCTGACTTATTATACCTGAATTTAAGATGAGAATTGATTACTTTAATTATCAGCCAGGTATAAAAAACACTGGTCAAGAACAGTACTTATTTTCTTTTGCAAGATTAAAAGGAAGTGTGTTAATGTATTAACGCTATGTATGAAAATGAAATGGATTATGGATTATGGAAGGTACCAAGAAGCACCTATATTTCATGATGCAAAGCTGAATTTTTGAAAGTATCCTTACAATTTCCTTCAGCCCTAACTGCCAGTGATTTATCTCTTTAATACTATATTTTGAGCAAACTCTGCCCATTTTCCAACCACTACATTTATTGCTCACTTTTCCAAAGATCTGTATTTCTCAAAATATTCTAGCATATAGACAGGTAACAATTCTATTTTAATCAATGTAAAAGGACAGTATAAAAAATAGAACTGGTTTTTAAAGATATTATATTTGCCTGGACTTACCTATTTCTAACAACCCATTAGACAACTGTTTATTTCTCTTTGTACACTGCCCCTTCCTGCCATCTTTTCTCTGTAAATGTCTTTCTTTTTTAATCAACTACTTCCAAACATTATATATTCTTGCTCCTCTATCAACAAGATACTTAGCTGCAAACAATATATGTTATTTTAAATAACTTAAGTAGAAATTAAACATATTAATGATATTTAGTAATTCTCAGAATCTCTGACTAGAGAATTAGGCTTAGAGGACTTAGAGAATTATGGGACCAAATTTCATTAGGAATTTCCCTAAATCAATACTGCAATATAATGACATCATATGGCCACTGGAGTAGCTAACCTGAAAAAGACTGACAACACGACATGTTGCTAAAGATTTAGAGAAACCAGAAAGCTCATACACTGCAGACAGAATAGTAGGTCTAATGACTGGGAAGAAATAAGTTAGGGGCTCCTTGAGCACTTTCCATGTTCATTTTATTGCCCACAGTGATGACCACACAGGTATTTTCACATATTAGTATATTGAGCTGCACAGATACTGTGTACTTTAATGTATTATAGCCAATTAAAAAAAAAATTGGGGTGGTCAAAGAGCATGACAGATGCTATAACACTACCTCTCCATCTTTAACTTAGACAGCTTTCATGGGAGTGTGGGATGGGGCGACTTCCATAGACTTGACTGCATTCTACAGGTACAACAAGAATATAAAGGCACACTGCTGATCTGCTCAAGCAATTTAAAAAACCAGTTGCATCTTTGCCATTGACAAACTTACATCAACATAATGAGGCTATTACTATCCATTATTCGGTTATAATATTTCACTTCTCTGTATGGTCAGTATGACTTAAAATGACCTCTCAATGGACAAGAAGAATAAACTATTACTCAAAAGCTGGTTAAGAAAAAAATGGAAAATAAAATAAGCAGCCGTGGGGGCGCCTGGGTGGCTCAGTCATTGAGCACTTCCCTTCAGCTTGGGTCAAGATCCCAGGGTCCTAGCATGGAGGCTGGCATCAGGCTCCCTGCTCAGCAGGAAACCTGCTTCTCCCCATCTTACCTCCCTGCCTGTTCCCTATCTGCCCCCCTCTCTCTCTCTCTGTCAAATAAATAAATAAAATCTTAAAAAAAAAAAGCAGCCCTAATTCAGATCCACTTTCATGAAGATGCATTAATCATATTATAAAAATAGATGCAGATATGAATCTCTAGAAAAAGTACTGCAGATTGACTATGACCCAAAGATATCTGTTTTCACAGTCTAATGTCTACATTCTCTTTAAATGTTTAAAAATAAAATGACTTTTGAACTTCAATCCTGAAACTGCATTTTAATTTTTATTATTCAAATAGATATTAAGTATACTATATTATTATTGATATAATTAGCCATGATATGCCATATCATTAGCACATAAATTCAAAAGCACTGGAGATAATATGCTCTGTGAACCAGATTTAAGGTCATCTTTGTTTCTTAAATTACATTGCAAATTTTAACTTTGCAACTTCCTGTTTGGCTGAATGAAAAATTTTAATTTCAAATCTTATACTTTTCACCTTCCCAAAAACTCCAAAACATTGCTGGGGCATTATTTTTTCACATATAGAGCCTACTATGGTAAAGATGGTTGGGAAAAATCACCTTGAACTGAAGTCCTTGATCTTGGCACTTTCTAACAATGTTAAACTGAGGTTAAAAGCATCACTAGCATTTTCAAGCTCAGAACCTAGCAACAGCACAGGAACTCAACCCTATGAATTTTCCCCAATATACATAATAAACTAAAAAAAAGTTGCATCTGTAGTCACAATACATATATCCATAATCATTTATACCTTAAATCATCAGCTATAAAGACTCTTTGTAGAGTATACAGTCCAGTGACCCAAGATTGAGTCATTCTGGTAGTTAGCTCATATTGTTTGAACACTCTGCTACTAAAGATAAGTGGTAGGTGAAAGCAGTTGGATTTTCTCTATTTCGTAATTATAAAGTTCATTGGAGATACAGCCAGCCCCTTTTCAAGTGTACATTCAGTAGAAAGAGCAAGGTTTCAAGAACATATTAGCTCAAGTCCATATTTCAACACAAAGTCTGTGTTTCAATATATGTGAGCATCAGTTTCAGATAGAAAGATGAACACAAGGAATATTCTTTTTTTTTATATGATTTCTATGATTCTCCTGGGTTTACTCACTGTTTTACACTCTGTCAGAAAGCAGTATTTCTTTATTTCCTTTTTTAAAAGGTTTTACTTATTTATTTGTCAGAGAGAGAAAAAAGAGAGAGAGCACAAATAGGGGGATCAGCAGGCAGAGGGAGAAGCAGGATCCCCGCCAAGCAAGGATCCCAGGACTCTGGGATCATGACCTGAACCAAAGGCAGATGCTTAACTGACCAAAGCACCAAAGCACTCGGGCATCCCCAGAAAGTAGTATTTCATGGTCCCGTCACTGTAGATTTGGTTTTCTCACTGGCCGTTGATCTTATCACACGTATTCTTCCAAGTGAACTTTCCTATCAGATGATTTGACACATTGGCCATAGTTGTTAAACCTTGCTTTAAGAAAATCAAGATTTTTTTTATTATAGTAATAAAGACACTATAATATTGTTAAAAAGACAAATGAAACAAAATAGGAAGCCAATATATATGAATGGTTAATTTACGAAAATAAAAAAGATACAGAAAACACATGACAAAGTTGATTCTGGGCAAAAATAGAGCAGGACTACACATCATACCAAAAATCCTAATTCAAGACAAAGGTATTGTGAAGTCAAAACAGTAACATTTCTAGATAATAACACAGAATAACTTCATAGAAGAATCTGAACTATAAAAAGAGTTCTTAGATATGCTAAAAAATACACTAACACACAAACAAAATAGATATACAGAACTACACTGAAAGTCCACAAAAATATACCATCAGAGAAGTGAAGACGTAAGACACATATTGTCAGAAGATATTGGCAAATTTGACAAAAGTTTATGCCCAGAATACATATCATTTTTTTAAAGATTTTATTTATTTATTTGACAGACAGAGATCACAAGTAGACAGAGAGGCAGGCAGAGAGAGAGGAGGAAGCAGGCTCCCTGCGAAGCAGAGAGCACTAAGTGGGGCTCAATCCCAGGACCCCGGGATCATGACCTGAGCTGAAGGCAGAGGCTTTAACCCACTGAGCCACCCAGGCGCCCCAGAATACATATCATTTTAAGAGATTCTTACAAATCAATTAGAAAAATACACAAAACCTAATGGAAGAATGGGCTAAAGACTTAAATATACACTTCCCAAAACATATATCAAAATGGTCAATAAAAATATGAAAAACAAGCTCAAAGTCATTACTCATGGGAATGTGAGTTAAAACTATGTGAAGTATTACTATCAACCACAAGAATTATTAAAACTGGAAAAATGACCAACAAGCGATTCAATATATATAATTAAACAGTCATGTTGGCAGTATAAATTGACACAATCACTTTAAAAAGCAAATTTTCATTTTTTTGTAAAATTGAATTTTTACGTAACTTCTGAAATAGCAATTCTACTCCTGTACTCTAGAGAAACATTTTCATATGTGTACCAGGATACATGTACAAGGATGCTCACAGCAACACAGTTCATAATAAAAAGAAAACATATATACAGGTTAGAGAACAGATCAATAATTGAGGGAATTTCAATTTTACTATTCTAGGATATGGTAGAGTAAGAGGATCCTAGCTCCCCTCATCCTATAGACACACCTAGATAATACCTACATCACTGTAATAACCTGGAAAACAACTCTCCACAGCTAAATGTAGAGAAGAGGCCACACTGAAAAGGGTACAAAATGCAGAGACACATTCAGGAACCAAAATAACCTGTGAGAATGTCTGAGGGAGGAGGGGACATCACAGGCATCAAGAAAGAAGAGGGGCAGACCTCATACCAAGTACCCCAGTGCAACAGCACTGAGAAGACAAATCCCCATATCATTTACCAGTGAAAACAGACGGGCTTAACTTTATGACTTCTTATATATAATCAGTGGGGCTTAACATCTGGAATTTTTTTTTTTAAGATTTTATTTATTTATTTGACAGAGATCACAAGTAGGCAGAGAGGCAGGCAGAGAGAGAGGAGGAAGCAGGCTTCTGGCTGAGCAAAGAGCTCGATGCGGGGCTCGATCCCAGGACCCTGAGATCATGACCTGAACTGAAGGCAGAGGCTTTAACCCACTGAGCCACCCAGGTGCCCCAACATCTGGAATTTTTAAAAAATCAGTAGAAGGCACTGGGAAAGTCAAAGGAGTATAGGAAGCTAAGTCGCCACGCTTAACATACAAAAACAGCCCCAGTGACATATAGCATAGAAGCTGCAGTTTGAAAAAATGCTTCCGGTATATCGGAGGGAGATTTATTTACTAATCTCAAATAATATGTTAGTGGACCAGGGATCTTTAGGAGACTTTGCAAAGAAGAAAAAAGCTGGCAAGCACCAAGTCACTCCAGCCTAGATACAGCAACACTAGGCAGAACCAGGATAACACAAATACTCTCTGCCTAGCTTGACAGCAGCATGCTTCTCCCACATTCTCCTGCAGACCAGCCTCCTCCAACCAGTCCTCCCAATAAGTTCTGTAAGGGAGCTCCAGATCCCCCCTCACAGACCAGAGCAAACCCTGCTAACACCATGCAACCTGCTTCTTTGGTCTTCTGCAGATCCCCCTTGGCAGGATTTCTCCAAAGGGACCCCAGGCCTACTCCCACAAGCAGACCAGCACAAACCTTGCTGACACACAACACCCACACCCACATTCTCCCACAGACCAACTCCCTTCAACACACCCTCAGCAGGAATCCATCCAAAGCTACACATGGAATAAAGCCTGCCCACAACAAGCAAAGGGATATACTGCAGTTCACTAGACTGAAGGCAAAAGCAGCTCAGCCAGAACAGCGGGATGCACACACCACACCTCTGTTCTGGTGAACAGAAGACCCTGCCCCACAGGACACTATAAGACTTCTTCTTCATAAGGCCACTATTTTTAAGAGCAGGAGACATAGATGACTTTCCTAACACAGAGAAACAGACACAGAGAGTTAGACAAATTGAGGAGGTAGGGGAATATGTCCCAAATGAAAGAATAGGAGAAAATCATAGGAAAAGAGCTAAATAATATGGAGATAAGTAAAGTGCCTGATAAAGAACTGAAAGTAATAATCATAAATGTATTCACTGGACTTAAGAAAACAGTGGAAGATCTCAGTGAGATCCTTAAGAGATAGAAAACAAAGCAAAACAAAATCAGAGATGAAGAACTCAATAATCAAAATTTAAAATACACAAAAGAAATAAATAGTAAACCAAAGGAAGCAGAATAATGAATCAGCAACCTGGAGGACAGAGTAATTGAAAACAAACAAGCTGAAGAGGAGAAATTTTTAAAAAAAGAAGAAAGAAAATAGGGAACTCAGTGACACTATCAAGTGTAGTAACATTCATATAATAAGGATCCCCAAAAAAGAAATACCTGGAGACAAATGAAAATGAAAACACAATGGTCCAAAATCTTTGGTATACTACAAAAGTTATTCTAAGAGGGAAGTTTATTGCAATTTAAGCCTAATTCAAGAAGCAAGAAAAATCTCAAATAAATAACCTAACCTTACATATAAAGAAGCTAGAAAAAGAAGAATAAACAACCCCAAAGCAGTGAAAGGATGGAAATAATATGTTTGGAGCAGATATACACAAAATAGGGGTGCCTGGGTGGCTCAGTGGGCTGAGCCTCTGCCTTCGGCTAGGGTCATGATCTCAGGGTCTTGGGATCAAGCTCTGCAACAGGCTCTCTGCTCAGTGGGGAGCCTGCTTCCCCCCTCTCTCTGCCTGCCTCTCTGCCTACTTGTGATCTCTCTCTCTCTGTCAAATAAATAAATAAAATATTTTTTTAAAAAAAGAAATACACAAAATAGAAAATAAAAAAATATAGGAAAGCTCAATGAAACCAGGAGGTGTTTCTTTGAAAAGATCAACAAAATTGATAAACCTTTAGCCAGACGAATCAAACAAAACAACAAAAGAGAGAGAGAGAGAAAGAAGTCAAATAAACAAAATCAGAAATGAAAGAGAGAAATAACAACTGAAACACTGAAGTACAAAGGATTATAAAAAAATGTTATGAAAAACTATAAGCCAACAAACTGGACAACTTCAAAGAAATTAATAAACTTCTAGAAATATATAACCTCCCAAAACTGAATCAAGAAGAAATAAAAACTTTGAACAGACTACTTATCAGCAATGAAATAGAATCAGTAATCAAAAGACTCTCAACAAATAAAAGTCCAGAATCAGATAGTTTAATAGGTGAATTCTATCCAACATTTAAAGAAGAGTTAATATCTATTCTTCTCAAGCTATTTCAAAAAATAGATGAATGAAATCTTCCAAATTTATTCTATGAGACCAACATTAACCTGATATTGAAACCAGATAAAGACATTATTAAAAGAGAGAGAGAGAGAGAGAAAGAAAGAAAGAGAACTACAGGCCAGTGTATCTGAGAAACAAAAAATGCAAATATCCTCTATAAAATATTAGCAAACCAAATTCAACAATACATTAAAAAACCATCACCACGGTCAAGGAGGATTTTTTTGAGGGATGCAAGGGTGATTCAATATTTGTAAATTAATCAATGCAAGAGGAGGTTGGCAGAGGATGGGTCAAATAGGTGAAGGCGATTGAGAGTTCACTTATTGGGGCGCCTGGGTGGCTCAGTGGGTTAAAGCCTCTGCCTTCGGCACAGGTCATGATCCCAGGGTTCTGGGATCGAGCCCCACATTGGGGTCTCTGCTCAGCAGGGAGCTTGTTTCCTCCTCTCTCTCTGTCTGCCTCTCTGCCTACTTGTGATCTCTGTCTGTCAAATAAATAAATAAAATCTTGAAAAAAAAAAAGAGTTCATTTATCATCATGAGCACTGAGTAATGCCTAGAATTTTTGAATCAATACATTGTACACTTGAAACTAATATAACATTTTGTATTAGCGATACTGAAATTAAAACACAAAAGATGAAAAAAAACACAAAAAATAGTTGTAGTTATCAGAAATTCAAATTAAAAAACCAAAATGAGAGACCATTTTCTTCCCACTAGATAGGCAAAAATTAAAATGTGTAACAACTAAGTGTTAGCAATGAAATGGGAAATGTGTACACTCTTGGCAGTGTACAAAAACCAATTTGAAACCAATTTGAAAACATGTGGGCCTTAGCCTCTAATACAAAGTATGAACCTACATTGCAACACAGTAGTTCCATTCCATAGTATGTAGTGTTTTCAAACTTTCATGAACACAATCCACATTACACCTTTTACATTGTGACCCTACTACAATCATGCATATATAATTATATATGTATATAGGTACATAGAAATAACGGGAACCATTTTTCATGAAACATTACTATTCTGTTCTTTTTAAAAACATGAAAAAATGTTGCAAGTAACTACACTGATTGCATTAGGTTGTGATCCACAGTATGAAAAGCCTCACCCTGCAGAAATTCTTACATATATATATCAGTGGGGATCAAAATTTTTCAAGAAAATATGCTGAAACAAATGCTGCAAAAATAATTTTTTGAAACAATTATGTTTATTGACAGGAGAATAGATATCATATTGTTGTATATCATAGTGAAATAAATTCATCAGTAAAAATGAATGAACTACTCTTAAATATAATAAACTATATGAATCTTAGAAATATATTGTGTGAAATGAGTGATTTCCAATTACTACCTATAGTAATACTACTTTTGTTAACTGAAAAAAAATTAAAAATAATAAATAAACAAATAAATAAAAGAATATATGGTTTGTGGTTAAATACATTGAAGGTATAATCTCTTAAAAAATGGATACTGATTGCCTTTGGTGGACATGAGGCTGTGGTAGTGTGCATGGACTGAATCTATCAGGAGTACACAAGAGTTTCAATAGCATTTTTAATATTCTAGCTAGTAAACTATGTAATGGGTTCACCAATGTTTATCCCATACTATATGATACATATATGCATGGATATATATTTTATATGTATTAATATTATATAATACAAATTTAACACATACACACAAAATATGTCATGTTGTCCATGGAGATCACAGAGAAACCCTAAAGAAAATGCAAATTAAAAGCATTTTATCCCTTTTCAGTTGTTGATGTAATTGTATAATGGTCAGAGTGAGCCATCTAACTAAAAGGACACAGGCTAATACTCCCACAGGAATGACATATATCTATATGAAAACATGGTCTTGATATTTTCCTGCTTTATAAAACTTTTAATAAAATGTCAAGAAAAAAGAAAAAAGAAAAAACCCTCATCTCTCAAATACTCTGAAGTTCTCCACATTTTACAATTAAAACAATATTGGTTTTCAGTAACTCTTGGGGGGAACTATTAGGCAGTTGGCAGATACTCTGTTAAGAGCAACCTTTACTTGCTTTTTAGCTTTAGCTGAATTGAGAACCTCTAGGTTATTAATTATTAGTAAAGATTTTGCATTTCACTGGGTTCATCCTGTTCTCAAAAACCTTTTTCTTCAGGAAATCAATTGTTGTCCCTTTTGAACTCTAATGTTGGTATGATTAGGTAGGTTTTGTGAATATCTGTGATGTATTTCATCTTCATAACCAACTGTGATATTCTGAGAGCTAATTCTGTTAAGTATGACATTTAAGGACAATTCTCTTCTACTTCAATAAGTGGTTATTTGGTATAAATTAGTAATGTAGTTCCACCTAAGCTGCAGTAACTGAAGATGAAATTTAGCAATTTTCTAACTAATTCAATCTACGTAGACTATCTATAAAATAAAATGAATCCTTACTTTCCTTGTAGAAATTCACTTTTGTGTAACCTTAGGTGTTCTCCAAACAGTTGGTACTTGAAATCAATATGGATGATGTATAAAGCAGTAAGTGTATGGATTATTTAGAACTTGAAACAGCAAAGTTATCTCAAATGTATGTGCCATTTCAAACCTTCCAAAGTGCTTTTTTTCTTTATCCCATGTTACTTGGAAGTACAAATAATGCTAAAATTATATGTTAGTTTCCATTATTACCCTTATAAAAACAAATTACAATGGAAGCACTTTGTAAGGAAGTTTTTTACCCTTATGAATAGTATACCGTGATTTAAGACTATTATTTGGAATGATGTGAAACTCACCCATATTAAAAGATAATTAGCTTTTGCTTTATAGTTTTAATGGGGAACTACAGCATGAGTTTTGTTTCTGTCTTAGTAGGAATGGAATTGGCTACTGTGAGAAATGGAAATTTTCCCCTTGCGCCACATTTTTACTCCTAGAGATGATGAAAACTGGGCACAACTTTAATACAATAGTGTATATACTTTTTACTCTTAAGATATTTCTAAAGATAAGTAAATAAAAACCTTTTTAAAAAGGGGAGGGGCACCTGGATAGCTCAGTTTGTTAAGCAATTGCCTTTGGCTCAGGTCATGATCCCAGGGCCCTGGGATGGAGCCCCACACTGGGCTCCCTGCTCTGTGAGGATCCTGCTTCTCCCTCCCCTTCTGCTGCTCTGCCTGCTGTGTTCTCTTGGTCTCTCTGTCAAATAATTAAATAAAATCTTAAAAAAAAAAAAAAAAAAGATTTTCTAAAGAGACCTAAACCATGGTTTATAATGAGTTGGCATAGGTAATACTTGTTTATTCTTTCAACTTGCTACTTGAAACTATCCTTCAATTTTACTATTTTGGATAGGAAAACATCATATTTGTTTAATGGTTGTTTAAGTAGAGGGTAGGTACTGCTTAGGATATGATACAGGATAATAATGGAAAACATTAAACAAAAAGTCTAAGAAGCTCAGAGAGCTTTGTACAGGATAAATACTAAAATAAACAAACAAATACACACACACATACACACAAACCCACAACCAGTCACATCACAGTCAAACTGCTGAAGACCAACACAGAGAAAATCTTGAAGGTATCCAGGCAAAAGTTACATTGCATAGAAAAGAACAAAGGCAGCAATAGAAATGATAAAAAATAAAATACATGGAAAGCGATGAGTAAAGGACAGACAGAGCTAGGTAGGGAGAGATAGGTAGGGGAGCATGGGATCAGGCTCACAAAATTAAAAAATGTGGGATACAAAAGGAAACCAGAGAAAAAGGAACAAACCAGACTATCCTGTCCTAGGTGTCTGAGGTGGGGTCTTGTTATAATAGCTACTTATGACCAACAAAATTACCAGACCTTAAAAAGGAAGTAAGCCATTAAGGATGTTATCACTAATCCTTGCTCAAAGGTGCTATCAATAGAGATACTAAAAGGATTTATTTTTCCTGGTTAGCTTTCTATAAAAAGACCATCTCGAAAAAGTCTCCAGGGGCAACCCTTGTCAAGAGGCTTTCACTCCTGAGAGTTTTTTCTGTATCCTCACTTAATAAACTCTATCCATTTACTCAGTCTCCTTTGTCCCTGAGATTCATTCTTGGATTCCACAAGACAAGAACCTTGCTTTCTTGCTTCAGAGATGACTGAGAAAAAGTGATAAAAGCATCAGTGAGTTGTGGAAGAAATTAAAAGAACATAAAAATGTATAACTGAAACCCCAAAAGAGGTTGGGTAACAGGGAGGACAGAAATTATTTAAAGAATAATGACTAGATTTTTCTCTAAATTTGGTCAAAATTATAAAAGCATATATTCAAGATGTTCAATGAGCTACAAACACTAGAAACATGAAAAAAATCATTCATAATTAAATTCATTAAAACCAATTTTAAAGAGATCTTAAAAGAAACCAGAGAGGGAAAAAGAATCATAACAAAGAAACTGAGATGTGAATGATTGCAGACTTCTAACTGGTAACAGGGGAAGGAAAAGGACAACATCTTATGTACCAAAAGAAAAAAAAAAAAAATACTGTCCTGGTTGTATATGCAGTATTACTCTCAAAACTGAAGTGACTGATATCATTAGGAATGCCAGCATATTTTTGGACTTCCAAAAATCCACCTCTCATAAAAGTAATGACAACAGTGGCAAAATTTGTTAAAATCTACTTTTTCAGATCTCTGGAAATTAACCTAAGTTTTCAACAATCTTAGGAGTGTCTATTCAAGAAAAATAACTGATCTTTGATAAGTACAATGTGATTTCTGGTATTTAAACCTATCCCATTACCATATCCCTCTCTTAACTCCAAAAGCAGTTTTGAAAATCAATAGTCCCTCACTTATGGACAATAGCAGAAGCTTAGCAGCCACTGGATAAAAAGTATTTTTGGAGCTCCCAAATCACCTTTCTTAGAGAACTGGCATTATCTGAACTGTTTAGAGTTTCTCTGGAAATACTCAGGTAGATGATCTGTCTTTATTTGACCTTATTTAGACCTATACAGGGTAAAGGCTCTTTTTCCTGGGGGCATTATTTAGTGGCAGTTGTTTAACATCTCAGTTGCCAGAGGTGGTAATAATAGTTGTGGCAAATAATACCTCAAGGGGGGCGGGTAAAAAACTTTAAAGGAAAACCTAGGCAATGAGATATTATAAGGAGCTTTGAAAATCTCAGATATGTTCAAGGGTATCCAGAGGAACACAAACATACACAGGGTGGCACACATGGCTGGGAATATATGCACGCCTAGAGAAGATTGGAGAAGACCCTAAGGTCTCCTCTCTGGTAGGTCTGGAGATACTTTGCCCAAGCAGAAAGTGAAATCTAAAGCAGAGTCACAAACTGCTTGCCTAAGCCCTAGAGTTGTATTCCAGGATACATACAGCCCATTGGCAAAGGCTGTGAGACTTACTGACTTCAGTCATTTAAAAAATTTGCAGTGATTAGCTGACCACTGAGCTAAGCTAGCAAAGATCTTACTAGCTACCCAGTAATGAAAAATACACACTACAGAGCTGATTTAAAAAAGTCAATAGCAGCAAAACCAATGAAACCCACAGCAATAACAAAAAACACTAGTGGTGATGGGAGGCAATCTGTTCAATAGTTGCCACATTGTATGCATGCATCCAGTTTTCAGCAAGGATTAGGGGACATACAGAGACAGAGGTATTATACACTATTAACAGGAAAAAATATATAGTCAATGGAAACTGTCCTTAAGGAAGCCCAGAAGTTAAAATTACTATAGAAATCTTTTAAATTAGCTATTCTAAATGTGATTAAGGATATAAAGGAAGCCATATTTAAAAATTAAAGTATGAGAATGATGTCTTACCAAATAGAGACTATCAAGAGATAAAATTTACCAAAAAACTAAGCAAATAAAAATTCTGGATTATAAAGGTATAATAACTGAAATGAAAAATTTACTAGAAGGACTCAACATTTGAGCTACCAGAAAAAAAAAAAAATCAGAAAACTTTGAATTGGGCCAGGAGATTAGCCAATCTGAGAAACAAAAAAAAAAAAACAAAGAATGACATGCAGGACACCATTTAATTGTACCAGCATATACATAATGGAGAGTATGTTTACGAGAAGAAAAGGAAAGATATGGACAGAAGGAATATTTGAAGAAATAATGCTTGCAAAATTTTCAGCTTCACTGAAAATGCTAATACACACATCCAAGAAGTTTAACAAACTCTACCCTGGAAAAATTCAAGTAAATTCACACTAGAGATATCAAAATAAAACTTTTACAGAGCATCTTGAAAGCAGCAAGAGAGAAGTGATTCAACATGTCTAAGAGATTTTCAGTAAGATTAACAGATAATTTCTTATCATGGAAGACCAAAACCAGTTGATGTCATGTTCAAAGTTCTGAAAGAAAAAGACTGTCAATCAAAGATGCTGTAGGCAGCAAGCTGTCCTTCAAATATGAAGCAGAAATTAACACCTTTCCAAATAAACAACTGGGAGAATTTGATACTAGAAGACCTGACTTACAAGAAATACTATATTAAAATTTTTTGTGCTTCAAAGGACACCATCAAAAAGTAAAAAGATGGGGGTGCCCGGATCTGGATGGCTCAGTTCATTAAGCATTCAACTCTTGATTTCAGTTCAGGTCATGATCTCAGGATCATGAAACTGAGTAAAGCCCTGCCTTGGGCTCTGTGCTGGGTGTGGTGCCTGCTTGGGATTTTCTCTCTCCCTCTGCTCCTCCCCCATCTCCCCCCAATTTCACATGCGCACACATGTGCACGCTCTCTCTCTCAAGGAAAAAAAAAAAGAAAGAAAGGAAAAAGCTGACCCATAGAATAGGGGAAAATACTTAGAAAATATTATGAGACTAGTCTCAAAAATATTTAACAGACTCTTAAAATACAACAATAAAAATGCAAATAACCCAACTTAAAAATGGGCAAAGGGTTTTAGGAGATATTTCTCCAAGTTAGATACACAAATGTCTAGTAAGCACACAAAATAATGCTAAATATCGTATTTCATTAGGGAAATGCAAATCAAAAATCACAGTGAGATACAACTTCACACCTACTAGAATGGTTACAATAAAGAAGATAAAAAATAACATGCGTTAGTGAGGATTTAGAGTAACTGGACCTTTATACATTGCTGATAGAAATATAAAATGACACAACTGCTTTGAATAACAGTTAAGCAGTTCTCCAAAATATTATATTTAGAGTTAGCATATAACCCACCAATTCCATTCCTGGTTATATTTTCAAAAGAATTAAAAACATATGTCCACACAAATAACTTTTACAGGCATGTCCATAACAGCATTATTCATAATAGCCAAAAAGTGGAAATTACTCAAATTCCCATTAACTGATGATTGGATAAACCATATGTGGTATATCTATACCATGGAATAATACTTATAAATAAAAATTAATGATAAATGCTCCAGGATGGATGAAACCTGCAACTATTATGCTGGGTGAAAGAAGTCAAACAGAAGATGCTATATATGGTATGATTCTACTTGTATGAAATGTCTAAAATAGACAAAACCCTGGTGATGCAGTAAGTTAATAGTCATCAGGACTGGGAGTAAAGAATGAGGAATAATTACTGTAAGGTTTTATAGGTGAGATAACACCTGGCAAGGTAGGCGCAAAGCAAGATATATTAAAGGCACTCTCTGGTGAAGTTTCAGGGCTCAGGAGAAGGGGAGCCAGGAAAGTCATGCCAGGAGGAGGTGGGTACCCTCGGGCGAGGTTCCTCAACTCTGGGGAGTGGGGGAAGTTGCACTGGGAGGGAGTTGGCGGGGGTCTTTTATCCAGTCAAGGTAGGGCATAGGCTCACATCCCTATTTGGTGATAGGAAGATATGGGGTGAGGGCTCCTGATACTCCTGTTTCCTGCATAGGTATCGGGTTACCTATGAAGATGTGACCTGGGCGTACACCCTTTTGGCAGGAGAGTGTAGGGTTAAGGAAGTTGGGGAGGGGACTGGAAGATGGTAGCCCTTCTATTGTTCCTCCTGCATTCCCAGAACCCCCAACCAAACAACTACCAATGAATATGAGCATCTTTTGGAGGTAATGAAAATATTCTGGAATTAGATAGTGGTGATGATTGTACAACTTTGTGGATATACTAAGAACCATTCAGCTTTACACCTTAAGATATAAATTTTATGGTATGTGAATTATATCTCAATAAAAAAACCACAGCGAAAATAAATTTTTAAAGATGCACAAAAACTGAAAGAATTGGGGCACCTGGGTGGCTCAGTGGGTTAAAGCCTCTGCCTTCGGCTCAGGTCATGATCCCAGGGTTCTGGGATCAAGCCCCGCATCGGGCTCTCTGCTCAGCAGGGAGCCTGCTTCCTTCTCTCTCTGCCTGCTTCTCTGTGATCTCCGTCTGTCAAATAAATAAAGTCTTAAAAAAAAAAAAAAAGAATTTATTCCTAGTAGACATTCACTTTGGGAAATTTTAAAGGCATTTCTTCAGGCGGAAAGAATATGATAACATACATAAACCTGTACTCAAACACTAGAAGAGCACCCAAAAAATGGTCACTACATGAGTAACTACATTAGAATTTTTCTTTTTATCATTACATCTAGTTAAAAGATAGTTGAGAGGAAATTTCCATTGTCTGCTGAAATAGAGTAACAGCCTTCCTACCCAAGACAACCCAAAAAAAAAAAAAAAAAAAAGGCAGGCAGTGGGGTTAAAATGTAACAAACAGTAGTTGTCCAAAGACTTGACTTTAGGTGAGAAAGGCAGTATTCCCTAAGAGACAGGGAATGATGTAGTGATCCCTTTGGTTGCCCCAATTTACTCCTTAAGAAAACATCCTGGCTGGGACACAGGAGACCCATGTGTACCTTGGCAAACTCCCCAAGTAGGTAAAATTGAGAATTTGAGGACACCCAAGGCTAGATTTCACAGGACAGGGTGCTAGAAAGGAGAGATCTTGACAAAGGGTAACTTATAAATAGACAGGGGATTCCTGTTGAGTATTCAGCTGAGTACTGATTAGCACATGTGTGAATAATGTACCTAAGAGGACAGGGGTTTAAAAAAAAAAAATGACCTTGTGCTAATGCAAGCATAATGTCTGTTTCCTCAAGCCAGACTAAAAAGAATTCTTAATTCAAAAGGTATTCGGTACTTGGAAGGGTTTTTGCTTTGTTACTGGTGACTGATCTGCCAAGAATCAAGATTGATCTGAACAAGCAGAGAGATGGGCCTGTGTTAATTTTCGGTGTCAATTTGGCTGTATCACAGTGTGCCCACTTGTTAGGGTAAACATTGTTTTGGCTGCGTCTGTGAGGGTATTTCTGGATGAAATTAGCATTTAAATCAGTGACCCATTAAAGCAATCTGCCCTTCCCACCATGGTCAGATTATCATCCAATCCACTGAGGAACAAAAGGAGTTGGAAGGAAGAGGAACAAAAGAGAAGAGGAAGAATTTGTCCTTTCCTTTCTGATTGCAAGTGTCCTCCTTCGTGCCCAGCCTACCATTAAGGATCCCATCCTCCCCCACCTCCCCACCAGCCACCATAGTTTGTTTTCTATAGTGAAGAGTCTTATGGTTTGCTTCCCTCTCTGTGTTAATTTTCTTTTATGTTTCCTTTTCTTCCCTGAGTTCATCTAAATGGGTGTTTTGTTTCTTTCCTGATTGCTTAAACTATGACATTGATATTCTGCCCCTGATGCTCCTGGTTCTCAGGACTTCAGTCTCCTACTGAATGATACCACCAATTCTCCTCCACCTCCAGCTTGCAGAAGGAGGACTGTGGGACTTTTCAGTTTCTATGACTGCATGAGCCAATTCCTTCTAATAAATCTCTTTCCCCCTCTCTTTCTCTGTTTATATAAGTATAGTATTGATTCTCTTTCTCTGGAAAATCCTGGCTAATATGGCCTGCTTAACAGAACAAAAAGTAAGACTACAAATAATCAAACTCTTTCCAAATAACTTTACTGCATCTCAGCTTAAAACACAAGAATATTTATGGGAGTACAAATACATTCAGCAATTAACAAGATAGATTCCATAATGCTGTCATACAAAGAAGTTACCAGCATGAAAAGAAGCAGCAAATATGACCAGAAATGAGGAGAAAAAATCATTGAAAAACAATCTGACATTGGCACTAATATTAGAATTAGGAGACAAAGGCATCAAAACAATTACTGTAAATGTATTTTAAAAGTAAAGATCCGAAAAAAAAAAAAAAAAAAAGTAAAGATCCGAAACATTAAAAAGATCCAAATGAAATGTCTAAAGATAAGAAACAGACTGTATGAAATATATAATACACTAAGTGGGACTAATGACAGATTACTCAGGAAAAAGATGTGTAATTTGATTCCTCTGATGGAAGGGGGTGGGGCAAAAGAAGAAATGATGGGTAATAATTTTCCAAATCTGATGACAACTCCAAACCCAGAGATCTAAAGTCAAGAAGTTTCAACAATAATAAACATGAAGAAAGCTACCCCAAGGCAAATGTAACGATTAAGAGAAAATCTTAGGTGTAGCTAGAAGAAAAGGACATAATACATAGAGATAAAGAAAAAAACATATATATACATATATATCATCAGAAACTGTAAAGAATAATGGCTAACATCTTGAAATTACTGAAAGAAAAGCTCTCAAACTAGAATTTTATTCCTGTAAAAATATCTTTCATTAAGAAAGGTAAAATAATGGCTTTTTTAGACATATGTAAGCTGACAAAATCAATCATTAGCAGAACTATACTAAGAGAAATACTATAGAAATATTATACTATGCCTATATATAGGCATAAGGAAAATGCTAACAAAATAGAAAAACAAACTATATATTAAAAGAAAATATTTATATATCATATGTCTACTAAAGGCCTTGTATTCAGATTATATAAACTCTGAAAACTCAATTTTTAAAAATCAGTTAAAAAAAAACGGCCAAAGAATATGAACAAGACACTTTACTAAAGAAACTACATGGAAGGCAAATAGCCATGTGAAATGATTCTCAACATTAAATAAATATAAATTAATTTATAAATAAATATAAATTAACGTCACAATGAGATATATATCTATTAGAATGGCTTTTAAAAACTGACAATGTGAGTGTTGAGGAGAATAGCACTCCGATTCATTGCTGGTAAAACGAAAAATGTTTCAGCTACTTTGAAAATCAGTTTTGTTTCTTTTATAGTGAAACACATACTTACCTTTCAACCCAGCCACCCTACACCTAAGTATTTGGCCAAGTGAATTGAAAACTTAGTATATAAAAAGTTCTAAATATGAAAAATCAGTATATGGATGCATGACTTTATTTATAATAGCCCCAACTTGAAACAACCAAAATTTCCTTCAACAGGTGAATGGATAATCAAAATGTAGTACATCCATATGACTGAATATTACTCAACAATAAAAAGGAATTAATTATTCATAAATGTAAAACATCAATGAATCAATAGTACACGTCTGGTAAGTGAAAAATGTCACACCCAATGGTTACATGTTTATATCTAATTTTTATAACATTCTATAAAATGAAAGGAAAACTAAAGGGAAAGAAAATACATCAGTGGATATCAGGGGTTGATGGTGGTAGAAGGTGCTATCTACAATGAAGAACAAGGCATTTTTAGGTGGTTGAGGAAGATATTCTATACCTTATGTTTTGTTGGTGGTGTTACAGGACTATATGTGTTTGTCAAACTCACAGAATTATATACCAAAGAGTATGCTTTTTAATGTATATAAATTATGCTTGAATAAAATTCTGATTTAAAAAATGAGATAATTTTGGAGAACAGATGGAATACTGGACTGGACAGAATCCTTAAAATACTCATATATTCAGGCAACAGATCATTTATATGTGCTTGTGGTTTGAAGGGATGATAAAATATAGTGAGCCAATACAGACAGAAAGGTAATAAGGCTATGGGCCAACTATCGGGGATACCAAAATAAATACATTTCCATCCTTAAGAAGTTCATAGTTTACTGAGGGGAACAATCCCTTTAACTGCTATAACTAGGAAATAATGTTATTTGGTGCCATAAAAGAGCTAAAATAATAAAGTATTCCTGAATCCTACAAGTGGGATAAATGACCAGACATAGGGGACAGGGCAGAAGACAGCCTGGAAGGGACATAAGCAAGGATATAAAAAGAAATAAGGTTTTCATGAAGGGAAGAGGCTAATAAATAAGTTTTCATTTACCTAAAAAGTTTTTAAAAAGCTAACATAGGCATATTGGAACACATGCTTATGATACCAAATTCAAAATACCATGTAGATTTTTATTCATAAGTGTGATCTTTTATCAGTATTTGTAGATATTTATAGATACATTCTTTAAATCTATAAGCAAGTATATATGGATTTTTTTAAAGCAGCAGCATAGCATATTATATACTTTAATTTAATTAATTTTAATTTTCAATTAAAATGCATCATGGAGATTATTGCTTATCAGTATAAAACTAACCATAATAAAATCATTATAGTTATCATCTGCATTTTATTTTCTTACTGATAATTTTAAGGTTTATAATTATTATTCTGCTTATCTTCATCATTACTCTTTAATAAAATATATCAACATTTCTATTTCTTTTGATAGTGGGAGTCTTGGTATGAATAATGAGGCATACATCCATTTATTTTCACCTCCATCCCCTTCCTTTCAAATCTAACTTTAATAACTTACATTTTTTTTAATTATTTACTTATTTATTTATTTACAAGCAAGAGAGAGGGCACAAGCACAAGGAGATGTAGGCTCCCCCACTAAACAGGGAGCCCAATGCAGGGTTGGATCCCAGGACCCTAAGTTCATGACCTAAACAAAAGGCAGATACCTTGCTGACTGCCACCCAGGTGCCCCATATATTTTTTAATTTTCTTGTTCGCTTTTTATCCCTCTCCTATTTATTTAACACTTTAATTGCTGGATACAACAGTGAACAGAGGAACAATAACAATAACAAATCATCATAGAGTTTACGTTCTAGTGTGAGGATACAGGCAATTAATAAATGTAATATATATTATGCCATAAGATCTATGAGGAGGGGTAAAAAACAAGTTGGAGTAACAGAATGTGCTAGAAGGAAGAGGGTAAGTGGCAATTTTAAGTAGATCCATCAAAGAAGGACTCACAAATCAGATACCATTTCAGAAAAGGCAGTGGAAAGTAAGGGATTGAGCTTTTCTAATGTGCATTTCTCAGAGAACAGTATCCCTATAGTCTACTTCTTTGGCTTTTTTCATTTTCTGATGGGTTAACTTCTCACCCTTTAATTCCCAAATTTTCTTTAGATTTCTTCTACCATAATTTCTAAGAATTCTTTTTTATTTTCTTAGTGTTCCATTTACATAAAATTCTGTTCTCACTTTATGTGCATATCTTCTCCTCTCTGGGGATATTATATTTTTTAATGATTTCTTGTATTTCATATATTTCAAGATATTTCATATCTTGATGCATATTTAAGTCTAAAATGAGTCTCTTATAACAGTTTCTTATAATTCCCCTTTCCTTTGTTATGCCCGAGTTTTCGCATCTGAGAGACTACCAAGGAGCCAACACCGATGCAATCACACGAGGGTTTATTTAACAAACTTAAGCTTGGGCCCAAGTATACCTGACACAGCAGAGTAGGGACTTGGACCCTGAACCAGATTACAGTCAGAATTTTTAAAGGCAGAGTAGGGGTGGACTCAGAGGTGGGTGAGGACAAAGGGAATTATGGATGATATAAGTCTCTAAGGAATTTTGGAAGCAAGGTCTCCAGGACCTTGAGGGACTAGTTATTGTTGGGAGAAAGGTTATTTATTACTAGTAATAAAAATCTTCCCGTGAGACCCTGTAGATGTGTATCAGTGGGCCATATGCTTGGGAATGATTCTCAACACTATCTTGGAAGTTTAGAGTTAAAGTTTCACATTTCTCCTATCAAGTGTCCTTGTTAGTGAGATTTAGATTTAGAAGAAATTTAACTTTATTTCCATTTCCTTCCGCCTCAGCCTCCTATAGTTTTATGGTGGGGAGGGCGACATTAGGGCTTGGGGAACTAAGTTATTTGCCTCTGGAAATTGGGCTATTGTTAAGATAGCTTCTTTGTTGTAAATCTCTAAAACATTTGTAAACCAAGGGAGACTCCTGTCTTACAGGACTGTGATCTCTGCAAGTTAACTATTTGTTTTTCTTTTAGGGCAGCCAGGGGTAATAACACATACTACGGAAGGGAGGGGAGCGGGTGGAGAGGGGGTGCAAGGTGCCAGCTTTTGCTTTGTCAAGTTGTCTGTACTTACGTCAGGGCTAGACTCGAGGTGGGTACAGCCTTGTTTTTCTTGGCCTCTACACCTTTTGTCTCTCATTTTGCAATGTCTTCTCAAAGGTTATGTAAGGTTATGTATTCATATTTCATCAGACTAAGGCATTAAAAACTTAAGGGTAAGCTACATCAACTGATGGATTATTTGTGCAAATTGATCAGATGACAATCAGGGCTTTTCACTGGGGCAGTCCCAGATACTTGCATTTACAAGCAATTTTCTTCTATGACTTCTTTGATACACAGATTTGTACTTAATCCCACTGTTTTTAATAGAGCATATCTTCCTCACACTCCCCCTTTCCTGCTCTGCCTGAGTCCGAGGCTTTTAGATCAGTTTCTCCAAAAAATGCATCTATAGTCTATTAAGGATAATCACCTTGCTTGGAGATGTGGACGAAAGGGTCCGGCTGGCTTACCTTCTCCATGAGTGGGCTTTATACCCCTTGTTTAACCTGAAAGGTCATCCTCAAGAGACTCTGCAGCCAGGTGCAGCTTACTTCTTACTGGATTCTCACTCAATAAGTATTTTTACTTTCTCAGGTCTGCTAAAGATTCCATCCACCTTTTCTTCTTTTTTATTTGTATTTCTTTATCTGCAAAACATGAGGGAAAACAGCCAGCTATAAGCCTTCCCAGGATGATTATAGACATGAAGTAAAATAATGGACTTGAAGGCTTCTTTTAACCTCTGCAACCGATGTTGGTCTCCTCCCTCTGCTCATGGTTGTACAATTGCCTCCTTTTAATTCCTTTAACACTTCGTAGGGCTTCTTGGATTTGGGTCTGTCTCACATGTTCTTCCTTCTATCTGGAATGATATTTCTTCAGTCTTTTCTTGTCTTTTTTTGATATAACATCTAATACATTCACAAGTACAAAATTGTAGAGAATTGTAATTTTGTGAATATTAAACCAACACCCAACCCAGAAAATAAAATTTTACTTAATTTACCTTCATTTAACCTCTTTAGCTTTACCTCTAAATTTACCTCTGTGACTGTCTTCTAAGCCAATCCCTTTCAAAATTAATCCTTACCCCACATTCTAAAATTTATTCCTTTTCTATTTAAAATTATTCTATCACATATTTGTATATAAGTTGACACTTTATTTAGTATATTTTATTAGGGTTTTATAAATAGTATTATACTGTAAGCAGTGATCTGGATCATGCTTTTCTCTCTCAATATTATGCTTTCATGCTTCATTCGTGTTATTCAATAGTTCATTTATTTTCATTGCTGTAAGATATGTTATTATACTCAAATTCTGTAATTTTCTATATATTTTCTAATGGCTTTATTTTTTTAATTCTAGTATAATTAACTTATAGTATTACATTAGCTTCAGGTTACAATATAGTGATTCGACAATTCTATACATTACTTAGTGTTCATCATGGTTAAGTGTACTCTTAATCTCCTCCACCTATTTCACCTATTCTCCCCACCCCCACCTCCCTTGTGGTAACCACCAGTTTGTTTCTATATTTAAGAATCTGTTTTTTGGGATGCTGGGTGACTCAGCTGGTTGAGTATCCAACTCCTGATTTCAGCTCAGGTCATGATCTCAGGGTTGTGAGACTGAGCCCATACTGGGCTCTGCACTTATCAAGGAGCCTTCTTGAGGTAGGCCTCTATTGCTAAAACTTCCCTCTTAGAACAGTTTTTGTTGAATCACAAAGTTATTGACCATTTATGTTTTCAATTTCATTTGTCTTCATGTATTTTTTTTTTTTTGACTTCTTGGTTGACTCATTCATTGCTTAGCATGTTATTTAACCTCCACATATTTGTATTCTTTCCAGATGTTTTTTGTGGTTGATTTCTAGTTTCATAGGATTGTGCTAAGAACAGTTGCATGGTATGACTTCAGTCTGAATTTATTGAGATTTGCTTTGTGGCCTAAAGTGTGATCTATTTTAGAGAGTGTTCCATGTGCAATTGAAGAGAATGTGTATTCTACTGTTTGGGGATGAAATGTTCCGAATAACTATGTTAGATCCATCAGATCTAATGTGTCATTCAAAACCACTGTTTCCTTGTTGATTTTCTGTTTGGATGATCTATTCATTGATGTGAGTGGTGTGTTAAAGTCCCCTACCATCACTATATTACTATTATTACTTGTTTCTTTGCTAACAGCTGCTTTATATATTTGGGTGCTCCCATGATGGGTGTATAAATATTTATAGTTATTCTATCTTCTTGCTGAGTTGTTCTCTTTATGATTATATAGTATCCTTCTTTGTCTCTTGCTGCAGTATCTGTTATAAAGCCTATTTATTGATATAAATTTTGCCATCCCAGCCTTTCTTTTCATTTCCATTTACAAGATAAATACTTTTCCATCCCTTCACTTTCAGTCTGCACAGGTATTTAAGTCTAAAATGAGTCCCTTATAACAGCATATGGATGTGTCTTGCTTCTTTATCCATTCTGTCACCCCATGTCTTTTGATTGGAATGTTTAGAAAGTTTACATTCAATGTAATTATTGACAAGTATGTACTTACTGACATTTTGTTACTTGCTTAATGATTGTTTTTATAGTTTCCTGCTCTTCCTATTTTTTTTTTTTTCTGTCTTCTATCATGGTTTGCTGGCTTTCTTTAGTGATATACTTTACTTTTTGGATATTTGTTACTGGTTTTTTTGTGCGTGTGTGTGTGTGTGTGGTTACCATTAGATTTGTATGTAACATATTCTGTATACAGTAGTTGACATTAAGATGATGGCTACTTAAGTTTGAATTCATTCTAAGAGCACTACATTTTTACTCCTTTTCCCCCACACTTTAGGTATATGGTATCACACTTTAAATTCTTTCATTTTGTGAATCCCTTGACTGATTTTCATAGACTTACTTAATTTTACTGCTTTTGAGCTTCCTACTTTTCTAACTCCTACTTATGGTATTTCCCTTCCACTCAAAGGGTTCCCTTTAACATTCTTATAGGGCTGGTTTAGTGGTGATGAATTCCTTTAACTTTTGTTTGGGAAACTCTTTATCTTCTTCTATTCTGAATGATAGCCTTGCTAGTTAGAGTATTCTTGGTTGCAGATTTTTTTCCTTCTAGTACTTTGAATATATAATGCTACTTCCTCTTGGCCTGCAAAATTTCTGCTGAAAATCTGCTGATAGCTATAGGGGGTTTCCTTTGTATGTACCTGCTTTCTTTTCTCTTGGTGATTTTGAAATTCTCTCTTTATCGCTACCTTTCACCATTTTAAATACTAAGTGTCTGGGTGTGGACCTCCTGTTGATTTTGCTGGGGTCTCTCTCTGCCTCCTGGGTCTGAATTTCTGTGTCCTCCCCCAAATTTTCAGTTTTCAACTATTATTTCTTCAAATAAATTTTCTGTCCCCTTCTCTCTCTCTCTTCTCTTTCTGGGATCCCTATACTGCAAGGATTATGATGATGATGATGTCCCTGAGTTCCTTAAGTTTGTTTTTATTTTTTATTATTTCTCTCTCTTCCATTCAGCTTGATTACTTTCCATTACTCTGCCCTCCAGCTTACTGATCCTTTCTTCTGCTACTTCTAGTCTACTACTTAAAGAAGAAATGTATCTTTAAATATATTTTTAATTTCAATTATTGCATTATTCTTCTCTGATTCTTTTTTTATGTTTCCTATCTCTCTTTGAGTGTCTCTGTGAAGCCCTCAACTCTTTTCTCAAGTTCAGTGAATATATTTATGAATATTACTTTCAATTCTCTATCATGCATATTATTTATCTCCATTTCATTTATCTCTCTTGCTGTGATTTTGTCTTCTCTCATTTGGAAATATTCCTCTATCTCATCATTTTGCTATGTCTGTTTCTATCTGTTAGGAAAGTCAGGTATGTCTCCTGCTCTTGAAAATAGTGGCCTTATGAAGAGGTATTATAGTGCCCATCAGTATAATGTTCCCTGTTCACCAGAACCTGGAACTTCAGGGATGTGTCATGTGTGTCTAAGCCATTTTTGCCTTCAGCTTAGTTGTCCGAAGTATATCTCTTTGCTTGTTGTGAAAAGGGTTTAGTTCCTGTGTTGTTAGTGGGCCAGTCTGGGACCACCTTGGGCTTGAGTTGGGTCAGACTAAGGGTTTGCCAGAGCTGTGGTCCCAAGTGGTGATGTCATTTGGGGGGCTGTTTGCACTCCGCCAGGCTTGTGGTGCTTTTGGAAAATTCCTATGGAGGAAGAGTTGGAGGGAAAGGGTTCACAGAAGAATGTATGGGCAGGGCACACTGTTAACAAGCTAGGTGGAGCATTCTCATATTGTGCTGGTTCCTCCAGGGCCTGTGTGTTTAGCCTGATAAGCAGGGTAGGCAAGTGGCAACCTTCAGCTCTTTTGTTCTTAAACACATTTCCCCAAAATCCCTACCCTTCTAGCACATGTTCTGAGATTAATAAATAAATCTCCTTCCAGTATACCCCAGGTGTTTTTTCAAACAGCTGCTTCTATACTATATCTCAGCAGGACTGTTTGTTGTGCTTAAGGGCAGAAACTCAGTTTCCTATTGCCTTCCACCATTCACAGAGCTGCCTGCTGATTTTTAAAGTTCCAGGTATTAAGCCCCAGTGATTATTAGGCCTCTTTGGTTTTCAAAGTCAAATATTATGGGGATTCATTTTCCATGTGTGGATGCCCCCTGCCTGGGGTGGGGGTCTAGTTGTCTCCCTTCTACATGACTGCTGCATTCATCTCCTGATGATAGTCCTGTGGATCAGTCTGGCTCCAGACCAAGTCTCTGCTCTTCCAACCCCATTTTGATGTGGCTTCTTCTCCACGTTTAGCTGTGAAGAGTCTATTCTGACAGTCTTTGGGGAATTTATTTACACTGATGTGAATGTACTCTAGTTATATGGTGGGAGAAGGGAAGCTTAAGTTCCTCCTATTCCACCATCTTCCCTGGAAGTCTGTATATATCGTATTATGTTTATTTATTCATTAGTTGATGGACCTTTGGGTTGTTTTTACTTTTTGGCTATTATAAATGCTGCTATGAATATCTGTTTACATGTTTTTGCATGAACAAATATTTTCATTCCTCTTAAGAAATGAAAGGGTGGAATTACTGCATTCTATGGTAATTCTGTTTTACTTTTTGAGAACCATTAAACTGTTTTCCACAGCAGCTGTGCCAATTTATATTCCCATCACCAATATATGTCTCCATTATATTTTAAACTCAATGAGGAGAAGAACTCTTATCTGTTTTGTTCACCATTATATACCTAGTACTAGGGTATAAAGCCTGATACATAGAACATTCTTTTTTTTTACATAGAACATTCTTGACATAGATATATAGAATAAATAAATGAAATAGTATAGATATTTTTCAAAACTATATTCCTAGGACATATAGAAAGTGTTCAATAAATGTTAAAATAATACTATTATTACCTCTTGAATTTATACTTTCTTGAGCCTGTGTCTATATCACAGAGTTAAAATTCAGCCAAAATTAGTCTGAATTATGTAAGTGTCTGATGATTTCAGGAAAGAATGCCTGATAAAATTGATCTGAATCTTACTGGCAACTACTCTGCCTGCAATAAAAAATATTGGAATATTGAATAATTTGCCAATCCTGCAAACTACTTAAAGCTATACAAGAAGAGCAGCGGCATAAAATTGTGACTCAGGGAAAATAGCACTAGACTCTCAACCTCCTCTTGGATGAACAGTTGAAGTGATCTCAAAGTGTGGAAAACAGTTTAGTGATCTCAAAGCTCCCATCCAATCAGGTGATAAGGAAATTTAAAAGTGTGTTAGATAGCAAAATATTATACCTACTCCAACAGCCTGCTAGTTAGTGTCATTCCCCAATCCATTTTGTATGTACTAGCCCAGATTATCTTTTATCATGAACCATAATTATCCAACTTTGCTATTAACACCTCACTGCTTTTAGTATTATGTTTAAACACTAATATAGTCTACAGGTACTATATAAAGGTATTCATGACTAACAGTTACAGACATAGCTAAATGGCCCAGATTCAATTTTTGGTTTTACTCTTTCCTAGCTGGATGAATTGAGGAGTTGTAAGTTACCTAAGCCTCAGATGTTTCATCTGGAAACTAAAATAATAGTATTAATATTTGCTTTATGGATTTGTTTTATTAAGTACATCTATATCTATACCTATATAGACATAGATAGGTTCATATCTGGAGATATTCATATATGTAGACATACCTATATAGATACAGATATAGATATAGATATAGATAGATATGGATATATCATGATAACTTAGAAGAGTACTTGGCACACATTAAGTACTCTCTAAGTGCTAATTGCTATCATTTTAATTGTTTTCCTTATGTAGTTATTGGCCCTTGTGCACCTTTCCAGTCTTTTCAAATGCTATTGGCTTATCCCTTGCTATGGCCCAGACACACCAGACTTTTCTTTGCTCCTCAAATATGCCATGGCTTTCCTGTTTTCTTTGCCTGAGGCACATACTCCATCTTATAGGTGGTTAATATGTCACCTTCAGTTTCATCTTCCATGATTCTTACTCATGGGGTCTTCTAGGTTCTTTTTCTTTATACAAGCTTTCAAAATTATATTCAACTGCTTAAATTCTATTATGCATAATTTTTTAATTTCTGTCTCTCACCCACTTGACTGAAAACTCCCTTACGAATGGTACTATATTCCCTCTGCTAAAGGGATGAATAACTGATGGAAGTCATCACATGGCTATATTTTGAATAAGTAAATAAGATAACAGAGAAACTTGTAAAAATGACTACTTTAAAAGAGAAAAGCAGAGGCTAAGTAAAGAGGGACATAAGCTCTTAAAATATCAAGCTTTGCATATGACATTATCACTCATCTCAGAACACATCATGGGACCCCAAAAATCATTCTTGCCTTGACCCTCCCTGCCCCTCATCTTTGTCTCCTAGTCCTGGACTTCTTTAACCCAGATCTTCTCATGTGCTTACCCATTTGCTTTAGATGACTTGCTCCTACTTCCGCAACCTAAAACTATTGTTCATCCTATTCCTTCAGTAAACCCTTTTGGGCAAAAATTTTGCTCTAAAACAACTTGGTTGTTTACACCCTTGCCAAATCTCACACTGTGCTTTAGATTTCATTTCCCCTGTCCACATCTAAACTCCTTCCCTAGGGAAATCAGTTCCAAATGTACCAAGATATATCCTGACAGAAAAGGGACCATGGGAACAAAATCAGAATTAGCAATCACAACACAGCTACCAGATCTAAGACAGGTGACATAATCCTAAACCCCAGAGGGCCAGCTTTGATTGACATTAGTTCAGAAATCAGATATGAACAAGGGCTCCTAGTTGCTCCCATATAAGCAGAGTAAAAAAAATTTGGAGGGGCTCAAGTAGGTCAGGCCATATCCCAGTAAATTTGACCTGATTCTATAAAAACACAGCCTTTTCCTCCTTTACAAATTGGTCTACAGCTGATCCAAAATATTCCAACTTCAAGCATAATAATAAGCAGAGAATCCATTTCTCTTATTGTGTAAAGCATAATTCAAATTTAGAAGTATTTATAGCATATGCATATAATTTGTAACAAGAGACTATTCCTAAAATGTTTCAATTTCTGAATATTTCTCATACTCAGGTTGCCTGAGGAATGTTGGGAGGCTGAGGTCTCATAAACCATCTTGACAAGCTTTGCAAAAATGACTGCACTTTTGTTTTTGTTTTTTATACTAAAATCTTCAGTGGATTTTAATCTTAAACTTTAGTGGGACAAAATTCCTAAACAAAATGTGTTCAAAACTCTGTCCCAGACACTTTATGACCTTGGCAGGTCACTTCATTTTTTTTCTTTAGTCCTAGTTTGTTTCCCCTTTTAAAAAAAATAATAGTAAAGGTAATTAACTTACTGTATCATTGTGACAATTTATTAAATTAATAAAAAAATATATATTTACAATTTCTGATGCAGCACCTGCAACACTAACCATAAAGGTATGATAAATGGCGTTAGATATCTTCAAATAAGTACATATTTGAACACAGACTAGGAATATTATCTGGTAAAGATGATAATGGCTGCTGATCTATAAATTCTGCCCTATGGACCTTTTAGTGAGTTTAGAGAGATGTAAGAAACATATAAATATGGTAGCAATACTAACAATAGTATTTATACTTAAGGGTAGTACTGAACCTTCAAAAATATAGGTGTCATTTCTCCGTAGGATGGTTGGAAAAGGTGAGATTTGAACATGGCCTATAATTATGGAAACAGGAAAAGTAAAGGCTGATAAATTGGGGGAAATAACTTAAACAATAGGTTAAATACACACTGAGTAGAATACCAGTTTGTAGAGATGACCAATTCATCTAGGGAACAATCGAATTAAGGCTAAGAAGTTTAGGGCCATATTGTAGAGATGTGGGAGGCCAGGCTGATGTTTGGATTTGATATGTAGGCAGCGGGTATCGGTGATGGGTGTTGAGTAGTAAAACAGCATGTTTAGACATTGTTTTAAAAAAAAAACTAGACTTGTTATTGGAAGGAAAAGTTGGAGGAGGAAATCATAGAGAGGCATCTGTTACAAAGCCTGGAGGCACTGAAACCATCTAAACCATAAATACCTATACCACAACTGAGATAACAAAATTGGTAATAGTAAAGTTGTCTATGTTTCCTCTCTCATCTGTCTTAGTCAGGATACCAAAGCATATGAGTAACCTTACATTCTAGTCCAAAAAACCCAAGAGGAAAATTGTTAGGCTAAGAGCAAGAACCTCTATATCAATAATAAAAAGCATCAGAGCTCTGAAAGGAGAATGCTATTGCCAGCAAATTACCCCAGTGAAGTGCTGTTTTGAATTGACTTTACCTTTTAAGAGTCTTGTGCTACTGCCCTATTATGTATTCTAGAGACAACATTTTAGATACTTGCACTTTATTGAGCATAATGACAAGTTTCAAGAAATTCAGTTTTCCTCTTCCGTTAGCAAAAAGAGCATGGGTGCTTGATAACATACTCCTGAAAACTTTTCTGCCAGTTTATGATACTGTCCCCAAGAACTCCAAGAATACTAACTTTTAAGATGAGCACTGAAATTTAGGAAGAGAAAATGCCAGTATAGAGTTGGAGTGTCTCTCTCATACTGGCTTCAAAATATTTTGCCAAGATAATCTCAAAGGTCTTTACAAGAAAGCAGATAGGTGATAACTACTGTCATTCTATTGAGTAGAAGTGGGTGATCAGGTGTAGACAGGTGAAAGTGAAGGTCACCTTCATAAATTCAATGACAGAGTCATTTCAACACTTTGTCAATACACAGTAAGAATTGAGAGCTGCTGCTGAGTTACACTTTAAAGATTAGAGGGAGAAACCTTTTGCAATAATCAACCCATGCCTTGGCTGCTCAGTGATGTTTCCTGCTTCTACTTTTTTTTTTTTTTGAAAGATAGTAAAAATTGGTAGATACAAAGGTAATTAAGAATTTGACTTTCCCAACAACTTCTTAGGAGTAAGGTCTAAAATGGCTTGATCAGCCAATTTATTGGCTTTTTACAATATACAATGATAGCTACAGATTAGTCAAGGCTTTCTTGGTTTGAAAGCAACAAGATTATTCATTGAATGAATATCAGGTACCAAGCTAGGGAGATGCAAAGATGAGTTATAATTAGTGTTGTAAATAACATGCTACAGGGAGCAGAAGAGAAGAGAAAAGCATTTTCACTGGCCTGAGACAAGAGACTGGCTCTTTATAGAAGTAGTATGTATTAGGTAATAAGTTGTGGGTGCTGCAGAATTTGAGTTAGAAATGAAACTTGACAGCATCTAATCAATTTGCACTCTTAATAGAATGCAATTATAAATATATACCAATGTATTTTGAAAACATGCAAAATCTTTTCAAGTATATAGGGTTTATTTGTTTGTTTTTGTCATTTTGTGCAAAAGTCCAGTTATGTCAGAACTATCATGAACTCCATTTTATAGTTAGGAAAACAAAGACCCAAAGAGGGTCATAGCACAATAATGAAACTAAATTGACAAACAGAAGTACTAATATGCATATTTTGAACTCACTCCAATAAAGAACTTGAATATGAATATTAAAGAGATGAATTCTAAAGCAAGTCTTTCACAACTTATATTTCCATTCTACATTATTTTCTTTATAGCCTCATATCTAATTTCTTTATTTTCACACCCTAGCAACTTAAAACAAAAATGCATAAGGTGACTATCCCAACCAATGATTTACAAGGTTGTAGATATTAAAATGCAGAGTGAAGAGGCTGTGATTTTTATTTACACATAAGTTTCTTCAGTTTGCTAGCACTGTACTAAACATCCTTGAAGTGACCCACCCACTAACTTGTTTTTGTTGTTAGCAAATATTATGAAGCAATGACAACTAAACTGTTGAATTACACAGGCTGATTTCAGGTCCTATTCTAGCATTTGGGGAAGTCCAGGCAGAGACACCAAGAAGGATGGAATAAAACCACTTTAATTTACCATCATAAACTGATTAAAACAAGTACTCCACAGAATGCTATCAGTGAGAAAACTGAATCTCTGTCTAGAGTTCTTAAGAGAGGTATAAAAAATGAGGTTTGTTGGATCATTTCTGTATATGAAAAGGAAAATAAAATGTATTTTCTGCAAGTAATTAAGATGAAAGGACCTAATATTGGTATCTGATGATTCCATAATGGTGTATTAATTACATTCATTGTGAATCTGCATTAGATCGATGAGTTGACATTGAGCTATCACAATTTCTCAGCCTTGTAATCCTCATGTAATTAGATTTCTAAGAAAAGTCTTCTCGACCAAATACCTTTTCAAATATATTTTGCATCATATGGTGAAAAAGAAAGAGCAAGAGATGTGGTTATTATGACTCATTTGACCAATAACTACCTTTATTACTTTGGACCTTCACCTTTACATCTTGAGTCTCACTTTTATAATCCGTAATACTATGAGTAGAATAAATGATTTCTAGGTTATTCTAGCTCCATTATCCTATGATGTTTAGTCATGACTATTATAACTTCAGAGAAGAGTATATTTTCATAAGCTCAGCAGATATTTTGTTTAAAAATCTCTGTTTTTCCACCTTTAGTTTGAGGGAATACTGTATTGCTGTTAAGGCTTCAGAATCTCAAATATTCCCAGGTGAATATTTGAGCTTTAAAAAACCATAGCTTCCTTTAACACATTGGTCAGCAGGAGAAACATACAAATAAATACACAATACACATATCCAGAGAGACTCTGGAACCAGCTATTCCTTAAAATAAGTTTGGTAAGCTAGAACTACAAACTTCTGAGCCCATGAATGGAGACAAGCCAAAACAATGGACATCATATTTACTTTAAGGAGAAAAATCTATTTACTCTTCAATAATTACCTGACTTGTGTTCACTTAAAATACAATTTTCCAATGGAAAATTAGATATTGCTGTATTGTCTTTGAGAAAAGTCTTATACATGGTCTAAAGAAAATATTTGGAGATGAAAAGTATCCCTTCAAACTGCCTCTAAGGAAGACAAATTCTAGATTTTTTTTTCTTTCTACCTTCCATATGCACTGATTAGCCTTGAATAGAAGTGATAATTTTTCTTTAGCTTTAGAGACAGACACAATCTTTTTGAAACTTAGAGGCCTTGTAATCATTTCATCTCAATGTTACCTAATGTATCTGCACCAAACATACTCAGGAAAAGGCAGTCAATATATTAATGTAAAATATATTTGGAAAGGATAATGAAGTTATATAAGGTTAATACTGGATTTTTTTAAACTCCCTATGAGGGCAATAAATATGTTTCTATGTCTGTAATGCCTTGGGTCTTCCTAAGAAATAGTAAAAAAAAAAAAATCAAATTAGAGAATATACCTACACTTCATCTATGCATTGCTAGCTCCACATCTCTCACTATGCTGGCTGTTTCTCGGGATACTTGAGTCTATCCTTGCAAAAAATGAACATTTGGAAGAACATATATGGTATCCTAGCTAAAATAGCCAAGATGTTTATTTATACCTCATTATTGTTCTATTTTTCTTATTATTAGAGTTGAAATTTCCCATTGCAGGGGTTTTATGGCCTCCGAGGCCAAGTAACTGTTCAAAAAGAGGAAAATTAAGGCATTGAACTACTTTTCTTGTCTACTATACATTAAGCGATATTCCATATTTCAAGGATTGTTAATTGTCATTATCCACATTTGACTCACTACAGAGCCAATATGGCCTCTCTCTTCCAAAATATATTGCTTAAATTAAAATAACACATTTTAGCTTGAAAAGTCACTAATTCCAAGACACCCCTAGGAAAACACACCCCTTAGCATGTAACTTTTAAGGAGTTATTTTCAATGCCATCTCCTAAGATGAAACTACTAAATAAAATATAAGAGATAGAAGTTATAAAATTATTAAATTTCAAGTTTGGAGCCAAAAGCTACATGTTACCTGATTACTGTTAAGAGGTTGAAGTGAGAATAGCTGTAGTAAAAGCAAAAGTACATGTACAGAGGAAGAATAGGAATTGAGACATAGGGTCAAGAACTAAGTGTAAAGAAGGAAGGAATTCTGGTATAGATATTCAAAATCTCAGATCTTATTTTCACATTGCCTCATTTCATAGACTTTTAAATATAGATACTTTTGGCTCTTTGGTTTGAAAAGCTTACAAATCTCTATAGATGCCATCTCACACACACATTGAAATGAACCAGATAAACATCAAAACCTTGGTAATTTAATACTAAGCCTGGAAGGAAGCTGAACTGAATGTTTCATGGATATCACAGCCCACAGTTTTCAGAGCACCGAACCTAGAGGTCATTCCTTCTCCTAAAACTACCATAGAGCAAGATCTGTAACCTGAAATGTCTGTCTCAATTGCACAGAGAAATGATTATTTTCTAGGGCAGCCATAGCCTTTTGCCAAACATATCCTAGAGGAGAGAACCTTTAATTTCTATATTTCTCACACCTGTAAAAAAAGAAAATTAGACAAAATAGTAGGAAATATAGAAATAGAGAATACAGAAATATAGTTGAGAAACATAAGAAAGACAATGACAATCTGCAATAGCTTTTTCAACTTAACCTCTATCAGGGTGAAACAAAAAACTTATTTGAGATGATACCATATCAGGCCATCAAAAAGTCAAACAAACAGAATCATTAGAGAAACGTTCTCTGGACCTGATGCAGCTAAGAGTACTACCAATTCCTTAGAAAGGAGGAATTGAAAATATTTTCCAAATAATTAGTTTACTAAATAAAATTCTTATCCTATCTATCTATCCATCCACACAGAGAAGTTGACTGTTTAGAAAACCACATGTTAGAAAACATGTAAGTTCAGCCATCAAGTTATTCATTTGTTGGTGTGATGATTCTAAATAAAAAGATTGCTTCCAGGGCTGCTCTCTGTATAAGTCCATATTCTTTGACTATACCAAGATCAAATTAAAATGTTTTGGGTCTAAAAACTGTACTTAAACTCAATATAAGTGGTGAGAGTTGCAAGCCTAGCCAATGAATTAGTATACAGCATTTTAAGTTGATAATTAAAGATTCACAAATCTTTCTTCCAAACAAATAAACAAAAGAAAATCCTAACCAAAACCAAAGTAGTATAAACATTTCTACAAAATCTTTATGACTTGATATTGCTCATATTACTATCTAATAAATCAAAGCACAACTAGAAATTTTGAATTCACCACCACAAAAATCTTTATGAGGATGGAAGGCATAAATTATATGCTAAAGACAAAATGCTAAAGTATTTGCTATTGTTCTCACACAACTATCACTCACAATATATCCCCATTTAACTCTATTACTCAGCAACCAAATGCAAAGGAAAGAGAATATAAATTTATTTTTTTAAAACTAAACACCTAATGAGAAGGTAATTATTATTCTGAAGGAAATTTTTGCTTCTTTTGCTCGATGGACTAAGTTGTTATAGTTAAAACATACCTGTGAATGAACTAGAGATTAGAGAAAGCACCAAACAGGCTTTAAGATGATAGATACTTCTGTGGGTCCTATTACCTTTAGAAACTATACATCTTTTCTTAGATTGAACCCTCATAATAGTGTGGGAAAGCTATTCCTAAATCTTATGTTTGCCAGAACAGTGGGATGAACTGACCAGTCTGAGCAAGTGAAATATTAACAAATAATGTTAGGTTTATGCCATTAGGCATTTAGTACTCTGTTATATTTGTTTACTTGCTTGTTTTTACTGTTTTGGCTCTGATTCCCTAGTTTTCTGGGGTTTTTCCTTTGTCTTTACCACACTTGGAACTAATGTCTAAGATAGAAGAACAACTAAAGTATGGGGAGAGTAACAGCAAAAAAACAGCAGCACAAGAATTTCTTATAGCTTGTCTTCTCCTCCAGAAACATCAATTTGAATAACTAGCCACATGTAAAAATTACTTCACAAGAGACAAGGATTCCAGGTGAGGGATTACAGCACCTGGGTGAAGCAAAGAAATTAGAAAAGTATCATTAACAAGAACAGGAAACATTGATTTACACTACTCTCATCATCTCTTCCCCAAGCTAGAGTAGTCCAGCACACAGAGATACACCCTCCCCATGGAAGGAGAGTAAACTGAGTACCCAACCCACCACAGACCACAGAACCAGCCCATCCCATCACAGGCTAACTCCATGGCCTTAGGTAATTTCCATTAGGCTCCTATAAAGCCGGGCCCCTGGCACCTGCCAGCTCCAGCAGTCCCAGGGAGCTCTCATGGTGCTAAGAAACTCCTGTAGCCTCAGGTTCCCATAAGCCTAGGCCCCCAAGTAGGCCCAGCCCCAGGCTGATTATATACACTCAGACCTCCAGCACACCCAACTACCAGCCAAGTCCTCCTGGCCCTAGACTCCAGACAAGCCCCTGTGGACCCAAACTCCCAGACCACTCCAGTGACAGTCTAGTCTCTATAGACTCAACCACTAAGCCAGCCCCCTAAGTCAGGTTACAGGTCAACTCCCATGGCTCCAAGCTCTAAGCTCATTCCAGGGCCAGGCCAGCCCCACGACCCCAGGTTCCCAGCCTGTCCTACTACTGGATGAGTCTCTGCAGATCAAGATACCAAGCCATCCCAGTTATGCCCAGGGCCTGGCTGGCCCTGTGAACCATGATCCACACAGATCCAGGTCCCAGGCCTACTACAGCAGACTCAAGTGCCAGGCCCATCCACATGGACCCAGAAACTAGGCTTGTCCCTTTGTACACAAAGGACTGCCCACTTTCTGACTCAGGCACCAGACCCGCCCACCCAAGAACATCAGCAACAAGCCCACCTGCAGATACAACCAGATGGCCTACCCAGAATCTCTGGACAGGTTCACTTGTGAATGGCTTTGCCTACCAAATCCAATCAGTAAAGACTGGAATAGGTACCTATTTCCTCAAATACACAGGCACAAATGCAAGGATTATAGGATCATGAATAATCCAAGAAACATGACTCCACCAAAAGAAACTAATACAACTCTAAGGAATCACCCTAAGGAAATAAAAATCTATGAAGTGTCTGAAAATAATCCAGTGTAATCCTCTTTAAGAAATTCAATGAACAACAAGAAAACACAGATAGGACAACTAAATGAAAACAATGCATTAACAAAAGAGAAGCTCAACAAAGAAAGAGAAACCAAAAAAAAAAAAAAAAAGGAAAAAAGAAAGGAAAATTCTAGAGTTGAAAATACACCGAGTGAACTGAAGAATTCAATAGACAGTTTCAACAGAACACTCAACCAAGCAGAAGAATTAATAAAGTAGAAGACAGGTCATTTGAAATCATTTAGTCAGAGGATCAAAAAGTAAATAAAACAAAATTAAAAAGAAGTAAGAAAGGCTACTTGAATTATAGAATACATTAAAAGAAATAATCTACCCATTACTGGAGTCACAGTGTGAGAAGACAGGGAAAAAGGAGCAGAAAGCTTAGCTTATTTAAAGAAAAAATGACTGGGAATTCTTAAATTCCAGGAGAGATTTGGACTTTTAATTTCAGGAAGCTAATAAATCACCCCCAAATTTCAACTCAAAACAATCTTCTCCAAACAATTTATAATAAAACTGTCTAAAATCAAAGACAAAATTTTAAAGGAGTGCCTGAGTGGCTCAGTGGGTTAAGCCTCTGCCTTCAGCTCAGGTCATGATCTCAGTGTTTCGGGATCAAGCTCCATGTTGGGCTCTCTGCTCAGCAGGGAGCCTGCTTCCCCCTTCTCTCTGCCTGCCTCTCTGCCTACTTGAGAGTTCTCTCTCTGTGTCGAATTAATAAAATTAAAAAAAAAAAATTTAAAAACAGCAAGAGAAAAAAGTTTTCACATATAGGGGAATTCCAGTAAGGCTATCAATAGATTTCTCAGCAGAAACCTAGAAGACCAGGAGAGAGTAAGAAGATATATTCAAACTGCTAAAAGAAAAAACTGCCAAAGAATATTTTACTCACCAAAGTTGGTCTTTCAGGAATGAAACAGAGATACTTTCCAGAACAAAAGCTGACCAATTCATCACCATTAGTCCTGCCTTACAAGGTGCTGGAAGGTATTTTTCAAGCTAAAATGAAAGGATACTGATTATTAACATGAAAAAAATAAAACAGTCAATTATAATCATAGAGGTAAATATATAGTCAAATTCAGAATACTCTAATACTTTAATACAGTGGTATTTTAATGAATTAACTCTAGTGAAAAGGTTTAAAGAATCAAAGTATTAGAAATAAATGTAGCTGCAATAATTTGTTAATGGATGAACAATATAAAAAGAATTAAACAGGACATCAAAAATGTAAAATGAGGAGAGAGAGTAAAAGGGTAACATTTTCATATGTGATTGAAGGTCAGTTGTTATCATCTTAAAACACACTGTTATATTTACAAGATGTTTTATATAAGCCATATGGTAAGCACAAACCAAAAACCTTGGTTGACAGCCAAAAGTTGACAGCCAAAAGAAAAAGAGAAGGGGATCAAAGTATATGATTACAGAAATCATCAATTCACAAAGAAAAACAGCAAAAATGGAAGAAAGGAACAAGGAAACTACGAAAGTCAGAAAATGAGATGACAGGGCGCCTGGGTGGCTCAGTGGGTTAAGCCACTGCCTTCAGCTCAGGTCATGATCTCGGGGTCCTGGGATCGAGTCCTGCATCAGGCTCTCTGCTCAGCAGGGAGCCTGCTTCCTTCTCACTCTGCCTGCCTCTCTGCCTACTTGTGATCTCTGTCAAATAAATAAATAAAATCTTTAAAAAAAAAAAAGAAAATGAGATGACAGTAATAAGTCCTTGCCTATGAACAATTACTTATATGTTAATATGTTATTTAACCCAGCCAAAAGGCTTTGAGCACCTGAATAGATTAAAAAATGAGAAGACAAGATCCAACTAAATGCTGTCTATACTTCACCATTAAGGAAATGCACAGGCTCAGAATGAAGCAATAAAAAAAGATACTCCATGCAAATGGAAAACAAAAGTGAGCAGGGGAAGCTAAACTTACATCACACAAAACAGACTTTAATAAAAAACTGTCACAAAAAGCAAATAAAGTCATTATAAAATGATAAAGGGGCCAACTCATCAAGAAGATATAACAAATATAAACATATGTATACCCAATCAACATCAGAGCACCTGAATATATAAAGCAAATAATAGCAGATCTAAAGGGAGAGATAGACAGCAATATAATAATTGTAGGATGCTTCAATACCCCACGTTCAACAGTAGATCAATCATGTAAATGGAAAATGAATAAGTTAATCCTGAACTCAAACATCAGCTTAAACCAAATAGATCTAATAGACATGCACAGAACATTGTACCCAATAGCCACAGAAGAGTCTTTTCTAGAAATCAGATCATATGTCACAAAAAAGCCTCAGAAAATCTGAAAGACTGAAATTATATCAAGTATCTTTTCCAAACAGAACAGTATAAAACTAAAAATCAGTAATAGGAGAAAACTGGAAAATTTACAAATGTGTGGAAATTAAACAACACGCTTCCGAACAACCAACAAATCAAAGAAGAAATCAAAAGTGAAATTTAAACATATCTTGAATCATAGGTGAAAATGAAATCACAACACATGAAAAGTTACGGCATAAAACAAAAGCAGTCTGAAGAGAGTTCATAGAGAGAAATGCCTACATTTAAAAAGAGAGAGAGATTTCAAATAAGTGATATAACTTTACACCTCAAGGAACTTGAAAAAGAATAAACTAAGCATGAAATTAGCACAATCTAGGAAATAACAAAAATCAGAGCAAAAGTAAACAAAATAGAGACCAGGTAAAAGTAGAAAAGATCAACAAAACTAAACTGGGTTTTGAAAGATAAACAAACTGACAAACTTTTAGCTATACTAATCAAGAAAAAAAAGTGAGAATCAAATCAGAAATGAAAGTGGAGACATTAGAAACAACACCAAAGAAATATAAAGGACCACAATATACTAATATGAACAATTACATACCAATAAATTGAATATCCTACAAGAAAAAGATGAATTCCTAGAAACATACAATCTACCAAGACTAAATCAAGAAGAGTTAGAAATTCGAACTGACAAATAATGAAAAAATTAGCCAACATAAACAGACCAGTAGCAGATGATTTCACTAGTGAATTCTAAACATTTGAAGATGAACTGACACCAATCTTTGTAAAACTTTTAACAAAAAAACTGAAGAGGAAAGAATACTCCCAAACCCATTTTACAAGACTAGCATTATTACTATGAATACCAATGCCAGAAAGGGACATACAAGAAAAGAAAAGACTAGAAGAAGACTACATGCCAATATTCCTGATAAATGTAGCTGCAAAAATTCTCAACAAAATACTAGCAAACTGAATTCAACAGTACCTTAATGGATCATACACCATGAATCAAGTACAAGTCACCCCTGGGATTCAAAAAATAGTTCAATGTACAAAAACCAATAAATGTGATATATGAATGAGATAAAAATCATGTGACCATTTCAACAGATACAGAAAAAGTATTTGACAAAATTCAATATCCATTCATGATAAAATTCTCGACAAACTGGGTATATCAAAACAATAGAGACCATATATGACAAGTCCACAGCAAACATCATATTCAAAGGTGAAAACTTGAAAGCTTTTCCTCTAAGATCAGGAACAATTACCCACTCCAACCATTTTAATTCAACACACTACTAGAAGTCCTAGACAGAACAATTAGTCAAGGGAGAGGACAGGAGAGGAGAGGAAAGGAGAGAAGAGGTATTATAATCAGAAAGAAATTAAAATGTCTATATGCAGATGATACAATCTTATATATAGAAAACCCTAAAAATAACACTGAAAAACAAAATTAATAAAAAAATTCAGTAAGAGGAGTCAAGATAGTGGAGAATTAGCAGGCTGAGAGGACATCAGGTAGCAGGAGATCAGCTAGATAGTTTATCAAACCATTCTGAACACCTACAAATCCAACAGGAGATCAAAGAGAAGAAGAGCAGCAATTCCAGAAACAGAAAATTGACCACTTTCTGAAAGGTAGGACCTGCAGAGAAGTGAATCCAAAGTGACGGGAAGATAGACCGCGGGGGGAGGGGCCGGCTCCCGGCAAGCAGCAGGGCAAGTGGCAGAGAAACGGAGCACAAAATCAGAACATTTAAAAGTCAGCTCCACCAAGGGACATTGTACCAGAGGCTAAGCCGGGGTGAAGCCCACGTGGAGAAGCATGGTCTCAGGTCTCAGGGTCACAGAAGGATTGGGGTGTCTGAGTGTTGCAGAGCTCACAGGTGTTAGAGTGGGGAGCCACTCTAATACCTGTGGGGATACTGCTCTTTGAGCAGGGACCTCACAAGAGCCGGGAAGGCCCCCAAAAAAGCACAGGGATCTGCTGGGTTTGGAGACTCCAGGCGGGGTTGTGTGTCAGATTCAGAGATGCTTGGTCACAGGCTAGGTGAGCTCAGAGTGTGGCCAGAGGCCAGGGAGAAGGGAGTAATTGAGCGCTCTTCTCCCAGGGCACACTGAGGAGTGGGGCCCCAAGCTTGCAATTCCTCCAGGCAGAGATTGGGAGGCTGCCATTTTCATTCCTGACCTCCAGAATTCTACAGAAAGTGATCAGGACAAAAGCTCTCAAAAATGAACCCGAGCAGATTACTTACCCCGGCCCCTGGCAAGAATGGCACAATTCTGCCTCGAGTAAAGGCACTTGAGAATCACTACAACAGGCCCATCCCCCAGAAGATCAGCAAGAAATCCAGCCAAGACCAAGTTCACTTACCAATGAGAACAGCAGAATTCCAGAGGAAGAGAAAGCAAAGCATGGATTTCATGACTTTCTCCCCATGATTCTTCAGTCTTGCAAAGTTAATTAATTTTTTAAAATTTTATTTTTTTCTTATGCTAAAATTTTTTAACTTTACTCTTTCCTCTTTTAATGTTTTTAACTAGTTTATCTTAATACCTTTCAGTAAAAATATTTTTTGAACTTTCATTATTATAGTCATGTTTTATCCTTCATTGTATCTAACTTTATTTTTTGTATGCACATAGGGTTTTTTCTTCTAAAACAATTTGGGATACAACTTCTTCTAATAGATCAAAATATACCCTAAATCTAGCATAGGGATTTGTTCTAGTGTCCAGTCTGAGCAAATTCTCTCCACTTTCTTTTTCTTTATTCTCCCAACCAATTTATCAACTCCTTTTTTAGAAATTAAAAAAAGTCATCTTTATAGTCATATTCCATCCCTTCATCGTGTTTACCCTAATTTTGTATGTGTGTGTGTGTGTATTTTCCCCTGTTCTTTAAAATTTGGGGAGGTAGTTTCTTCTAAGAGACCAAAATACCCCCAGAATTAAGTGGGTGACTCTGTTCTATTCACCAGTCTAATATATATTTTTTCTTTTTTATATTTTTTATTTATTTATTTTTTCTGAACCTCTTTTTACCCCCTTTCTTCCCCCCACTATTTGGGGTCTCTTCTGATTTGGTTAAAGCACATTTTCCTGGGGTCTTTGCCACCCTCTAGTATTTTATTTGCTCCTTCATATCTGGATAAAATGACAAGGTGGAAAAACTCACCACAAAAAAAAGAACAAGAGACAGTACCAAAGGCTAGGGACCTAATCAATACAAACATTGGTAATCTGTCAGATCTAGAGTTCAGAATGACAATTATCAAGGTGCTAGATGGGCTTGAAAAAGGCATGGAAGTTATTAGAGAAACCCTGTCTGGGGAAATAAAAGCCCTTTCTGGAGAAATAAAAAAACTAAAATCTAACCAAGCTGAAATAAAAAAGCTGTTAATGAGGAGCAATAAAAAATGGAGGCTTTTACTGCTAGGATAAATGAGGCAGAAGAGAGAATTAGTGACATAGAAGACCAAATGACAAAGAATAAAGAAGCAGAGCAAAAGAGAGACAAACAACTACTGGACCACGATGGGAGAATTCGAGAGATAAGTAATACCATAAGATGAAACAACATTAGAATAATTGGGATTCCAGAAGAAGAAGAAAGAGAAAGAGGAGCAGAAGGTATATTGGAGAGAATTACTGTAGAGAATTTCCCTAATATGGCAAAGGGAACAAACATCAAAATGCAGGAGGTGCAGAGAGCCCCCCTCAAAATCACTAAGAATAGGTCCACACCCCATCCTCTAATAGTAAGATTTACAAGTCTTGGTGACAAAGAGAAAATCCTGAAAGCAGCCTGGGAAAAGAAGTCTGTAACATACAATGGTAAAAATATTAGACTGGCAGCAGACTTAACCACAGAGACCTGGCAGGCCAGAAAGAACTGGCATGATATATTCAGAGCACTAAATGAGAAAAACATGCAACCAAGAATACTATATCCAGCTAAGCTGTCATTGAAAATAGGAGAGATAAAAATCTTCCAGGACAAACAAAAACTAAAAGAATTTGTAAACACCAAACCAGCTCTACAGGAAATATTGAAAGGGGTACTCTAAGCAAAGAGAGAGCCTGAAAGTAGTAGACCAGAAAGGAACAGAGACAATATACAGTAATAGTCACCTTACAGGCAATACAATGGCACTACATTCATATGTCTCAATAGTTACCCTGAATGAAATTGGGCTAAATGCCCCAATCAAAAGACACAGGGTATCAGAATGGATTAAAAAAAAAAAAAAAAACACCAATATGCTACCTAAAAGAAACTCATTTTAGACCCAAAGACAACTCCAGATTTAAAGTGAGGCTATGGAAAACAATTTATCATGCTAATGGACATCAGAAGAAAGCAGGGGTGGCAATCCTTATATCAGGTCAATTAGGTTTTAAGCCAAAGACGATAATAAGAGATGAGGAAGGATAATATATCATTATATATATATACAGACCCTCAAAGGGTCTGTCCAACAAGAAGGTCTAACAATTTTAAATATCTATGCCCCTAACATGGGAGCAGCCAATTATATAAACCAATTAATAACAAAATCAAAGAAAGATATCAACAATAATACAATAGTAGGGGACTTTAACACTCACCCTCATTGAAATGGACAGACATCCAAGCAAAAGATCAACAGGGAAATAAAGACCTTAAATGATACACTGGACCAGATGGACATCACACATATTTATATATTCAGAACATTCCATCCCAAAGCAAAAGAATACACATTCTCTTCTAGTGCACATAGAACATTCTCTAGAAGAGATCACATCCTGGGTCATAAATCAGGTCTCAACCAGTATGAAAAGATTGGGATCATTCCCTGTATATTTTTAGACCACAATGCTCTGAAGCTAGAACTCAAACACAAGAGGAAATTGGGAAAGAATCCAAATACATGGAGACCAAAGATCATCCTTCTCAAGAATGAATGGGTCAACTAGGAAATTAAATAAGAATGAAAAAATTCATGGAAACAAATGATAATGAAAGCACAATGGTTCAAAATCTGTGGGACACAGCAAAGGCAGTCCTGAGAGGAAAATTTATAGCGATACAAGCCTTTCTCAAAAAACAAGAAAGTTTCAAATACATAACCTAACCCTACACCTAAAGGAACTGGAGAAAGAACAACAAAGAAAGCCTAAACCCAGCAGGAGAAGAGAAATCATAAAGATCAGAGCCGAAATCAATGAAATAGAAACAAACAAACAAACAAACAAACAAACAAAAACAATAGAACAAATAAAAAAAAAAAAAGAACAAATCAACAAAACTAGGAGCTGGTTCTTTGAAAGAATTAATAAGATTGATAAAGATTGATAAACCCCTGGCCAGACTTATCAAAAAGAAAAGAGAAAAGGCCCAAATAAATAAAATCATGAATGAAAGAGGAGAGATCACAACCAACACCAAAGAAATACAAACAATTACAAGAACAAATTATGAGAAACTATACGCCAGCAAATTTGACAATCTGGAAGAAATGGATGCATTCCTAGAGACATATAAACTACCACAAATGAACCAGGAAGAAACAGAAAAGCTGAACAGACCCATAACCAATAAGGAGACTGAAGTAGTCATCCAAAATGTCCAAACAAACAAGAGCCCAGGGCCAGACTGCTTCTGAGGAAAATTCTACCAAACATTTAAAGAAGAATTAATACCTATTCTGAAACTGTTCCCAAAAATAGAAATGGAAGGAAAACTTCCAAACTCATTTTATGAGGCCAGCATTACCTTGATCCCCAAACTAGACAAAGATCCCATCAAAAAAGAGAATTACAGACCAATATCCTTGATCAAAACAGATGCGAAAATTTTCACCAAAATACTAGCCAATAGGATCCAACAGTACATTAAAAGGATTATTCACCACAACCAAGTGGGATTTATTCCAGGGGGCAAGGTTGGTTCAACATCAACAAATCAATCAATGTGATACAATACATTAATAAAAGAAAGAACAGGAACCATATGATACTCTCAATGAAAAAGTATTTGACAAAGTACAGCATCTTTTCCTGATCAAAGCTCTTCAAAGTGTAGGGATACAGGGTATATACCTCAATATCATCAAAGCCATCTATGAAAAACCCACCATGAATATCATTCTCAATGGAGAAAAACAGTGCTTTTCCACTAAGGTCAGGAACATGGCAGGGATGTCCATTATCACCACTGCTATTCAAAATAGTACTAGAAGTCCTAGCCTCAGCAATTAGACAACAAAAAGAAATTGAAGGCATCCAAACTGGCAAAGAAGAAGTCAAACTATCACTCTTCGCAGATGATAGGATATGTGGAAAGCCCAAAAGTCTCCACTCCAAATCTGCTAGAACGTGTATAGGAATTCGGTAAAGTGTCAGGATATAAAATCAATGCACAGAAATCAGTTGCATTTCTTTACACCAACAACAAGACAGAAGAAAGAGAAATTAAGGAGTCAATTCCATTTACAGTTGCACCCAAAACCATAAGATACCTAGGAATAAACCTATAGCCAAAGAGGCAAATAATCTATGCTCAGAGAACTATAAAGTACTCATGAAAGAAATTGAGGAAGACACAAAGAAATGGAAAAATGTTCCATGCTCATGGATTGGGAGAACAAATTTTGTGAAAATGTCTATGCTACCTAAAGCAATCTACATGTTTAATGCAATCCCTATCAAAACCCCATCCATTTTTTTCAAAGATATGGAACAAATTATTCTAAAATTTATATGGAACCAGAAAAGACCTCGAATAGCCAGAGGAATATTGAAAAAGAAAACCAAAGATGGTGGCATCACAATTCCAGACGTCAAGCTCTATTACTAAGCTGTCATCATCAAGACAGCATGGTACTGGCACAAAAACAGACACATATATCAATGGAACTGAATAGAGAGCCTAGAAATATACCCTCAACTCTAATAGATCCTCAACTATTCTTTGACAAAGCAGGAAAGAATGTCCAGTGGAAAAAAGACAGCCTCTTCAACAAATGGTGTTGGGGAAATTGGACAGCCACATGCAGAAAAATGAAATTGGACCATTTCCTTACACCACACATGAAAACAGACTCAAAATGGATGAAGGACCTCAATGTGAGAAAGGAATTCATCAAAATCCTTGAGGAGAACATAGGCAGCAACCTCTTCGACCTCAGCCACAACAACTTTTTCCTAGGAACATCAGCAAAGGCAAGGGAAGCAAGGCAAAAATGAACTATTGGGACTTCATCAAGATCAAAAGCTTTTGCACAGCAAAGGAAACAGTTAACAAAACCAAAAGATAACTGACAGAATGGGAGAAGATATTTGCAAACGACCTATCAGATAAAGGGCTAGTATTGAAGATCTATAAAGAATTTATCAAACTCAGCACCCAAAGAATAAATAATCCAATCAAGAAATGGGCAGAGGACATGAACAGACATTTCTGCAAAGAAGACATCCAGGTGGCCAACAGACACATTAAAATGTGCTCCACATCACTTGGCATCAGGGAAATACAAATCAAAACCACCATGAGTTATCACCACACACCAGTCAGAATGGCTAAAATAAACAAGTCAGGAAATGACAGATGATGGCAAGGACACATCCTTGCCCTTGCCCCAGAAAGGGGAACCCTCCTACACTGTTGGTGGGAATGCAAGCTGGTGCAACCACTCTGGAAAACAGCATGGAGTTTCCTCAAAAAGTTGAAAATAGAGCTACCCTATAACCCTGCAATTGCACTATTGTGTATTTACCCTAAAGATACAAATGTAGTGCTCTGAAGGGGCATATGCACCCAAACGTTTATAGCAACAATGTCCAAAATAGTCAAACTATGGAAAAAACCTAGATGTCCAACAACAGATGAACGGATAAAGAAGAAGTGGTATATATATACCATAGACTACTATCCAGCCGTCAAAAGAAATGAAATCTTGCCATTTGCGATGATGTGGATGGAACTAAAGGGTATTATGTTTAGCGAAATAAGTCAATCAGAGAAAGACAATTAGCATATGATCTCCCTGATATGAGGAAGTTGAGAGGCAAGGTAGAGGGTTTGTGGGTAGGAAAAGAATAAATGAAACAAGAGGGAATCGGGAGGGAGACAAACCATAAGAGACTCTTAATCTCACAAAATAAACTGAGGGTTGTCAGGGGGAAGGGAGTAGGGAGAGGGTGGTGGGGTTATGGATATTGGAGAAGGTATGTGCTATGGTGAGTGCTGTGAAGTGTGTGAGCCTGGCGATTCACAGACCTGTAACTCTGGGGCTAAAAATACATTATATGTTAATAAAATTTTTTTTTTAATTCAGTAAAGTTTCAGGATACAAAACCAACATCTGAAAATCAGCCGCATCTCTATATATGAACAAGGAACTATCTAAAAAAAAATCCTTTTTACATTAATATCAAAAACTGCAAAATATCTAGTAATAAGTTTAACCAAGGAGGTGAAAGATCTGTTAATTGAAAACTATAAGGCACTATTGAAAGAAATTGAAGAAGACACAAATAAATGGAAAGATATCTCATGCTCATGAATCAGAAGAATTAATACTGTTAAAATGACCATACCACCAAATGCCATCTATGGCTTCAATGCAATTCCTATCAAAATTCCAATGACATCTTTCATAGAAATAGAAAAAATAATCTTAAAATACGTATAGAAAAACAAAAGACCCAAATACAGCCAATGTAATCATAAAAAAGAACAACGCTGAAGGCATCAAAACTCCCGTTTTCAAAATTTTATTAGAAAGCTATAGTACTGGGGCACCTGGGTGGCTTGGTGGGTTGTCTCTGCCTTCAGCTCAGGTCATGATCTCAGGGTCCTGGGATCAAGCCCCGCATTGGGCTCTCTGCTCAGTGGGGAGCCTGCCTCCCCCTCTCTCTTTGCCTGCCTTTCTGCCTACTTGTGATTTCTGTCAAGTAAATAAATAAAATCTTAAAAAAAAATAAAGCTATAGTACTCAAAACAGTATTGTACTGGCAATCAAAAAACAAACACATAGATCAATGGAACACAATGGAGAAACCAGAAATAAACAGATGCCTATACAGTGAACTAATATTTGATAATAGAGTCTAGAATACTAAGTGAAGAAAAGATAATCTCTTCAATAAATGTTGTTGGGAAAACTGAATTGTTCAAAATCAATGAAATTGGACCCCTAACTTATAGCAGTCACAAAAATTAACTCAATATTGACTAAAGGCTTAAATAGAGGACCCAAACTATATAACTCCTAGAAGAAAACATAGAGAAAAATCTTGATACTTTTGGATGGGACACCAAAAGTGCAAGCAAGAAAAACAAAGATAAACAAATGCGAAGACACCAATCTAAAATCTTCTGCACAAAACAAAACAAAACAATAATAAAAAATCAGCAAATGAAAAGGCAATCTATGAAAGGGGAGAAAATATTTGCAATCTCAAAATGTGTTAATATCAAAAATATATACAATGAACTCATACAACTCAACAGCAAAAAACCAAAGAATCCAATTTAAAAATGGCCAAAGCACTTAAATAGTCATATGCTTATAAAAGTTCCCTCCCATTGACTCTAGCAGGACCTGTGCTTTGCTTCTAACCAACAGCAATAGGCTTTCACTCTTATGATTTTGTTACATAAAACTCAATCTTGCTAACCTACTTCTTACTCTTTGCTGGCTTTGAAAAAACAAGCTTCCATGAAACTTAAAATTACAAGAAAATGAATAGTGCCAACAACCATGAAAAAAGTGGAGGGGCTCAAGAAATGGGCAGAGGACATGAACAGACGTTTCTGCAAAGAAGACATCCAGATGGCCAACAGACACATGAAAAAGTGCTCCATATCACTCGGCATCAGGGAAATACAAATCAAAACCACAATGAGATATCACCTCACACCAGTCAGAATGGCTAAAATCAACAAGTCAGGAAATGACAGATGCTGGCGAGGATGCGGAGAAAGGGGAACCCTCCTACACTGTTGGTGGGAATGCAAGTTGGTGCAACCACTCTGGAAAACAGCATGGAGGTTCCTCAAAATGTTGAAAATAGAACTGCCCTATGACCCAGCAATTGCACTACTGGGAATTTACCCTAAAGATACAAACGTAGTGATCCAAAGGGGCACGTGCACCCGAATGTTTATAGCAGCAATGTCCACAATAGCCAAACTATGGAAAGAACCTAGATGTCCATCAACAGATGAATGGATCAAGAAGATGTGGTATATATATACAATGGAATACTATGCAGCCATCAAAAGAAACAAAATCTTGCCATTTGCGACAACATGGATGGAACTAGAGCATATCATGCTTAGCGAAATAAGTCAAGCGGAGAAAGACAACTATCATATGATCTCCCTGATATGAGGGAGTGGTAATGCAACATGGGGGCTTAAGTGGGTAGGAGAAGAATCCATGAAACAAGATGGGATAGGGAGGGAGACAAACCATAAGTGACTCTTAATCTCACGAAACAAACTGTGGGTTGCTGGGGGGAGGGGGGTTGGGAGAAGGGGGGTAGGGTTATGGACATTGGGGAGGGTATGTGCTTTTGGGTAAATTGGAAGGGGAGATGAACCATGAGAGACTATGGACTCTGAAAAACAATCTGAGGGGTTTGAAGTGGCGGGGGGGGTGGGAGGTTGGGGTACCAGGTGGTGGGTATTATAGAGGGCACAGCTTGCATGGAGCACTGGGTGTGGTGAAAAAATAATGAATACTGTTTTTCTGAAAATAAATAAATTGGAAAAAAAAATAACTAAATAAATATAAATGTAAAAAAAAAAAAAAAGTGGAGGGGCACATGGTGGCTCAGTTGGCTGAGTGTCTAACTCTTGGTTTTGGCTCAGGTCATGATTTCATAGTTATAAGATTAAGCCTCACATAGAGCTCCATGCTCAGTGTAGAGGCTACCTGAGAATCTCTCCCTCATCCTCAACCCCTTTCAAGAAATGACAGTTGGTAATTTTATACTTCTATACATATGCACAGAAATTATTTAGGAGATGACTGCTATAATTCAGGAACAGAAATTAAGCCCTAATACATGAGAATGAAAACTCAGTTTTAAGACATATTGAAGAAAGGTCTGAAAGAACTTGATGATTAAATGGATGAAAAGGTAAAGATAGAAACTCCCAGAAAGACCTTTGTACTTCAGGCTTGAAAGATGGTGGTTCACCACTAACATTAAACAAAGTGATAATTTAATTTAGTTTGAATTTAAGACAATAAAGAAATTTCTGATAGTGATCACCAGTAGACAACAGAAGGATGCCTCTACCTCAGCACTGAACAACTTAAGAGGAAGAACCTTGTTTTACTCATTTAGTCACGTTTCTTCAAGTATAGATGCTTGCACTAGAAAGTATTTAACAAAACATTTAATTCAGTTGAGTGTTCTATTTTGGAAAGATCAGAAGGCCCAAGAGAAAGTACATCATCAGTATCAAAACTCCTATTCTTCTCTTTTCAATCAAAACTCAGCAGGAACCAGAAATATCCATAAATGTTTATAGTCTCAGCAATCCAGAACAGAAACAATATGTCTGGAAAAGAATAGGGTTAACTCAAAGCCCTATAGTTTTGCCAAAATTTTGGAAAAAGTTTTTTTTAAAATAATGCAATATAATTTTATTTCAATAAAAAATCCTTAATATCAAATATTTAGCTTGCACCCATTCATCTGTCACTTAAAATAAACTGAAATACCCAGTATTTTCAAACCCTTCCAAATGAAATCTCTAAGGACTATCAGGTCCTGCCCCTGCTGAATAGATCGCTTTGTGCAATTCACATATATCTATGAAATCCAATTTCTGCATAAAGCCTGTGATCAGACTCTATAATCTATTTCCCACATTAGTCAGGCTCTTTAATATGGCTTTCAGTCAGAATTATTTGATCTCTTTAACTTTAAGCTTCTGAAGACAGGCGCGGGGATCCAACCCAACTTTCTTAAGCTATCAATTGTCATTTAAATTTAAGAACTTTTTTTTAGTAGTCATTATCAAACCTTGCATACAAAAAAATTCTCTGAGCTACTTTCCCACATGACAAAGCCTACTTACATTTCTCAGACCACTTCTAAAAAGAACCATCTCAAATACATAGTCAGGCTCCATACAAAAATTGGGGAGGGAGATAGAGTATGTTCAGGGAAAACATCTAAACCAAAAAAAAAAAAAAAAAAAAAAAAAAATCGCCTCAAATAAAATCTCCCCTATATACGTAACATCAAGCAAATTTAGTCAATATAACCTATTTTTAACTGTAGCTTTTCTTAAGAGAATAATCTAAACTATGTTCTATTCTACACTATAAAAAAAAAAAACTTTAGTTTTCCCAGAATAAACCTATTTATGAGATCACAAAAGGTTATCAACCTAGTTGCCTACGTTAACCTTGTTACTACAATTCATTGGAATTCCTTACAGGGTGCTCATTTCCAAATACTGAAAAATAAAGGTCTACAACAATTTTAACTGATATACTGAATCAAATACCTTGTTCTGCCTTAAACCATTCCCCACTTTCTCTCTCCCTCAGTGCTTCAAAATGGCAAAAAATGGTACAGATTTGGACAAGACATTCTACATACTTCTCCAGCTAGTCTAATTTCCCAGCTGGGGGAAGGAGGCTGATTTATCACATTTTCTTACTCACTGACATCATCTGAGCATTCAACATTGATTAAATCCCATGCCAAGCACTAAGAACAGATACAACAAAAGAAGGGAATTGTCATGGCTCTCAAGGCAGATGGACTTCATCCAAACTAAGGGTGCTGAGACAGTCTTTTGAGATAGAGGACCCCTCACAGAGTCTCTCTTGTCAACAAAATCCTCATCTTAGGTAAGACTGGGTAATCTTGGTATCTGTTCTTGTTGCTCAGAACTTTGTTGGAAGAGCTTGAAGTTATCTTTTGTGAAATATCCTTGAAGAATTGTTTCCACTGAGTTTCTTTGTGGTTCCTCTTTTCTCTTTTCATATATCCTCAAATGGTTTTGTCTCTCTTATCATTTAATACTGAATAAAAAAATATTGAGAGATATTGACCAAACTATTCCTCAAAATGCCATACATTCCATGTTAAAGCCTTTGCATAAGCTAACAGTGCTGCCTGGAATAGTATCTTACTCCATCTATAATCTGCTGGTAGCTTTTAAAAATTTACACTTCAGACTGCTGCTGACTACCCAATCTATTATAACCACCCAGTCTCCCATTCTATTTTAATGTAATAAATAGTCCTCATAACTGTTGTGTTCCTTGTTTATTTGCTTATCTGGAGATCCTATTATGAGAATGTGACTGAGAGCAAAGAGCTTGTCCATCTGCCTTACTTGCCCATCCCTATACTCATGGTACCTAGAACAGTGCCTGACATGTACTGGAGGATCAATAAATATTTGGTTGACAAAAACAATAAAGTATATCATTGCAAAAATAGTTCACAATGCAGCCTGCTGCAGTAATATATCCTTATAATTAAATGATGGGTCCCTGGGGTGCCTGGGTGGTACAGTCAGTTGCCTCTTCATTTCGGCTCAGGCTGTGAGCCTGAGCTCACAAGTCCTGTGCTCAGGACTCTCTCAGGCTCTGTGCTCAGCATGGAGTCTGCTTGGGTTTCTCTCCCTCTCTCCCTGCCCTTCCCACTGTGCTCTCCTTCTCTCTCAAATAAATAGATACATCTTAAAAAAAAAAAAAAAAAAGGATGTGTCCCTACTTTGACTTCAATCTGGTCACAGTTCAAACTATATCTTGTGGTTGGCAAGGCTTAGTAAACAGTGAAACAACATGTATGCCACAAGGTACCTAGTACTTTGCCACTGTGAGCAACAGCAATTGCTCAGCCTTCAGAAAGAGAAAAATTTTCTTCCAGTTGGCATGCAACTTTAAGAAAAACCATCAACTCAATAACTGGAAAGTGTACCCTGAACTGAAAATAATATCACAGCATAAAATTCTGCTCCTGCAGCTGAAACGGCCTGGATGTTGCCTCACCAGCAGCTGATGGCAGATAACCCCCTTCACTCTACAGATAGACAGCCAGCTAGGGAAGCTGGGATTGTTGTAAAAACTATATAAAGTATAAAAGATAAAAGGATTCAGTGTTCTGTTTGAAAAGAGGGAGGGGATTCAACCATATTTTTGGAATAACTGGACTTCTGGGGACTAAATAGGGAAGAAATTAGTTGGAGATGCTTAGATTTCAAAGCAGAAAAAAGAAGGACAGTGGAGAGCAACTGACTATGCCGTTATAAAAATCCTTTATCTCTACCTCTCATGGCTTCCCAGGTGCCCCGCCAGTTCAGGGTGATCCCATCAATATTTATAGCACACTGTACTAGGGTGCCCATGTTCCCCAGCAGGGGCAATTAATATATGATATCAACACCTATGACAAGACACATTTTATTTCTGTCAACAAACAAAGAGGTTTCTACTTTCTCTGTCAGCTGAATACCCAAGGCTTTTATCTTGCACAACAAACCATCTATAGCTGGAGCTGAAAGATAGATGTGGAACTGCAGTCAATTCTTTAAATAGGTTTCTTCAAGTGGAAGGTGGCCTATTTGTGGCCTGTGTCAAATACAAGGAATTCTACTTTTGCCAAGCATGATTGGGAGGGATCTAAGGGAAGATTTGCATACTATGGTTTTCATGTATTTAGCCCTGAACTGTATACAGTAGGGAAAAAGGCAGGGCTTCTCTCCTCAAGGAATTTTCAAGTAAGTCTAATATAAATTAACACAGTAGAAATGCAAAACAATTTTTCTTTCAACAGTGCTTTCTTTTTAAGACTCTGAGGTACCATACCAGTGTTAATTTCTAGAGTTATGAAGAGGTGACAAAATGGAATCCCTGACTTCCATTTCTGATTTTTTTAAAAAAGGCTTTTATTATGTCTTTCTCAAAAATAGAAATTAAGGGGGTTCTTGGGTGGATCAATTGGTTAAGCATCTAACTCTTGATTTCAGCCATGTCATGATCTCGGGGTTGTGGGATCAAGCCCCACATTGGGTTCCACGCTCAGCATGGAGTCTACTTAAGATTCTCTCTCTCCCACTCCCTCTGCTCCTGCCCCCACTCATACACGTGTTCTCTCTCTCTTTCATATAAATAAAATTCAAAAATAAAAATTAAAAAGTAAGGATTTTCTTTTAGAAAGAGAAGAATATGGTTTTATTTTTTTGTACTGTGAGAATGAGTTTATTTAAGAACCTAGTTCTACACCTCATGCCAGCTCAGCCCACTTTAGTCCCTTGCTCACTATGTCCAAAAATGAATATGCTTGAGATTTGCATGATTGCTGTAATCTATGCAATGCATCCTCAATATCTACTAAGTTTTTATCACTGATGTTAGTGAAGAAATAATCCATTAAAGCTGTCAACATCATTAAAGCAATCATTGAGTTAATGGTAGAGCTAGTTACCAACACACACTCCAATCTTAAAATGAGCTCTTATTCTTGATTATTAGGCAAACTGACTCCTTAGTAAAAAGGTAAAATAAGCCATGTGATTTCTGAAATTTGATTAGAAAATAATGACACTAGCTAGCATATTTATTAAGATCATGTTATATTCTCTGTGTTTTACCTATGTTAATCAGTGATTTATCATAATCATTCAATTAGGTAATTCTCTTTTACTATGCCCACTTTACAGATGAAAAAACAAAGTTAAATAAAGCCATTTTCCCAAGATCTCACAAATAGTAAGCAGTGTTGCAGTGACTTCAATCAGGTTTTTATAACTCTGAAGAATTTTTGTCTTTGATACATAAGATTGGTATCCCAAAGATTAAATTTGTGATACATAAGATTGGTATTCCAAAGACCAAACTTACGTTAACCATAATTTATTCTGAGCATCTACTATTTTCTCAGCACTATCCCATATGCTCTGGAAGATACAGTGCCTTGGCAATGTCTGACTCCTAAGAAACAATGCAAATAAACATGAATAAAACACTTAAAGAATAATTCAAAAGGAGGTAAATTCTGACAAAATGAAACCAAGTTCCAGCCTGGTATCACATACAGAGCCCTAGATTTGAAATCAGAAACATGGACTTAAACATAGTTCTGTCACTTCCATGTCTTTAGGCAAATGACTTATCCCAATCTCCTCACAGGTTAATATTCTGTCATGGGAATTTGTCTCCTGCCTCTACTGGACTCATCTCTGAGTCCTGTGAAGTCTATATATAAAAGCAAACAGGTATTTCACACAACACCTCTTTCAAATATAAGAGCACATGCAATACTGCCGGGGTTCAGCTCTGAGAGATGATAACACTGAAAACAAACCTGGAGCAAGTGTGCTTCCCAAAGAGCCTTCATACTAGGAGAATTTTAGCACCTCCTGAGAGGAATAGCAGAAAAGGCCCTGGTGCAAGAGAAGCAGTGACAGAGTAGCCCCTAAGGAATAGCAGTGCGGAGCTGCTGGGGAGAGGCAGTGGCACAGCACATGGGAAGCAGCCACTGGGGGCAAGAGACCTGGAGGCAAGAGAATAAATGGAGTCAACATAATAAATATCTAAATATATATCTAAATATTTAAAAGTGAGACTAGCAAGTAAAATCTCACCTATCCTCCTACCTTCATATGATCCTCAGTTTGATAGCATTGGGAGCTGTGATCATCCCTGCTGATGGCCTGCAGTTCTTGCCTTATACTTCCTAACTGGGCTCCGGCCAGCCTCTCAGTGGTTTATCAGATGCAGTGTGGACCCCCTAGCCTATGTGCCCACACACCTTCTACAACTTCCACCAAAAATTCCACTTGGCTATTGCTCAGACCTAGGAGTGTGCACTGTGACCGGGTGATCCACCTTCAGAAGGACAGAATTGGATACATAAGAACTGGAAGGATCCTACAGGGAGAGTTAAGCTATGACTTGTAAAAACTAAGAAAGCTAGCTCCTTGAAGAAATCTTTCCAGAACCAAAAGAAAGGTAAAAAGTCATCAGAAATAAATACGAATTATGTCATAAACACTAGAACTTTGGCACTTAGCACAAACATTTTTGAAGAAACAACTCCTACAAAGTCCCTCTCACCTAGTCCAAAATTTTGATTGCAACCTTATACCTAATTCCAGACATGATAAGTAACAACAAATAAACATTTGTTAAATAAATGCCCACACATCAAAGATATGTGCTAAAGCTGAAAGCCACGTGAATCCAGGCAGAATTCTTTTAATCAAACCAGAATAAATGAATGAATGAATAAAATATTATTCAAAGGAAAGTCAGGGTATCATCACTATCATTACTATATTGCAAGTGACTAAATAAACAATCTCAAGTCAAGAATCAAAACACTATGGTTCAGGAGTGCCTCAGTGGCTTGGATGTTCAGTTGAACCACCAACTCTTGGTTTCCACTTGGGTCATCATCTTGTGGTCCTGGGATCAAGGCCCACATCAGGCTCCACACTCAGTGGGGAGTCTGTTTGTCCCATTTCCTCCCTTTTTTCCTGTCACTCTCTGCAACCCCCCACCCCTCTCTACGTTCACACTCTCACTATCGTTCTCACTCTCTCTCTAAAATAAATAAATAAAATCAAAACACATGGTTCAAAACAAAAATTTAAAAATAAAAAATATAAATGTCCTACTCCCATGGCATTTGGGATAAATTCTTTGAAATATGGGTTGTTCAGGTCATTGTCTCTTATGCAGGCAAAGCCTAAGAAACAGCATATACAAGATCTTTATTAGATTTTTCAAGTACTGAGGCAACTAACAACAGACAGCATTAATTTTTATGTAAATAACATAAACCTATAAATGTTACAGTCAATTAGACATTAGACTTATTAGTTTTTCCCATCCTTAGTAAGATGAAAGCCCTTTGATATTTGAAAAATCTAAGCAATCCTTTCTTTTATCACATTAAAAAAAAGATAAAATAGGCCAGTCTCATATTAAATAATCTCAGGTTACTCTTCTCAGGAATAATGCTGGAAAGAATTCATTGTAAGAAGGGGTTCTGAGAAATCCTGGGACAAGGAACTTATGCATTTTTAACAAGTTGCTCTCAACTAAGCATTTCACCTTAGCAGCTTGAGTCTGGAAACAGATATCCTTTGCTCCTATCAGTTTAAGATAACACTTTATTGAGATTCCCTATCGCTGGGGTTTCAAATGAGACACTTAAGGAAACCACGGGATTCTTTAATATCCCAAAATTACTTCACTTGGAAGCATTCTTTGTCATCAGGGAGACTAACTCCAGACAGCCATGATGAAGGGTTGCCATTAGATGATGCAAAAAGAGCAAATGGGGGTTAATTCCTTGACATTCTTTTTCATGTTCAAAACAAACCACCCATGCTTTAGTCCTGTGATATTTCCTCTACATAAATACTTCTTGAAACTGTGGCTTATTCTATCCTGAATAATTTTGGCTTACTTTACCATTCATGAGTTAGATTCCTTGCCTTTCCTTTGCCTACTCCATGTCTAGGTAGACTTTGCACCTTCCATTCCTTATCAAAACGTAACTGAATTGATAATGTTGGTTTATCAAGAACTTTCCCATTTATCTTCTCCCAGTGCCTACAAAATCAATTCAAAAACATGTCATCTTTGTCAGTTACCACTAGATGGAGGTACAAATTTTGAAGTGCTTAATAAATGTTCCCAGTTTGCATGTTCTGAAGGGTAATGGTACAAAGTAACACATACTATTTTGTTCTACTTACAGGTCTAGAAATCCTACTGCCTTGGATAATATTGAATCCATGTATTATTTTAACGCATGTTAAGAAACAAATAGAATGACAAGTCTAAAATGCATGCATTTCTATATTCTGTAATACATACATACATTATATATTGAAAGATTGTTAATAATGAAGTAAATAGTTCTCTGGCTTGACCTAAGTCAGAGAAAATTTACTATGTAGCATTTTATTTAGAATACCTTCAATACTTGAAAAAATGTCCTAATTTGGGGTCAAATTGAGACTGATACAAGGAATATGTCTAGACAAAAGTAGATAATGCTTATACTGAGAGCAAGAATGTCCCCTTTCTGCTCCTTTCTGTGCTTAATACAGGGTCCTCATGTTTTCTTGCCCCCTGTCCCTCAAGAAATCTTTCAAAATGCATCTGGCAGCCTTATTCACAATGAGATGTAAATGATGTTAACTTCACACACAGAAAATGTTTTAAAACACGGTTTATAACATTCAATCTTTAACAAAGGAATTTCAAAAATTAGTAAATCGGTGGAGAGGACCTTTATAGTTTTCTCTTGATCCCTGAAATGTTTCTCAGAGGAAGAATGCCAGCCCATACTAAAATACAGGAAGATTCTCATTGATTTTCTTTTTCCTCACAATGGCATTTGGTGCAATGCAGGAAGATTGTCTCTGGGCTTGTGAGGACAGGAAGAAGGGTAGTTATCTGCATGATTTCTCAGCATGAGGTGGCAGCTGGCAAGAGAAACTGCAGTGACTGCAGTCCTTCAAGAAGAGAAAGAGATGAGTCCCTGGGGCCAGGACATTTTTGTTCCATGAAGGGAGAAACTGGAATGGGGTGAGAACTGTGAATGGATGAAATGAGGAATACAAACTGAAGAAAAACAGAGAGCTTTTATGGATCCCTAGAAACACTTTTCTCACTCACATCTATGTCCCCCAAAGTGTTAGATTATAAAGAAACTGAAATCCACATTATATGGAGTTTGGGATGGAAAAAGAATGAAGCGTTATCAAGAGGAGTTCCCACTGGCTACTCAATCTCCAAATATTTGGGGTGATTAAACATTTTTTTCCTCTCCATCTAATACACATCACTCCTTTAGGAAATGCTATTATATTCCCAAAAAGAGAATCCCACAGCAAATAAAAACTTGCAGTTTTGTCAAATTCACCACCTAAAAATTTCTGGGACTCTGATTCTCTAAGAAGCCTTTGTCTGTTAATGTCTCTGTGTAGAAATTCTTTGGAGAAAAGGAAAGGGGAAAATGGGAATTCAGTGGATCTTTTTCCCAGGAAAATGTAAATGCCCACTCACTGAGTTTGACACAGCACCAGTCCTACATTTACCACGCAGTTGCTCCCACTTTGTATAATGTGTTATTTATCAATTATAGGCTATTTGTTTGGTAAGTTTCTGCCTTTCTTATACCAAATGTTTCCTAAAATAGACAGACTTCTGCGAAACAAGTAAAGCCATTCACCTGAGACTTAGAGGTCCATGTAGAAGTGGCATAATTAGTCACATGAAAGGGTGTGAGTTTAAATAAGCACAGAAAATAGCATGCACTATATGTAGTCATATGTGTCATAGGCTTTCCCAGGGGTAAAGGATAACAGTGAAATTTACTGGGTTAACTTTATTTTGTTCACATATTCAACAAAAGCACTTGTGAAGGGCAAGTGTTAATCACAAACTGTTCAGAGCCTTCCTAGAGACTACAGTCCAGTGTAGAGATAGCCAAAGACAATGTAAGGTAAATTACTTATAATATGGGTGAGCACAATTAAGGAAAACTGAAGCATATTATGAGAAGTTATGGCAGGGGGAACTGATGTAGTTTTGGAGAGTCATTTAAGACATTTCTTAGAAGTTGCCAAATAAAGCAAAACTTTTAAAAGGACTAAGAGATAGAAAGATAATAGATAGATGATAGACAGATAGATAGGCAGGCTGACCATGAGTTAGCCAAACAGGTGGAAGGAAGAGTCTTTGACAGGGATAATAATAGTATGTGTGGGGGTTCTGAAGCAAGAAGTTTGTCATAGTTGATAAACTAAACCATTGCTCAATGGGGAGATCATGCCTCCTCTCTCCTTTCAGACCTTGTCTACAGATATTTCACTGCTGTTTCAGTAGAGTGCAAACAGAAAACAAATGTCATAGTCAAATTAAAGTAATTCAGAGGGGTTAAAATTTATAAACACGTGGGCAGGTTGTAGGGAAATACAAAAGGATTCTGCAGTTAATCTGGGGTTTGCAACCATGGACCTATTACTACCCTCAAACTCAAGGGGACAAGGCAAAAGCATGTAACAGAAGACAGCAGTTGAGTATGATACAGAAAAGGACACTTTGAAGAGTGCCTGGGTGATTCAGTTGGTTAAGCATCCTATTTTTTTTTTTAATTTTTAAATTAACATATAATGTATTATTAGCCCCAGGGGTACAGGTCGTCTGTGAATTGCCAGGTTAACACACTTCACAGCACTCACCATAGCACATACCCTACCCAATGTCCATAACCCCACCACCCTCTCCCTACCCTCCTTCCCCTGGCAACTCTCAGTTTGTTTTGTGACATTAAGAGTCTCTTATGGTTTGTCTTCTTCCCGATCTCATCTTATTTCATTTATTCTTTTCCTATCCCCCAAGCCCCCCACGTTGCATCTCCACTTCCTCATATCAGGGACATCATATGATAGTTGTCTTTCTCCGATTGACTTATTTCACTAAGCATGATACCCACTAGTTCCATCCACGTCATCGCAAATGGCTAGATTTCATTTCTTTTGATGGCTGCATAGTATTCCATTGTGTGTGTATATATACCACTTCTTCTTTATCCATTCTTCTGTTGATGGACATCTAGGTTCTTTCCATAGTTTGGCTATTGTGGACATTACAAACATTCTATTCTTTAAAATTTATTTATTTATTTATTTGACAAACATTCTATTCTTGATTTTGGCTCAGGTCATGATCTCAGGGTCATGAGATCAAGCCCCCCATTGGGCTCTGTACTCAGAGGGGAGTCTGCTTTAGATTCTTACTCTCCCTCTATTCCCCACCCTCTCTCTCTCCCCAAAAAGAAGGAAGGAAGGAATGGAGGAAGGGAGGAAGGAAGAAAGGAAGAAAGGAAGGAAGGAAGGAAGGGAAGGAGGGAGGAAAGGAAAGAAAAGACCTCTCTGAGCAGAGCAGTGATTTTTAGCCAGAGTTTGTTCCGTAGTGACGGAGATTAACCCTCCTACCTCCATCTGATCTCCTGCCATTCCAACTAGAAACCACTGGGCAGGGAAGCCTTGGGGATGCAGTCCACCCAGAGAATAGGCTAGGCAGAAAGGGATGGAGAATGGATCTGAAAGAGCAAACAGAAAATGCCTAGCATACTTGATCATTTCCAAGATGAAGAAAGGATGCCAAGAAGGCCCTTAACCAATCATATGCTGATAAAGAAGAAAAAAAAAAAACTAGCAGCAGTCCATGCCAGCTTCCATTCTTCTAATGAGTTTCCTCATTTCTATTATTTCTCTGCCCACCTGAATGAATCTGCTTCTTATTAGGAAGATGGTTTCCATATGGGCTTTCATTTATATACTCTGGGATTCCAGAAACCTGATATTGCTCCATTTCTCTATAGGAATCTCCACACCCTGCTTATCTGCTCCTATAAATCTACACTCCTAGTATAACTATGAATATTTTCACCCATGACTTAACTTGGGATTCTCACTTTACAGGGTGCATGAAATTCACCTGGGGAGCTTGCTGAAAGACAGAATCCTGTCCTCACAGGTCCTGAATCAGTAGGCCCGGCCTGGGACTCTGGAATGTCTATTGAAAACAAACATCCTGAGTAATTCTGATGCATGTGTAACACACGTTTAGAGACTCGGATATAGTTGCTGCTATAAAGAGAGCATACAACGTCTTGGTACATTTCTGAAAACACTAATGAATATACCAATATTATAAAAAATAGAAATTCTGGGAAAAAATGTAGTGCAAATATGGAAACAGAACTACTACTTAATTTACAAGGAAAGCTAAAAAGGAATGCAATCATTACAATTCATCCTGAATTGCTAGTGATGTCATTTGCAAAGTTTTACCTTCTCTTATGATTACTCTTCTGTAAATAATGGTTTATTGTGCCTTCACTTTTCATTTTTCTAGGCACCAACCCTCAAGGCCACCTAATGATTTTTAAACCAACACTGAAATGCACCAAGGCACCTCATACCTTAAAAGAACCTTGCAAGTTCTTTTATGTTGATATATATATATATATATATATATATATATATATATATTTTTTTTTTTTTTTTTTTTAATGTGTGCAAGCATTCTCCATACTATCAGTTCTGTACACTAAGATCTATCTATCTGGTCTTTCTTTAGATCAGAAATTCACAAATATTTTTTATAAATGGCTAAATAGTAAATATTCTAGGCTACACTGGCCTGTGGTCTCTATCACCATTCCTCAACCCTGCCATACAGTGTGAAGGCAGCTATAGACCATACATAAACAAATGAGTATACTTGTATTCCAATAAAACTTCATTTGTGGTCATTAAACTTTGCATTTCATGAAATATCATTCTTTAATTTTTCTTCAGCCATTTAAAAATGTTAAAAAAAAATTCTTACTCCACAGGCCACGCAGAAACAGATAGTGGTTAAGAATTTACCCCCAATTTTGAGCAGTCTTGCAGATTATGGTAACTAGAACATATAGATTTCTTTTCTTATCCTCACATACAAGGCACAAAAGAATGTATGCCTTTAAGCAATCCACGATAACTACACTTTACAACTGTGTCTTAAAGGAAAGGTAAAAAAAAAGATTAATCACTTAGACCTGTGTTGAGTCCCTGCTGCTAGCTTCACCTCCACTATGTCAGCTTTAGGCTAAAGACTATCCTCCATAAGTCTCACTTTCTTCACCTTTTAAATGGGACTGACTATTCCTACTTCTTATGAAAATGAAAAAGGTAATATTAAGTAACTCAGCACCTTGCCTGACACCTGGAAGATGCCCCTTAAAGATGAGTGCCCCTTAAAGATGAGTCTGTTTCCCTTTGGTTAAAATAAAAGTAAAAGTTGCACCTTCCAATTACTGATTATAATACTAATTTTCAAAATCCTGATACTCACTTACAGATCCAATTCTTAACATTAGCTGTATGTTGGGATCTCTTGGGAAGATTTTTAAACTTTTTATGATAGGACCACAACCCAGACCAATTGAATCAGGATTGCTAGGAGGATAGAACCCAAGCCTCAATGTCTTTGAAGCTTCCCAATGTGTGGCCAAGATTGAAAACCATCACATTTAACCTTGCTATTTTACTGAAACACTGGTACTTTTGTTGTGGTCATGCAAATGTTTGAGACATAAGTCAGCAACTTAGTTGGGCATTATTTTCTCAGTCTTTAACACCCTCCTTTTCTACTTCTTATGCCACCCCTTTTCCTGACATACTCACTACAAGCCATTCCTACTGCTCTTTGTCACTGACCTCCTGCCATATTTGTTATCCTTCCCCCAATCCTACTGCAATTAAAAAAAAAAAAAATCAATCCACTCAATAAAACCCTAGCTCGAGGAGTTCATTTTACAGACAGATGCCTCAGTGGGGAATAAGGAGGAGACTAGGGACCTGACCACTTCTCTGAAGATGGCAATCAAACAAATCAAAACTGGTGAAAGCTCTGGACAGAGCAGGCAAGATACCGAGAGGCAACAGTGGTGATAACTCCACTTAGGGGAGCTAAATGACAGGAAGATACTGAAGGTCACTGGACTGACCACACCAAAGTACACAGCTCCAAGTGATCTCACTGACACCAAGATGGACAGCAATGGAGTCCAAGCAAACAGCAGAGCCCAGAGATGTCACCTAGTGGCTAGTATTTTAAATATTTTGTTTAACTTTTATATTTTTTCATAACTTTGCACTGGATACATTTTGTTCAAATGTTAGTATTTGAAAAGCATTAATTAGATTTGATAGTTTTAATTATGTTCATCTTTTTTCATAAAATGCCAATACCAATATTGCAGTATCATTCAAAAAAAATTCTATCATTTTCCCCAGCATTGTCATCACTACTTTTATCCTCCTCCAGTGCATGTGCTGCTTTAGAGGACCTTTATCTGACTACTCTTAGCAAATAACCAAGACCTAGAAGCTCCATGACTTAGAACTCTCAATCAGCACTAAATGCTCCAACAAACTGACCCTTCTAAACTCCTCCTCCCTCACTTGTCATGACTTAGCACACATTCACCAATGTTAACAGTGTCCTCTCTTCCAGGGCCTACAGTCAGTTAGGTGAGGCAGGGACTCAGAAAATAAAGCATCTATGACGGACACTAGATCAATAAATCTTGAATTTAGCAGCTCTGAAGCCAAGATGAAGAAACAGACTCTGCTAAACATAAAATCAGTAGTGGCAGAGCACCGCCATGAAATGAAAGTTAATATTGCTTCAGAAGCCTGACAGCCATCTGATACATGTCACGATTTTTAATATTAGATAAAATCCTGGCACCTTTCATGTGCTTAAGGGAAGCCACTTTCTTTTTCTTTTCTTTTTTTTTAATTTTCTTCTAAGACAAAAGCATTGACTATATAGAAGAATCTTTCATTTCTTTTTCATTTTATTTCTCCCCATCCGATCTTTCAGAGCTCAATACTTTCCCTATTTCCCAAGTTGTTTTTTTCACATTTCTAAAAGAATTGGCAAAACTTTGTTTTTAATAATCCATGGATTTAAAAATTCATAGTTTAGTATGTCTCTAGTCACAGCAAGCCAAATAAAAAATTTGAAATGAATATGCAACTTCCTTTAGCTTACATGGAAAGCAAGAACGATGGTGCAAAGGCAACATTTGGTTGAATAGGAATTCTCTGTCTGTTTCTGAGAGCAAGGCTTGCTATAGACATGTAAATAACTTAACAAATGAAGATATTGAAGATATATTTGCCCAAACCCAACTTCTATAGGGGTCCCACAATTCTGCTATTCCTATTACATTTTCTTGAAGATAAAAAATTACTTTAAAAGCTATGGATAAATCCTCATCTTAGGAATACTACTTGATTTCTGCTCTCCATATTCCACAGAAATACAGCATTCCTAAAATGATTATGAAAATGTTAGTAACTATATTTTTAAATGCACTGGGTTGTTAAGAGATGTCACTTAGAAAAAGTTCAAGCATTTATGGTATCACTATTTTTGAGATGTTATCAAGTTTGATATATGCCTTTTGATGCTCTTACCTGTCAAGAGAAAGCAAAACTGCCCCCCTACAAAACTCTAAAAAACTATTTAAAACAACCACAAAAATAGAAAACTCAAAAGTAAAACTCTTCTGGGACGCCTGGGTGGCTCAGTTGGTTAAGCAGCTGCCTTTGGCTCAGGTCATGATCCCAGCATCCTGGGATCGAGTCCCACATCGGGCTCCTTGCTGGGCGGGGAGCCTGCTTCTCCCTCTGCCTCTGCCTGCCATTCCGTCTGCCTGTGCTAGCTCTCTCTCCCTCTCTCTCTGACAAATAAATAAAATCTTAAAAAAAAAAAAAGTAAAACTCTTCTGAAATCAAGAAAAAGACCAAGATTTGCTCTCTTCTCTAAGCCTGGAGTGATGCTATCCCATGAAAAAGGAAAATAAAAATGCTTTCTTACTTTGCTGTGTACCCTTGCAACCACAGGACACTGAGAAATGTAATATGCACCCAATTCTTCAATATGCATACTTCCACCCACCTCAGTTTCTCTGGGAGAGCCTGAGGGAACACCATCTGATTAGTCACAGCTGTGGGTTCCTTGGCCTTGTACCAACACAAAATGTGCTGTCTCACAGGGACATAAGTGAATTGGGAGGCCCTGCAAGTGAACTGGTAGGACTGCCAGGCTCCCCAGCTTATCACAGTACAATCAGCATCTCAGAGACTCAGAGCTCACAGGCCTGTGCCCCATCAGGGCTTAGGGAGAGCCATATAGCTAAAATCGCAATAGCTGCCTATGAAAACCAAAGCTGATGGAAAATAGAGATATTGCCTTATATTTGGGCAGAACAGCACTAATTTCTTGGCTGCTCAGAGGGAAACTTAAAGGACTGCAAATTCCAGTGTTGTAGATAACCAACAGTGAAAAGAAAAAAATCACCAAACTAATTTCTTACCACCTTACTAGGGAAAGAAAAGCTGAAGTTGGCACATTGCTCATTTGAATATCAAAGTGGAAAGAAAATTGACTTTTCAGTCTTCTCCTAGCAAGTTTTATTAGAATCTTTATACCTGGTCTGGGAGAGGTAGCCATTTCAAATTCTGATAGCACTGTAACTTCACACAGAAAGATTGCAAAGCAGTGAACAGGCCCACTTCATTTAGTAAAATCACCTTAATCACCTTCTCACACAGTTGTTCTTTCAGGGCATGGATCAATTCATGTATTTTTTTTTTTTTAAGATTTTATTTATTTGACAGAGATCACAAGTAGGCAGAGAGGCGGTGTAGGGGGGAAGCAGGCTCCCTGCTGAGCAGACAGCTGGATGGGGGGGCTTGATCCCAGAACCCTGGGATCATGACCTGAGCTGAAGGCAGAGGCTTTAACCCACTAAGACACCCAGGTGCCCCTCAATGCCTGTATTTCTAAAGGAGTAGATGATGTTTAAAAATACATAAGCTCCATACATGTAAATTAAAAAGAAAATATTGAGATTTCAAGTTACTTGCCCAATGCCATATTCAAATATCAAAACCGATTCAAATCAATGCTGCCTTGATATTGAAGCTCATTCTCTTACTTTCTATAAAGTATTTCTCCACATCCAATCTATACATCCCCACCTTGCAGTGACAGTAAGTGAAATTTTTATAACTAGAAAAGAAAAGTGAGATGTTTTATTCTGGATTAGACCAGAATTGGGTTAACCTTCGCAAGGCAGAATTGTCATAGCACTTACTATTTACACAGCTTTAAATCTGTCTCCTGGTCCATGGTATTCAAGAGCATCCAAATAACAAATGTTGTAGAATAAATGTCAAGCTACTTTCTGACTATTGTCAAAATATATTAGAAACTGGAAGTTCTTAAAGTGTTTATAAAATTTTTAGACCCTATAAAAATAAACAAATACAAAGATAAATGAAGAAATTACAATGAAAATCATAACATACTTAGAACTTAAAGACCTATGCAGAGTTGAAAGTATTATATAACAAAATAGCTCAAGTCTTAATCAGAGGTAAGGTAAAATCTTAAATGCTCTCATTATATAATAAGAGTAAAACAAGTAAAATAAGAGCAAAATAAGCATTCAATTCAGAGAGTTTAAACAAGAATGAACAGAGGACAGAGAAATGGAAATACTAAATGTAAAGACAGAAATTAATGAAAACAGAAAAAAATTAGAGAAAATTAATAAAACCAAAAGGTGATTCTCTGAAGCTATTAATATTTATAAAATACAGATATTTCTTTAAAATTAGAAAAGATACAAATAACTGAAAATGGTTCAAAAAACAAGAACTATCAACAGGCAGAGTGAAGGAAAAATGAAAATAATGTGAATAATCTCTACCGATAAACCTAACAACCAAGATGAAATGAGCAATTAAGAATACAAAAGCATCTGTAAAACTAACTTCAGAAGAATTTTGAATAACAAAAATAAGCCAACACTTACTCAAATAATTTAATAGTTAAAATATCATTTCCTTAGTTCATTACTGATGGTTCATCTATATCTACCACCCAACCCACTAAACACACACACACACACACACACACACAACCTTCCAGAAGGCATAGACCACATAATTTTAAGAGAACATTTTTCAAAACTATAAACTTCTAAGAAAACAGATAAAGCTTATAGCACACAAATTTTTTGAGAGACTATAAAACAAAGGAAAGGTATCCAACTCACTTGACAATAAATATATAATCAAGAATTAAAACTGTGTAAAGACATACAATAAACATAATGAAATAGCAACAAAATTCCTAAATAGAAGCAAGTCAAATTTATCATAGTAAAAAAAAAAAACCTCATGACCACAGAGTTATAATCCATAAATAGAAAAATGATTGGCCCATTCATGATAAGTATTGTTTCTCTTTTGAATTTTATTTTTTAAATTTTAATATATTTTACTTAACCCAACATACATGTTATTTTACATTTTTTCATACCAAGACTTTTTAAAAATTTTTTTAAATTTGAATATAGTTGACATACTATACATTAGTTTCAGGGTACAACGTAGTGATTTAACTTCTTTATACATTACACTATGCTCACCACAAGTATAGCTACCATCTGTCACCATACAGCACTATTACAATATTATTGGCTATATTCTCTATCCTGTGCCTTTTATTCCCATGACTTATTCATTCCATAACTGGAAGCCTATACCTCCCACACCCCTTCACCTTTTTGCCCATCTCCCACTCCCTTTTCTTCAGACAACCATCAGTTTATTCTCTGTATTTACAGGAATGATTCTGCTTTTTGTTTGTTTATTCATCTGTTTTGCTTTTAAGGTTCCACATATGAATGAAATCATATGATATTTGTCTTTCTCATTCTGACTGATTTCACTTTGCATAATATCCTCTAGGTCCATGGGATAAGAACTGTTAGCAAACAAGAGAAAGTAAAAAACTTCCTATCCCAATACAGGAAATCCACTCAAAATCCACATTTAATGGCAAATACGACAAACCATTATAATTTATTTAAGCTGAAAGGTGACTGTATTATGGATATTTGTTATATTTTCTACATTTTTCTTTATACTTAAATTTTTTCTTCACAAAATTATAATTAAATAGAGTATCTGCAAAGGAGAGGGAAGAAAATGAAGAGATAGAGGACTTTACCATGTATTTATTATAACCTGTCTGAAGAATCTGGTTAACACTGACAAAAGTTTGGATATTTGCAAGTATACCAGAAAAGGGTGAGTAAAAAGATTTATCAATGATATATCCAGCACTGATTACAAAGGCAAGAGACTGAATCTGGCATACTTAAATGGCTATCATTTAAGATGTTTATTATAAAACAGTGAGAATGGTTTTCATCAGATTTATTGTCACTTTTGTTGTTTTCACCAAATGAATATAATAGCTCTTAAGACAAATCACCTCTGGTGACATTCTCCACAACCAACGTCTACTGAGTTAGCTTCCCAAGTACCCTGATATATGCAGATATTGTCCTAGAGAGTAAACATATAAGTAAGTATTCTATGAGAAGTAAAGGTCACTGCCTGTTGTAAATCCTTTGATTGGGCTGGTTTACATGTTAGTTTCCTCTAGCTTTGTTCAGCTTCTATTGATCACCCTAACTGTGACCCAAATTGTGAACCCTGGCAAAACTGAAATTTGGGGACAATGAAACTGAGAATAAGATTCTCTTCTGTGATCCAATTCTGAGGTGCTGCCAAGAGGCTGACTTGCCCCCGGCATCAATTTTTTCACTCTCTAATACCAATAATGCCAACTTGAGAGAAAGTTATAAAGCTTTGTTTAATGTGATCCTTAACTTTTGGGGATATGCTTGGACACAGTGAAATGGGTTCCATATGTTAATTCAGCAGCTCCTACACCTTTTTGCCTCCACAGTCATGTTATAATTTATTCCTATTCTGAAGAACTTTTCCAATTCCCAAGGTTTTTATTTTTGTTTTATTAATTTTTCTTCTAAAACTTGTATGTGTTTGAGAAGAAAGGCATGAAGCTAAAGTCCTTAAGTTTCTTGACCAATCTAGCAATGATGATTAGTATCGTATCTCTAGTTTTTGCTTTTCTCAATCTTGAGTTCTCATAGCAATTGTTGATAAATGTAAACTGCCACCCAGAAAATTGTTAGAAATGTCCTGGGAGCTGTTGGACTGTATTGGTAAGAACTCATTTTAAGGGTTAGAATTCCCATAGGAATAGGCAGTCTCTCTATACGGAAGTACTCCATCCCATGATTCTTCTTTTTTTTTTTTTTCTATTTCTTGAAAGGTTATGACAGAAGTTGGCTATAAAATTCCAAATGGCTTTCTGAATAAATACTAGTGATAAAAAAGGCTATTATCTTGCTTATTCCATTGCTTGAAATCATCTAATACTGATTCATCATCTCACTTCTCTCTAGAGTAATTTCTTTCTCGAATAGCAATAAGGTCCAAATGTTCAAATAAGTAAACCAGTCATGTGAGAATAAGTGGTCCCAAACAGGAATCCTTTCTGGTTCCAGAAAAAAGAATGTACTAAAAGCTGTTCAGCTACCTTGGAGGTGAGTTAATTCATACAGAACTCTACCATCTTAAAATAGTCACATGATGAACAGACTAAGGTCAATCATAGAATGACAAATATACCTCCAGGAATACAGAATGTGTTTGCAAGTTTTCAATGTAACAGTTATTTACTTCTCTGGCAGTGCCTGGAGGAAAGGAGAAAGCTAAAGATAATCAATTCTCTCATGTCATCCACTTCTGCTGTACCACCAACCTGTTCTCAAGGTATGTCAATGTTTCATGTCTCTCTTGAGGAATCAATATTTATAAATGCCTGCCCCTTTACTCTCTCTATTCATTTTGCTTATTCAACAGGATCTGTTATGTTAATCAAAGACTTTTTGCTAGGATATAATGCACGTGGATATTTATAATATATGTATTTGCAGTTCAGTGCAAATATATATGTTATATATGTGTGCCTTTAGCCACACAAGGATTTAACTTAAATAGGGGCTATAGTGTATTTTGTAAACAAAGGTCCAGTAGCTATTAAACAAGAATTATAATTTATTGATTGTGTAAAAAAATACTCTGCTGAATTTACTTAACATAGAAGGTAAAATTAAGAGTCAAGTGTTGAACAGAGTATAAATTAAAGAAGAGCTCACAGAAATACAGACTCACCCACTATATCTTGTAGGAAAGAGCTGAAGGAAAAGGAACAAACACTAAACAGTAATACAACAAAATCTCAAGTTTCTTTTTTTTTTTTAATTTAATTTTATGTTTTCATAGACCAGTGGAAGAGAGTAGAGAGTCCAGATATGAACCCACAACTCTATGGTCAAATAATCCTCAACAAAGTAGGAAAAATACCCAGTAGAAAAAAGAGAGTATCTTCAATAAATGATGCTGGGAAAATTGAACTACACAACACTCACGAAAAAAACTGAAGAAGACACAAAAAGATGGAAAAGCATTCCATGCTCATGGATCAGAATCATAAACATTATTAAAAAGTCTATAGCCCAGAGCAACCTAGACTTTCAATGTCATCCCAATCAAAATTCCACTGGCATTTTTCAAAGTGCTGGAACAAACAATCCTAAAATTCGTATGGAACCAGAAGAGACCCCGAATTGCTAAGGAAATGTTGAAAACGAACAACAAAACTGGGGCTATCATGTTGCCTGATTTCAAGGTTTACTACAAAGCTGTGATCACCAAGACAGCATGGTACTGGCACAAAAACAGACACACAGACCAGTGGAACAGAATAGAGAGCCCAGATATGGACCTGCAACTCTATGGTCAAATAATCTTCGAAAAAGCAGGTAAAAATATACAGTGGAAAAAAGACAGTCTCTTCAATAAGTGGTGCTGGGAAAATTGGACAGCTATGTGTACAAGAATGAAACTCGACCATTCTCTTACACCATATACAAAGAAACTTGAAATGGATAAAAGACCTCGATGTGAGGGAGAAATCTATCAAAATCCTAGAGGAGAACATAGGCAGTAACATCTTCAACGTTGGCCACAGCAACTTCTTTCAAGATATGTCTCCAAAGGCAAAGGAAACAAAAGGGAAAATGAACTTTTGGGACTTCATCAAGATCAAAAGCTTCTGCACAGCAAAATTACAAGTTTCTATTACCATTAAATTCCTGTCTGTGAAAGCTGTCATTAAATTTCAACCAACAACAGTATGGACCATAGTAGGAAAAAAGCTAAGTTTAAAGATTGATGTAGACTGGAATGACCACTGATGATACTGAACAGCAGTTCTTAGGCCAAAATATCCCACCCAATCCCAATATCCCACTATCATTCCTTATTAGTGTATGCTGGAAACTATGATAAAATATTAGAGCTAACCAGATTATTAGTACAATTTTTTTTAATTTTTTTATTTATTTGAGAGAGAGAGCATGAGAGGCGGGAAGGTCAGAGGGAGAAGCAGACTCCCCATGGAGCTGGGAGCCTGATGCGGGACTCGATCCCGGGACTCCAGGACCATGACCTGAGCCGAAGGCGGTTGCTTAACCAACTGAGCCACCCAGGCGCACCGATTATTAGTACAAAATTTAAAAGAACTTTGAATATGCAAGTTCCAGGAGAATGTGCTTATTAAGTATGTACCAGAAAAAATTTGTCTACTTTAATCATATATAAGTACTTATATTATACAAATATATCTAAAACCAAGAAAATACCTTATATCCACACCTCCCCTTGTAAAGGGTAGAAAAGCTATCTAACCTTTTAGATGTTTTAATTCTGTCAGCCAAATATTTATTTCAAGTCTAATATGACAAACTGTGTTGGATGATAGCCAGACACAAGTATACAAAAGTACACTTTTACTAAAGGATACTATTTTTTTTTAAGATTTTATTTATTTCTTTGAGAGTGAGAGAGAGAATGGGAGACATCAAGCATGAGAAGGGGAAGGTCAGAGGGAGAAGCAGACCCCCTACTGAGCAGAGAGCCTGATGCAGGACTCGATCCCAGACTCCAGGATCATGACCTGAGCTGAAGGCAGTTGCTCAACCAACTGAGCCACCCAGGTGCATTAACAAAAGTATAAAATATTATGTGAATTGTAAAGTGGAAGAAATTATTTATTCATAAGGAATTTAGTAGATTAAAGAAACTAAAAATGGAAGGGCCAAGTATGAGTAAAAAATGGCACATAAACTAAGCAGCCCAGAATATGGTGGCAGTCATGACTGGTGTAGAGAGCAGGAGCCCAGGATATTACAAGGAAATATCAAAGGGAATAATACAACCTAAGACTGGAGAAGGAAGATGGAACTGTGTGAAACTTCTAATCCCTAAAGTAGAAACTGTATTCTTAACTCAGTGAAAGAGTCATTGATGGTTTTTAACTCAGAGAATGCCATATAGTAAAGATACTATAAGGATAGTACCAACAGCAAAAGGATAGTACCAAGGAAAGTAGCAATAATAGTTTCAGTGTTGTCTCGCCTATTTGTAATAATAATATAGACATAAAAATTATTTTTGGAATAAATCCCATAATAAAACATTAAATCTCTCAAGAGTTTATAACCTCCCCTGAGGTCTAAGCACATCTCTAATCTTATCTGACCATATCCATTTATTCCTCCTTTTCCAGATTACAATAGAACACCATGTGTTAGGACTGAGCTGAAAAAATTCTCCAGGCCTCAAGCAAGTATTTAACTTGAGCAATACATACTGGAAAGGGCAGAAAATCTCAAAAAATAAGAGCAAGATGAGCAATTAGTATTAATTAGTGTCAATTGCTATTTTTCTTGAAAAACAGCTCATGCTGAGGAAGCAATTGTATGGTGTAGGCTGAATGTATGCCAACAGTTTTCTTGAATTTCACCAATCTTATATTTTTTAAAAAACTGAACATCATTTTATTTTATTCAAGAAGATTGATCAGAAGGAAACAGCTTTGCTTAATGAGATAATATTGCATTTGATTGTTGGCTTTTGTGTGGCTGTCTGGATTTGGAAGAGGCAGTTTTCACTTGGCTCCATTTTCTGACATGAAATGAGCTTTGAAGATTAACCAGCCATGTGGTATGTGCACCCCCAATATCATATGTTGTCTTATACTTACTGTCAACAGGAGTCTCTTTTTTAATCTATTCTTATCATTTGTTTCATATCCATATTGGAACTCCCTATTATTATAGAGCCAGAAAATTGTAGCAATTGATTATGAAACAAGGTCCTCTATATCTGAAACACTTCCCATTGGCCAGTTTAATACGTGTCCCTGCAATGCTGTCACAGCTAATGCACTGGACAGCCTTTCATATCCAAAATAATATATCTCTTTCCCTGGGGCAAAGTCCAAAAACAGCATGAAATTCAGGAATGTGCCACAAGCCAATAGTAAATTTTCAGTTGTGGTTGGTTTTTTTTTTTTTTCCAATTTAACTTGATAAAATTACATCCACATCATTAGCTCTTTTTAGAGTTACAGAAAAAAATGTATATGCTATCAAAACACTGTTGGGATATTTTCTTTTTTTCATTGCTATTATTATTATTAGTCTTTGATTTTCACAAAAATCAAATAATTCCACCAACATTGGTCTGTTTGTAAATTATTCAAAAATATTTATTCTTAGAGCTGCTGGGTATAGCTATTCTACCTACATCTTACCCTTAATGCACTTATAAAAGGCTTCATCTTAAGTAGGATGTGATTTTATTCTTAATCACATAGTCTCTGACAACTTTCAGTCTCAGAAAGACCACTGATACATGTGCACTAAGATATGTTTCAGCTCAGAGTACCAAGCATGACCTCCGTAGTTTCATGGTTGCTGCTTATGACTGTGTCAGTTTAGTTTTAATCACTAACGCCGTGTCTCTTCCTCCTATCTTGTCAAACAGAACTTTAGCTAAGTCAACCATTTAAGTATTTTTATGTTTTCTCCAAGGACAATGCAGAAAATTTACAAAAATGTGTTGGAAGAAGCAGCTATGTTGCTCTGATATTTATTTGCTTATATAAAAATGTAAAGTGTGAAGAACAGTCTATTCTCAATTATTGGTTTACATGAATTTAGTAAGCTTGACTGTGCTCGACTTGGAAATCACCTAAAAAAGATCATTTTAAACACAGTTATTTGGAATTCTACATGTGGTCCTGCCACCAAACAACTCCATTTCAAGGACAGCTTAATTTGTTGGAGACAAAGGTAATGAAAAAGTGAGGCCTGAGATTACTACCACAGGCCTCAACAGTTTTGGGGAGGTCACACAGGAAGATGGAAACTTACAGGTTTATATATACAGACTTATGGAACAATGGATTCAATGCATGAATGAAAACAGGAGCATGTCCCTGGCAGAAGGGATGTAGTGGGTCAGGGATTCAGGGGTGCAATGGAGGCAACATATTCAGTACTTGGGAGTTCCGTGTGAGAATTGACCAACTTTGTGTGTTACCCAAAAAAAGAATGTAAATTATGGATTTTTTTTTAAATTAAGCTACCCATCAGAACACTCTTTTTCTACCATTAGACGCACTTAGCTTGCAAATTTAATCATATTTTGATGTTAGCCTAAAAAAGGTACATCTTAAAATTTAAACCAATATCAATTTTAAACCATTTTATGCCAACTCTAATTTTGAATTTTCCTTGTGCTCTCTTTCTCATGGTAGAATGATATTGCTGTGTACTTACACAGTATTTTGTTTATTTCAAAGCACTTCACGCCTACTATCTAATATGCTCTTGGCCTTAAAACAACTTTAAAGATGCAGAGATAAATAGAATGCTGAGTTTGCCCTCAAAATTCTCATTAAACGTACAGAGATACTGAAGTGTGAAGAAATACTATAATCCAGTGAAGTATGATAATAATTGAATATAGAAGTTAGTAATTAATAAAAATAGTAATAGCAATTGTAGTTATATTTATTAAGCACATACTATATAACAAGTGCTCCTCTGTCTTACTTTTTATTTATTCTGATAACTACCCAATGATAGAGACATTATTATTCTTTTAAGTAAGAGGCCTCGGGTGAAGCACAGGAAAAAGAAACAACTTACCCAAAAGAACATGGCTACTAAAAGATGGTGTTAGGATTTGATCCCAGTTAGTCTTACTTTAGAACACCAAGTAAGAGGCAGCCACTGTTCAGAAGAGAGACTGAGTAATCTCTTCTTTGGGAGGGTTTTACAAGGTGAATAGAAGTCAGCTATGTCAATGAGGGTATGAGACCAAATTGCTGGGGGAAAGTGGTTCAGGAAGAGGGAGTAACCTGAGAAAAAGCCCAGATACAGGATAGAACTTTGAAGCTACATACAGTTCAAAAATGCTACATCTCAGTCTGAGGGAATAAACAGAGAAATATGTAAATGCAGAGATAAGCCGGAAAATGAAGCTGTGGAGCCTTGAAGGGCATTCAGAGGAACATTGACTGAAGACTGAGGACTACAGGGAGACATGGAGGCCTGTGTGGGCTGGAGTGATGTGCTTACATTTGAGTTTTAGAAAAATCACCATGGAGGGGGGACAAGATGGCAGGGTACTAGGAAGAGGCGTCTCTTCAGCTGGTACCCCAAAGTGAGCTGATTACATACCAAAGAACTCCGATCACCCATGAAATCAGCCTGAGATCAGAATTATACACGTCTGGATCTCTACAGGGGCAGAAGACGCCAGTGAGCAGGTAAAGCGGAATGGGAACAGCGGACTGATATCGGAAGATAAACAAAAGGGGGAGGGAGCCACCAGAGGCGACCGGTGCAAAAGTAATACCCCATACGAGCGAGAGTGCCCTGCGTCTGGGGACCAGCATTAACTTGAAGACTGGTTGAAAGCACTCCAAAAGAGCAAAGGATCGCGGGGGCAAATTGTGGGAATCAGGGCAGCTAGGGACAGGGGCTTAAGTCCCCGGTCCCAGACGGCCTCCCCGGCGCGGAGGCAGAGAGAGTGCGGCGGAGAAACCGGCTCCTGGTCCCTAAGCTGCCAGCGCACCCCAGAGCGAGGGGGTTCCAGCCCCTGTGAGGGGATGGGAGCTGCGCCGGTCTGCAGAACGCGCACTAGCCCTACCACAAAGCTTGAGATGCGCGCGCACGTCCCTCCAGCTCTCCTGGGTTTCTAAAGCCCGGGGGCGCTTCTTGACCTACACCATTGTTTCAAAGTCTAAGCCGCGTGCGCGCGAAACTCTTCCCCGGACAGAGGCGCGCAAAAGCCCAGCCTGCGGATTACGGACCAGCGCCCCGTTCTCAGTGCCCCAGACGCGCGCGCGACCCACAGCCGCCTCTGAAAAGAGGTGCGTGCAAGCCGGGCACTCCCAGCCCGGGCCGGCGGCAAAATCTCAGTGTGCGATCGCTGCTTGGAACCTCTCTGGCGGTCAGGAGCTCCCAGATAGCCACCACTGCCTTGGCTTTGGGGACAAGCAAAAGATCCTGCGCCCCCAGGGTCTTTAACTTGGAACCTGCACTGCCAGCGTCCAAGGGGGAATTTATTCAGCTTCTGCACCCAGACTGAGGCTTCTCTCTGAGACGGAGATCAGGAAGTGTTCCAGGGTGCACCTTGACTGCACCAGAGTTGATACATCCAGCTACATCTGTTCAGTCTTCTCCCACCAAAATGACTAGGAGGAGGAATGCCCAACAGAAGAAAAATACAGAGGATGGACCTTCTGCAATAGAGCTAACGGCTATCAACATAGACAATATGTCGGAAAGAGAATTCAGGCTAACAATTATCCAGGCAATAGCTAGGTTGGAGAAAGCCATGGATGACCAAACAGAATTGATTAGGGCCAAACTGAAAGCGACCAGACAGGATGTTCACAATGTTAGGGCGGAGCTTAAAGCTACCAGGAAGGAGGTCCACAATGCTCTCAATGAGTTCCAATCCAATCTAAACTCTCTCAAAGCTAGGGTAACTGAGACAGAAGATAGAATTAGTGATCTGGAAGACAAACAGATAGAGAGAAAGGATCAGGAGGAAGCCTGGAACAAACAGCTTAGATCCCACGAAAGCAGAATTAGGGAAATAAATGATGCCATGAAGCGTTCCAAAGTCAGAATTATTGGAATTCCTGAAGGGGAGGAGAAAGAAAGAAGTCTAGAAGATATCGTGGAACAAGTCCTTCATGAAAATTTTCCGAATCTCGCGAATGAAACCAGCGTTCATGTACTAGAGGCTGAACGGTCTCCACCCAAGATTATACACTCCAAAAAAAACATCACGACACCTGATAGTCAAATTGAGAAATTATAATTGTAGGTATAATCTCTTGAAAGCTGCCAGGGCAAAGAGGCTCCTTACTTACAGAGGGAAGCCCATCAGAATAACGTCAGACCTGTCCACAGAGACCTGGCAAGCCAGAAGAGGCTGGCAAGATATATTCAGGGCACTAAATGAGAAGAACATGCAGCCAAGAATACTTTATCCAGCAAGACTGACATTCAAAATGGATGGAGAGATAAAGAGTTTCCAAGACCGGCAAAGCTTAAAAGACTATGCAACCACCAAGCCGACACTGCAGGAAATATTAAGGGGGGTTCTATAAAAGAGGAAAAATCCCAAGAATAGCATTGAACAGAAATATAGAGACAGTCTACAGAAAGAAAGACTTCAAAGGTAACTCGATGTCAATAAAAACGTATCTATCAATAATCACTCTCAATGTGAATGGCCTAAATGCACCCATAAAACGGCACAGGGTTGCAGATTGGATAAAACGACAGGACCCATCCATATGCTGTCTACAAGAGACCCATTTCGAACCTAAAGATACACGCAGACTGAAAGTGAAGGGGTGGAGAAGCATCTTTCATGCCAATGGGACTCAAAAGAAGGCTGGGGTAGCGATTCTCATATCAGATAAATTAGACTTCAAACTAAAGACTGTAGTCAGAGATACAGAAGGACACTACATAATCCTTAAAGGGACTATCCACCAAGATGATCTAACAATTGTAAATATCTATGCTCCCAATATGGGAGCAGCCAATTACTTAAGAAAACTGTTAATCAAGATAAAGAGTCATATTGATATGAATACACTAATCGTAGGAGATCTTAACATGCCTCTTTCAGAATTAGACAGATCATCGAAGCAGAAAATCAATAAAGAAACAAGAGCATTGAATGACACATTGGACCAGATGGACCTCATAGATATATACAGAACATTCCACCCTGAAACAACAGAATACTCATTCTTCTCAAGTGCACACGGAACCTTCTCCAGAATAGACCACATACTGGGTCACAAATCAGGACTCAGCCGATACCAAAGACTGAGATTATTCCCTGCATATTCTCAGATCACAATGCTTTGAAACTGGAGCTCAATCACAAGGAAAAGTTCCGAAGGAACTCAAACACCTGGAAGCTAAAGACCACCTTGCTTAAGAATGCTTGGATCAACCAGGAGATCAAAGAAGAACTGAAACAATTCATGGAAACCAATGAGAATGAAGACACTTCGGTCCAAAACCTATGGGATACAGCAAAGGCGGTCCTAAGGGGAAAATATATAGCCATCCAAGCCTTGCTCAAAAAAATTGAAAAATCCAGAACACACCAGCTGTCTCTACACCTTAAAGAACTGGAGGATCAACAACAAATCAAACCAACTCCACACATAAGAAGGGAAATCATCAAGATTCGAGCTGAGATCAATGAGGGAGAAACCAGAGATACAGTAGAACGTATCAATGAAACTAGAAGCTGGTATTTTGAAAGAATCAATAAGATCGATAAGCCACTGGCTACACTAATCCGGAAGAAAAGAGAGAAATCCCAAATTCATAAAATTATGAATGAAAAGGGAGAGATCACAACTAACGCCAAGGAAGTAGAAACAATCATCAGAAGTTATTACGAACAGTTATATGCCAATAAGCTTAGCAACCTAGATGAAATGGATGCATTCCTGGAAAAATATAAACTACCAAAATTGAACCAGGAAGAAATTGACAACCTGAATAGACCGATATCTAGTAACGAGATTGAAGCAGTGATCAAAAATCTCCCAAAAAACAAGAGCCCAGGACCTGACGGATTCCCTGGGGAATTCTACCAAACCTTCCAAGAAGAAATAACACCTATTCTCCTGAAGCTGTTTCAAAAAATTGAAGCAGAAGGAAAACTTCCAGACTCTTTCTATGAAGCCAGCATTACCCTGATCCCCAAACCAGGCAAGGACCATACCAAAAAGGAGAATTTCAGACCAATATCACTGATGAATATGGATGCTAAGATTCTCAACAAGATCCTAGCCAACAGGATCCAACAGCACATTAAAAAGATTCTCCACCATGATCAGGTGGGATTCATCCCTGGGCTACAAGGATGGTTCAACATTCGTAAATCAATCAATGTGATACAACAAATTAATATGAGAAGAGAGAAGAACCACATGGTCCTCTCAATTGATACAGAAAAAGCATTTGACAAAATCCAACATCCGTTCCTGATTAAAACGCTTCAAAGTATAGGGATAGAGGGAACATTCCTGAACCTCATCAAATCTATCTATGAAAGACCCACAGCAAATATCATCCTCAATGGGAAAAAGCTTGCAGCCTTCCCGTTGAGATCAGGAACAAGACAAGGATGCCCACTTTCACCACTCTTGTTCAACATAGTATTAGAAGTCCTAGCAATAGCAATCAGACAACAGAGAGAAATAAAAGGTATCCAAATTGGTAATGAAGAAGTCAAACTCTCTCTCTTCGCAGATGACATGATTCTTTATATGGAAAACCCAAAAGACTCCACCCCCAAACTACTAGAACTCATACAGCAATTCAGCAGCGTGGCAGGATACAAAGTCAATGTGCAGAAATCAGTGGCTTTCTTATACACTAACAATGAAAATACAGAAAGGGAAATTCGAGAATCAATTCCATTTACTATAGCACCAAGAATCATAAGATACCTGGGAATAAACCTAACTAAAGAGGTAAAGGATCTGTACTTGAGGAACTATAGAACACTCATGAAAGAAATTGAAGAAGACACAAAAAGATGGAAGACCATTCCATGCTCTTGGATCGGAAGAATAAACATTGTTAAAATGTCTATACTGCCTAGAGCAATCTATACTTTTAATGCCATTCCGATCAAAATTCCACCGGCATTCTTCAAAGAGCTGGAGCAAATAATCCTAAAATTTGTATGGAATCAGAAGAGACCCCAAATCGCTAAGGAAATGTTGAAAAACAAAAATAAAGCTGGCGGCATCACCTTACCTGATTTCAAGCTTTATTACAAAGCTGTGATCACCAAGACAGCATGGTACTGGCATAAAAACAGACACATAGACCAGTGGAACAGAGTAGAGAGCCCTGATATGGACCCTCAACTCTATGGTCAATTAATCTTCGACAAAACAGGAAAAAATATACAGTGGAAAAAAGACAGTCTCTTCAATAAATGGTGCTGGGAAAACTGGACAGCTATATGTAGAAGAATGAAACTCGACCATTCTCTTACACCGTACACAAAGATCAACTCAAAATGGATAAAAGACCTCAACGTGAGACAGGAATCCATCAGAATCTTAGAGGAGAACATAGGCAGTAATCTCTTCGATATCAGCCACAGCAACTTCTTTCAAGATACGTCTCCAAAGGCAAAGGAAACAAAAGCGAAAATAAACTTCTGGGACTTCATCAAAATCAAAAGCTTCTGCACAGCAAAGGAAACAGTCAAAAAAACAAAGAGGCAACCCACGGAATGGGAGAAGATATTTGCAAATGACCGTACAGACAAAAGGTTGATATCCAGGATCTATAATGAACTCCTCAAACTCAACCCACACGAAACAGACAAACACATCAAAAAATGGGCAGAAGATATGAACAGACACTTCTCCAAGCAAGACATACAAATGGCTATCAGACACATGAAAAAATGCTCATCATCATTAGCCCTCAGGGAGATTCAAATTAAAACCACATTGAGATATCACCTTACACCAGTTAGAATGGCCAAAATTAACAAAACAGGAAACAACATGTGTTGGAGAGGATGTGGAGAAAGGGGAACCCTCTTACACTGTTGGTGGGAATGCAAGTTGGTGCAGCCTCTTTGGAGAACAGTGTGGAGATTCCTCAAGAAATTAAAAATAGAGCTTCCCTACGACCCTGCAATTGCACTCCTGGGTATTTACCCCAAAGATACAGATGTCGTGAAAAGAAGGGCCATCTGTACCCCAATGTTTATAGCAGCAATGGCCACAGTCGCCAAACTATGGAAAGAACCAAGGTGCCCTTCAACGGATGAATGGATAAGGAAGATGTGGTCCATATACACTATGGAGTATTATGCCTCCATCAGAAAGGACGAATATCCAACTTTTGTAGCAACATGGACGGGACTGGAAGAGATTATGCTGAGTGAAATAAGTCAAGCAGAGAGAGTCAATTATCATATGGTTTCACTCATTTGTGGAACATAACCAATAGCATGGAGGACAAAGGGCGTTAGAGAGGAGTAGGGAATTTGGGTAAATTGGAAGGGGAGGTGAACCATGAGAGACTATGGACTCTGAAAAACAGTCTGAGGGGTTTGAAGTGGCGGGGGGGGTGGGAGGTTGGGGTACCAGGTGGTGGGTATTATGGAGGGCACGGCTTGCATGGAGCACTGGGTGTGGTGAAAAAAAAATGAATACTGTTTTTCTGAAAATAAATAAATTGGGGAAAAAAAAAAAAGAAAAAGAAAAATCACCATGGTCCTAATATGGGAAATAAATGGGAGTGTGGGAAGAGCCAAGACAAAAAGAATGGTAGGTCTGTTGAACCATCTAGCCAAGAGAGGGGCATTGAAAGCATGGGTACAGTGATGATAGAAGGAAGGGGACAGACACAAGAGAAATCTGAGGAGATAAAGAGATCTGGGTAGTAGTTTGAGAGTGAGATAGCTAAGCAGAATATACTAACTTGAGGAGTTCCCTTGGGGGGCTCTGCAGCTTGTGGTACAATTGTAAATAATTAACTGCAGGCGAAATGACTTTCATTGAAGACATGAAAATTGGAGGTTTCTTTTGAAAGCAGAACAAAAATAATGAACTGTTTTAAGTTCTTTTGCAAGTCAAATCAAACGCAACTTTTCTGACACAGTTATCTACCAGCTAAGAAACTTAAAAAACTGCAAGGGAGAAACACATCATCACTGTGCCAAAATAACTCCTTTTACATGGCATTAGTCATCATTATATAAGAGCTTTTTTCCCCTCCTTTTAAGAGCTTACATTAAATAACACCAATTCTTAGTTTCTATAGCCACAAAGTAAAGACATAGTGTCTATACTACCACAGTCATCTACTGCAGAGTTTTGCAACCTTGGTGCTAGAAGTGATTCCTTTTTCTGTCTGTGGAAACACAATCTCTACTTAAGATGGGGGCAGTTTCAGATAAAACACCCAGCATGTTCATATCAGCGTTCAAGGAGCCCTTCGATGGAGGTTTGTGGAGCACAATTTAAAAATCACTACTCTATGAAACTCAGGAATTTTCCATGGGGTTCTGTTAAATGCTTTTTGAACAAAGTTAATTTCAGTTCATTTGCTTCTGAAAAAAATCTGGGATGAATGCTTATTAAATCCCGAGAAGAATCAATCATAAGAAAACTTAAATCTTATACCTTATTCAGAAAAAGGATAAGCAATGATTCTTTATTTGCTTAATTGATTTTATGGGTATGGGTCCTGAAGAGACACAAAAGTTTAATAAGAATGATCTTGCGGGGTGCCTGGGTGGCTCAGTAGGTTAAGCATCAGACTCTTGATTTCAGCTCAGGTCATGATCTCAGGGTCCTAAGATGGAGCCCCATGTCAGGCTCAACACTCTGTGGGGAGCTAGCTTGAGAATTCTCTCTTTCCCTCTCCCTCTGCCTCTCCCCACACATACTCTCTCTAAAACAAATAAATAAATCTCTTAAAAAAAATTAGTCTTATAATGATCCCAGAGAATGGTAAAAATGTGGAGGGCATGGGGCACCTGGGTGGCTCAGTGGGTTAAGCCTCTGCCTTCAGCTCAGGTCATGATCTCCGGGTCCTGGGATCAAGCCCCGCGTCCGGCACTCTGCTCAGGAGGGAGCCTGCTTCCCTTCCTCTCTCTCTCTGCCTGCCTCTCTGCCTACTTGTGATCTCTGTCAAATAAATAAATAAAATCTAAAAAAAAAAGTGGATGGCAGAGGGGAAAAAAGAGAAGGGGATAAATCCTAAAAACAAAAACCAAAAGAGAACACCATTCACACTGTACTTAAAAGATGAGGAATAGGGAGGAGTCAAGATGGCGGAGAAGTAGCAGGCTGAGACTACCTCAGCTAGCAGGAGATCAGCTAGAGAGCTTATCTAAAGATCGCAAACACCTGCAAATCCATCGGCAGATTGAAGAGAAGAAGAACAGCAATTCTAGAAACAGAAAAACAACCACTTTCTGAAAGGTAGGACTGGCGGAGAAGTGAATCCAAAGCGACGGGAAGATAGACCCCGGGGGGAGGGGCCGGCTCCCGGCAGGCGGCGGAGCAACGGAGCACAAAATCAGGACTTTTAAAAGTCTGTTCCACTGAGGGACATCGCTCCGGAGGCTAAACTGGGGCGAAGCCCATGCGGGGTCGGCGTGACCTCAGGTCCCACGGGGTCACAGAAGGATCGGGGGTGTCTGAGTGTCGCAGAGCTTGCGGATATTGGAACGGGAAAGCCGGCTGCAGAGACAGAGCCGACAGTAAGCTCGCAGCTCGGGGTTGCCTTGAACCGGTCGCAGGCTCGGTGAGCTCGGAGAGCGGCCGGAGGTTAGGCAGACGCGAGTTACTGGGAGATGTTCGCTGAGGGCGCACTGGGGAGCGGGGCCCCGGGCTCTCGGCTCCTCCGGGCCGGAGACCAGGAGGCCACCATTTGTATTCCCATCCTCCGGAACTCTACGGAAAGCGCTCAGGGAACAAAAGCTCCTGAAAGCAAAGCCGAGCAGATCGCTCAGCCCGGCCCCTGGTAAGGGCGGTGTAATTCCGCCTGGGGCAAAGACACTTGAGAATCTCTACACCAGGCCCCTCCCCCAGAAGATCAACAAGAAATCCAGGCAAGACCAAGTTCACCTACCAAGGAGTGCAGTTTCAATACCAAGGAGAGAGCAGCAGAATTCCAGAGGAGGAGAAAACAAACCACGGAACTCATGGCTTTCTGCCTGTGATTTTTTAGTCTTGCAGTTAATTTAATTTTTTTCTTTTTCATTTTTTTTTCTCTTCTTCTACTATAATTTTTTATAACTTTTACCCTTTTATTTTTTAACGTTTTTTAACTAGACTATCTAATATATATATTTTTCTTTTTTATACTTTTCTTTATTCATTTTCTTTTTTGTAATTCTTTTTTTCTTTTTTTTCTTTCTTTATTTTTGAACCTCTTTTTATCCCCAAATCAGAAGAGATCCTAATCTCTTCAATCTTTTTTTTTCTTAATTCTTTTTTAAATTCTTGATTGAATTTTTAATTCAATCTCTTTTTTTTAATTCTTTTTTTCTTTTTTTTCTTTCTTTCTTTTTGAACCTCTTTTTATCCCCAAATCAGAAGAGATCCCAATCAGAAGAGATTGGGAGATCCCAATCAGGAGAGATTGGGAGATCCCAATCAGAAGAGATTGGGAGATCCCAATCTATCAGAAGAGATTGGGATATCCCAATCAAAGGAGATCCCAATCAGAGGAGATCCCTCACCCAATCGTGAGGGGGGAGAAATCCCCCCTCACGATTTGGGATCTCTTCTGATTTGGTTAAAGCATATTTTCCTGGGATTGTTGCCACCCTTTTAGTATTTTACTTGTTCCTTCATATACTCTTAGCTGGACAAAATGACAAGGCGGAAAAATTCACAACAAAAACAAGAACAAGAGGCAGTACCGAAAGCTAGGGACCTAATCAATACAGACATTGGTAATATGTCAGATCTAGAGTTCAAAATGACAATTCTCAAGGTTATAGCCGGGCTTGAAAAAGGCATGGAAGATATTAGAGAAACCCTCTCCAGAGATATAAAAGCCCTTTCTGGAGAAATAAAAGAACTAAAATCTAACCAAGTTGAAATCAAAAAAGCTATTAATGAGGTTCAATCAAAAATGGAGGCTCTCACTGCTAGGATAAATGAGGCAGAAGAAAGAATTAGCGATATAGAAGACCAAATGACAGAGAATAAAGAAGCTGAGCAAAAGAGGGACAAACAGCTACTGGACCATGAGGGGAGAATTCGAGAGATAAGTGACACCATAAGACGAAACAACATTAGAATAATTGGGATTCCAGAAGAAGAAGAAAGAGAGAGGGGAGCAGAAGGTATACTGGAGAGAATTATTGGGGAGAATTTCCCCAATATGGCAAAGGGAACGAGCATCAAAATTCAGGAGGTTCAGAGAACGCCCCTCAAAATCAATAAGAATAGGCCCACACCCCGTCACTTAATAGTAAAATTTACAAGCCTTAGTGACAAAGAGAAAATCCTGAAAGCAGCCCGGGAAAAGAAGTCTATAACATACAATGGTAAAAGTATTAGATTGGCAGCTGATTTATCCACAGAGACCTGGCAGGCCAGAAAGAGCTGGCATGACATTTTCAGAGCACTAAACGAGAAAAACATGCAGCCAAGAATACTATATCCAGCTAGGCTATCATTGAAGATAGAAGGAGAGATTAAAAGCTTCCAAGACAAACAAAAACTGAAAGAATTTGCAAACACCAAACCAGCTCTACAGGAAATACTGAAAGGGGTCCTCTAAGCAAAGAGAGAGCCTACAAGTGGTAGATCAGAAAGGAACAGAGACAATATACAGTAACAGTCACCTTACAGGCAATACAATGGCACTAAAATCATATCTCTCAATAGTTACGCTGAATGTTAACGGGCTAAATGCCCCAATCAAAAGACACAGGGTATCAGAATGGATAAAAAAAAAAACCCATCTATATGTTGCCTCCAAGAAACTCATTTTAAACCCGAAGACACCTCCAGACTTAAAGTGAGGGGGTGGAAAAGAATTTACCATGCTAATGGACATCAGAAAAAAGCAGGAGTGGCAATCCTTATATCAGATCAATTAGATTTTAAGCCAAAGACTATAATAAGAGATGAGGAAGGACACTATATCATACTCAAAGGGTCTGTCCAACAAGAAGATCTAACAATTTTAAATATCTATGCCCCCAACGTGGGCGCAGCAAACTATATAAACCAATTAATAACAAAATCAAAGAAACACATCAACAATAATACAATAATAGTAGGGGACTTTAACACTCCCCTCACTGAAATGGACAGATCATCCAAGCAAGATCAACAGGGAAATAAAGGCCTTAAATGATACACTGGATGAGATGGACATCACAGATATATTCAGAACATTTCATCCCAAAGCAACAGAATACACATTCTTCTCTAGTGCACATGGAACATTCTCCAGAATAGATCACATCCTCGGTCCTAAATCAGGACTCAACCGGTATCAAAAGATTGGGATCATTCCCTGCATATTTTCAGACCACAATGCTCTGAAGCTAGAACTCAACCACAAGAGGAAGTTTGGAAAGAACACAAATACATGGAGACTAAACAGCATCCTTCTAAAGAATGAATGGGTCAACTGGGAAATTAAAGAAGAATTGAAAAAAATCATGGAAACAAATGATAATGAAAATACAACGGTTCAAAATCTGTGGGACACAACAAAGGCAGTCCTGAGAGGAAAATATATAGCGGTACAAGCTTTTCTCAAGAAACAAGAAAGGTCTCAGGTACACAACCTAACCCTACACCTAAAGGAGCTGGAGAAAGAACAAGAAAGAACCCTAAGCCCAGCAGGAGAAGAGAAATCATAAAGATCAGAGCAGAAATCAATGAAATAGAAACCAAAAAAACAATAGAACAAATCAACCAAACTAGGAGCTGGTTCTTTGAAAGAATTAATAAAATTGATAAACCCTTGGCCAGACTTATCAAAAAGAAAAGAGAAAGGACCCAAATAAGTAAAATCATGAATGAAAGAGGAGAGATCACAACTAACACCAAAGAAATACAAACTATTATAAGAACATACTATGAGCAACTCTACACCAACAAATTTGACAATCTGGAAGAAATGGATGCATTCCTAGAAACATATAAACTACCAAAATTGAACCAGGAAGAAATAGAAAGCCTGAAAAGACCCATAACCAGTAAGGAGATTGAAACAGTCATTAAAAATCTCCAAATAAACAAAAGCCCAGGGCCAGATGGCTTCCCGGGGGAATTCTACCAAACATTTAAAGAAGAACTAATTCCTATTCTCCTGAAACTGTTCCAAAAAATAGAAATGGAAGGAAAACTCCCAAACTCATTTTATGAGGCCAGCATCACCTTGATCCCAAAACCAGACAAGGATCCCATCAAAAAAGAGAGCTATAGACCAATATCCTTGATGAACACAGATGCAAAAATTCTCACCAAAATACTAGCCAATAGGATTCAACAGTACATTAAAAGGATTATTCACCACGACCAAGTGGGATTTATTCCAGGGCTGCAAGGTTGGTTCAACATCTGCAAATCAGTCAATGTGATACAACACATCAATAAAAGAAAGAACAAGAACCATATGATACTCTCAATAGATGCTGAAAAAGCATTTGACAAAGTACAGCATCCCTTCCTGATCAAACCCCTTCAAAGTGTAGGGATAGAGGGCACATACCTCAATATCATCAAAGCCATCTATGAAAAACCCACTGCAAATATCATTCTCAATGGAGAAAAACTGAAAGCTTTTCCACTAAGGTCAGGAACACGGCAGGGATGTCCATTATCACCACTGCTATTCAACATAGTACTAGAAGTCCTAGCCTCAGCAATCAGACAACAAAAGGAAATTAAAGGCATCCAAATCGGCAAAGAAGAAGTCAAATTATCACTCTTCGCAGATGATATGATACTCTATGTGGAAAACCCAAAAGACTCCACTCCAAAACTGCTAGAACTTATACAGGAATTCAGTAAAGTGTCAGGATATAAGATCAATGCACAGAAATCAGGTGCATTTCTCTACACCAACAACAAGACAGAAGAAAGAGAAATTAAGGAGTCAATCCCATTTACAATTGCACCCCAAACCATAAGATACCTAGGAATAAACCTAACCAAAGAGGCTAAGAATCTATACTCAGAAAACTATAAAGTACTCATGAAAGAAATTGAGGAAGACACAAAGAAATGGAAAAATGTTCCATGCTCCTGGATTGGAAGAATAAATATTGTGAAAATGTCTATGCTACCTAAAGCAATCTACACATTTAATGCAATTCCTATCAAAGTACCATCCATCTTTTTCAAAGAAATGGAACGAATAATTTTAAAATTTATATGGAACCAGAAAAGACCTCGAATAGCCAAAGGGATATTGAAAAAGAAAGCCAAAGTTGGTGGCATCACAATTCCAGACTTCAAGCTTTATTACAAAGCTGTCATCATCAAGACAGCATGGTACTGGCACAAAAACAGACACATAGACCAATGGAACAGAATAGAGAGCCCAGAAATAGACCCTCAACTCTATGGTCAACTAATCTTCGACAAAGCAGGAAAGAATGTCCAATGGAAAAAAGACAGCCTCTTCAATAAATGGTGTTGGGAAAATTGGACAGCCATGTGCAGAAAAATGAAATTGGACCATTTCCTTACACCACACACAAAAATAGACTCAAAATGGATTAAGGACCTCAATGTGAGAAAGGAATCCATCAAAATCCTTGAGGAGAACACAGGCAGCAACCTCTTCGACCTCAGCCGCAGCAACATCTTCCTAGGAACATCGCCAAAGGCAAGGGAAGCAAGGGCAAAAATGAACTTTTGGGATTTCATCAAAATCAAAAGCTTTTGCACAGCAAAGGAAACAGTTAACAAAACCAAAAGACAACTGACAGAATGGGAGAAGATATTTGCAAACGACATATCAGATAAAGGACTAGTGTCCAAAATCTATAAAGAACTTAACAAACTCAACACCCAAAGAACAAATAATCCAATCAAGAAATGGGCAGAGGACATGAACAGACACTTCTGCAAAGAAGACATCCAGATGGCCAACAGACACATGAAAAAGTGCTCCATATCACTCGGCATCAGGGAAATACAAATCAAAACCACAATGAGATATCACCTCACACCAGTCAGAATGGCTAAAATCAACAAGTCAGGAAATGACAGATGCTGGCGAGGATGCGGAGAAAGGGGAACCCTCCTACACTGTTGGTGGGAATGCAAGCTGGTGCAACCACTCTGGAAAACAGCATGGAGGTTCCTCAAAATGTTGAAAATAGAACTGCCCTATGACCCAGCAATTGCACTACTGGGAATTTACCCTAAAGATACAAACGTAGTGATCCAAAGGGGCACGTGCACCCGAATGTTTATAGCAGCAATGTCCACAATAGCCAAACTATGGAAAGAACCTAGATGTCCATCAACAGATGAATGGATCAAGAAGATGTGGTATATATACACAATGGAATACTATGCAGCCATCAAAAGAAACAAAATCTTGCCATTTGCGACAACATGGATGGAACTAGAGCGTATCATGCTTAGCGAAATAAGTCAAGCGGAGAAAGACAACTATCATATGATCTCCCTGATGTGAGGAAGTGGTGATGCAACATGGGGGCTTAAGTGGGTAGGAGAAGAATCCATGAAACAAGATGGGATAGGGAGGGAGACAAACCATAAGTGACTCTTAATCTCACGAAACAAACTGTGGGTTGCTGGGGGGAGGGGGGTTGGGAGAAGGGGGGTAGGGTTATGGACATTGGGGAGGGTATGTGCTTTTGGGTAAATTGGAAGGGGTGATGAACCATGAGAGACTATGGACTCTGAAAAACAATCTGAGGGGTTTGAAGTGGCGGGGGGGTGGGAGGTTGGGGTGCTAGGTGGTGGGTATTATAGAGGGCACAGCTTGCATGGAGCACTGGGTGTGGTGAAAAAATAATGAATACTGTTTTTCTGAAAATAAATAAATTGGAAAAAAAAAGATGAGGAATATATTAATTTCTTCCTAACAAATTTCTAATCTGCATGCTTTCACAAGTTTCCAAAGCACTAATACTGATAATAATCCTAGTCCACCATCTAAAGAGTTAGAGAATTTCCAGACTTAAAAGACTGGTCTAAGCAATCCAGCATCTTATTATTTCAAATAATGTCTCTCAGTACAGTGATCAGCACAGAATAGGTATTCATAGCCATAAACCCAAAGTGATATAGCCCAAACCATTACTATATCAAATTGAAGTCTAGTGATTTATGTGTATACTGTATATATGTATGATGTACACTGTAGAGGAGGCAACCTCAACAGCATAGCTAAGAAGTCCAGGAGCCTCTTTCTAATATTGGTTCAGAAAAGTGAATCCTTAGCAGTCACTGCCAGCTGGGCTTGGTGAAAGGAAGGAAGGAAGGAAGGAAGGAAGGAAGGAAGGAAGGAAGGAAGGAAGGGGCATGTACATTTAATTGAAAGCTGTTCTACTGTTCCAGGGTAAAGAAAAGCAATATATAATCTACTTGATAATTCTAAAGGACTAGATACCACTAAAAGGCAATGGAGATGAAAACTAGATTCTAGACTTCTGTCGAAGTACAAAATATTTTGTTACATGTAAGAGAATATGAGGGGATTGAGTTTTTTAAAAATTTTATAAGAAATCAAGAATATTTAGACTGTTAAGTCCCTATGAGTATATTTATGATATTTATATATGGCACATATAATTTTGAGCAAACAATAAGCACACAGGAAGAAAAATCTTTTTATTTCCAAAATAATTTGTTGGATTAAAAGCTTTACATATCTTAAAATATTTCCATTCTAATTTCCTCAAGTGAAATTTCATTTACATATGTAATACAACATCTAGCAATATAAAAATAAATCCAACTCCTACAGAATCATTTGTGAAGAGGAAATCTTAAATGCATTCAAAAGACAATGAACCAGTTGTACCACCCAGCAGTTATATATCTTGATATAAGATTAAAATTTCCCAAACCCTTAACTGAGCCAAAATGAGTCAGTTGTAGGAGAGAGAGGATATTATTCATGGCAATGGCACAAAGGAGGTTCAAATCTCTCTCCTCTAAGGAGGGGCCTCTAAAAAGTTCTTAGATTTTGGATCTTAAACATGGCCTTTGCTTATCTCTCCATGTTCAGGTCAGGTCTTCCTTTACCTAAATGCTTCTCTATCATTAATTGCCTGGACAATGATATTATTTTACCTCATTTCTGTACCTTCACCCCAACTTTTTATTAGCACTGAGGAGAAAATAATCTAGGCATCTGGGAGGTATCAGCCTGTCACTGCCACAGTAACAGAACAGCTGTAAATGTTGGCAGGTATGTGACTTGCCTTGCAATAAGGATCCATCTCCTGCAAGGCACACAGCAATATACAAGTTCTACAGCTAGCCTGAGTAGTCAACAATGAATTGCAAAAGGCTGATTTATGTGCATCTAAGGACATTTACCTTTATCAAATGGTTTTGCTGTTTCCCACGGGAAACAGATTTTAAAAGATCTAGAACTGGTAACTTGTATTGATAACTTTGGGAGTTTGGGGGTATTTTTCTGATAACTTTGTTTCTAATTTATCAACTGTGCTTTCCAGAGGAAATCCAAAAAGGTCAAGACCCTGGATTCCTGAGAAGCTGAGACCCAAACATTTTTTCCAGAAGGCGGCCTATGAATCAGCATAGTAAGGAAGTGATTTCTATGCTCCGATATCAGCCTAGAAACAACCATTCTACACATTTATATTTTTCATATTAAAATTTACAATGAATTTTAATGTACATGATTTCCTACAATCCTTGAAAATAAAAAACAGTGTACAGGAAAAAAGCACTGAACAGAGCATCAAGATACCCAGATTCCAGGAATGGTCATGTCACCCCAGGCAGAAATCTGGGTTCCTGGAAAAGCCACCTTGCCTTTTTAGGCCTGCTTCGCTTCTATAAAGAGAGGATTAGATAGATCTAAAGTAGTTATAGTTCCAACATTCTGATATTCAAGGTAGGACAGACATAACTCTCAGCGTGTGAATTTCTTTTCTCCACACTAACGAGAACAGAAGACTAAAAGAGTTTAAGTGATGTAGCCAAAAGCATATGTCTAATAAGTGTTGACCCCAGCGTGATTCTAGAAATTTGCATGGAGCCTCTAGTAAGCTACCCCACAATTTCACAGAACCAGTAAGAAGGTTAGCAGGCAGTATCAATGGCTCTTACCTCATGTGGCCAGATTTAGCAAATAAAAATATAGGATGCTTAGTTAAATTTGAATTTTAGATAACACATTTTTTGGTATAAGCATGTATCATACAGCATTTTAGATATATTTTTAAAGTATTTGTTATTTGCGGCACCTGGGTGGCTCAGTGGGTTAAGCCTCTGCCTTCAGCTCAGGTCATTATCTCAGGGTCCTGGGATGGAGCCCCACATCGGGCTCTCTGCTCTGCGGGGAGCATGCTTCCCCTCCCCCCACCCCCCGCCTGCCTCTCTGCCTACTTGGTGATCTCTGTCAAATAAATAAAACCTTTAAAAAAAAAAAGTATTTGTTATTTATCTGAAACTCAAATTTAACTGGTTATACTGCATTTTGTCTGGCAATCTTACCTTTACTCCATGAAGGTAGAGGATAGAGGTTTCAAGGTACCTGCTGCACTCATTAACCTATAAAATCCATGTGGGTATCTTATGCCAGAGTCTCTTAGACACTGAAACTTCCCTACTCCATAGTATCTCCTCCCTCCAGAATACTGATGCTCTGGAAAGAAGGAACACTTCTCTATTCCTTAGCTGCCTTAAAAGGTCTATTCGTCTATTTTCTCTCTGTCAGTCTTATTTCTAAGGATATAAAGCAAGTTTCTGGCATATTTTTCTTTTTTTTTTTAAGATTTTATTTATTTATTTGACAGACAGAGATCACAAGTAGGCAGAGAAGCAGAGAGAGAAGAGGAAGCAGGCTCCCCACTGAGCAGATAGCCTGATGCGGGGCTCCATCCCAGAACCCTGGGATCATGACCTGAGCCGAAGGCAGAGGCTTTAACCCACTGAGCAACCCAGGCGCCCCTGGCATATTTTTCTATGACAAAGTCCTTTACATGATTCATCCCCTGTCTGAGATTACAATCACCTCTATGCTGCATTCTAAACAACTCACCTACTTTCCATTCCTCCAGGAAGGATCTCTAATTCTGAATTCTTACCATATGTTTTGGAAATAGATAGATTCTGGAGATCTCAGTGAGAACTTAATCTGTATCCCTGGTATGGGAACTCTACTTAGGGTTGTCTTCTTGCTACCTCCCACTACCAAAACTTTTCAAACTTCCAAATATTAACCCTTACCTTCAGTTGGCTGCTCTGTCACTCTCAGCTTGCTTCAGAGATCACATCACAGAGAGCAGCCAACCTGAGGTATGGAATAATTTCTTTTTTTTTTTTTAATTATAGGAAACTTAGGGCAGTTTAATATCTGATGGAATTACCTCTCCCCTTTAAATATTTATTTTTTAAATTTTTTTGGTGTACCAGAATTCATTGTTTATGCACCACACCCAGTGCTCTCCATAATACCCACCACCAGGTTTACCCAACTTCCTACCCCCTACCCCTTCAAAACCCTCAGATTGTTTTTCAGAGTCCATAGTCTCTCATGGTTCATCATCCCCTCCAATTTCCCCCAACTCTCTTCTCCTCTCCATCTCCCCATGTCCTCCGTGTTATTTCTTATGCTCCACAAATAAGTGAAACTATATGATAACTGACTCTCTCTGCTTGACTTATTTCACTCAGCATAATCTCTTCCAGTCCTGTCCATGTTGATATAAAAGTTGGGTATTCACCTTTTCTGATTGAGGCATAATACTCCATAGTGTATGCGGACCACATCTTCCTTATCCATTCATCCATTGAAGGGCATCTTGTAGAACCTTTCTTTTTATATAAAATGATCTTTATCATCACAGTTGGCCAGAATTGTGCTGTACAATATGGTAGCCACCAGCCACCTATGGCTACTAAACTTTAAATTAACTTAAATTAAATACAACTAAAAATTTAGTTCTTCAGTTATACTAGCCACATTTCAAGTACTCAGTAGTCACATGTAACTCCTAACCACAGCACTGATCAGTACAGGTATAGAATTTTCCCATTGTCATACAAAGTTTGAAGAGGATTACTCTAGATCAAGGGTCAATGACCTTGTTCTCTTAAGACCCAGATGATATATATTTGGGGCTCTGAGCCATACTATCTCTATTTTATATTCCTTTTTATATTTTATAATGCTTTAAAAATTAAAAATTAAAATCCTTAACCATTATTAAGTTATAAAAACTAGCATTACACTAAATGAAATAAGTCAAATGAAGACAAATACTATATGATTTCACTTATGTGAAATCTAAAAAACAAAACAAAAACACAGAAACGGATTCATAAATACAGAGAACAAACTGATAGTCGACAGAGGGGATGGGGGGGCAGGTAAAATAGGTGAAGAGAATTAAGAGGTACAAACTTCCAGTTATAAAATAAATAAGTCACAGAGGTAAAAAGTACAGCATAGACACTAAAAAGAAATAAAATAAAATAAAATAATTGAAAAAAAAAATACAGCATAGAGAATATAGTCAAAAATTGTAATCATGCTGTATGGTGACAGATGGTAACTATATTTATCATGGTCGAACACTAAGTAAATGCATGGAATTGCTGAATCATTATGTTGTACAATTGAAACTAACATAACATTGTATGTCAACTCTATTTCAATAACAAAAATTGTATAAATACATACACACATGTGTAAAAGTATTCTTAACTAGCAGTCAGACCAAAACTGTCCACATGCCAGATTTAGCCCACAAATCATAATTTGCCAACCCCTCTTTAGACCATTCCCCTCACTGAAAAAAACAGTTATGTCAACCTTCTGATTTTTCTTTTTATCAACAAGTTTTTCTCCCCCATGACCCCTCAGTTAACTCTCCTGGATCTAATCACCCTACCTCAAGTCCTCAAGTTGCCTCAAGTTTTATTATATTCATTTGCATTTAGAAAGCACACAGAATAATCTTTTATATAGTTTCCCCCATGAAAAGATCAAAGGATTTACAATGATATTTATCTTAGTAAGTTTTATCTCTCAAAAACCAGATAACAAGTTATAAAAAGGCCTTCCCTGTGTCTTCTTTTCTACTTGTCTCACTCCTCTGGATTACCCAACGTTATCTTGAAGCCATAAGACAAAGTATGTGCTGAGTTAACAACTATTTATCTTACATTTCACAATATTATGGAATATGAAAAAAGTATAAAAACCTCATAAAGTCTTTTTGTGCATCTAATTAAATATCAATTATATATTATTTTTATATAATCTATAATCTATGATATATAATACATAATCGTTAGACTTACTGCCATACTAAAATAGAAAACTGGAGGGTAAATATTCTGTTCTTTCACACTCCTTAAGGTTTTTCTTACTTTTTGTTTTCCCTACATAGAAAAAAAAAATTGGAGAAAGAGGAGAGAAGTAGGGGATATGAATTAAAACCTATTCTTTCAGAGTGTAATAGACAATGTAGGTTTAATAGAAGAAGATAGCATTCAGTATTTGAAAAGTTATATGTGACTCCTATCAACCTAACAACTATAGCCAAAGGTAGCTAATTAAAGTGTAATAATTGCTTCAGATATGACTTAGTCAAACTTCATTTTTCTTTGCTGGTTGAAGTAATGAGTGAGAAATCTAACTGCATTGAACTCTAGACCAAGACAGATGTTCTTTTAAAGCAAAGACAACCAACTAGACAACTGCTAGACAAAAACCACATTTTAAAAATCTTCATTTTTCTCTTTCATTTTTGAACTTATACTAACTATATTTTGCTTTTTAAGGCACTTGAGAAAGATAAGATTGTTGCATCCTAATATGACTGTTCCATAGATAATTCAGTTTATTTCTCCATGATCTGTTTATATATGCAAGTCTCTTAACATTTCTTCCTTCATGTAGAAAGATACACCCACCTTCATTCAAGGATTTAATTTACTTTGAAAATCAATTTCATTTAACATGCAGCATGATCTCAATATTTAACAGCTGTGTTAACAGGAATTGATATACTGAACAGTTCTGCTAAAAGCTAGAAATCTGATACACTGTCTCTACAAAATGTGAGAGAGTACAAAAATATACTGACTTATACAGTGTAATGGAGCTGAAAAGTAAAAACTTAAAAATCAATTAGCTGGCATCTAATTAATGTCTGAAAGAATGCTCAAGATAAATTTTGAATTTCTTTTTTACAAATCTTACTTCTGTCATTTGGTACAATATCTCAGTGGAATGATAGAGACTAACAAATTCAGTCAGTACAACAGGGTACCATGTTTTTCATAGTACAAAAAGATTAAAGTGGATATATGACTAATACCTAGACTATTTTTATTAATTGGCCTTCATTGTATGAATTGTGATACCAGAATTTATACTAGTTTACTAACAGACTAAAATACCCAGGACTTGGCAACCTCATTTTCTAAAAGTCAATCAAGAGAGGGAGAACACTGTGTAAGTCATGAATTCCCCACATGTGAGCAAAGTGGCCCAATTCAGCAACTTCTCCTCAGGCAGGGACCCAGCCCACTGTAGCAGCATGACACAGGATACTGCATTGACATCCTGGGGCCATGCTGCTAAAAGAGAGTGACAAGGAGTAGCTATTGGATTTCCACTTGAGTAAGGCCACTCTCCAATCCTTTTGCAAAGAGCTGACATATCTGATTATAGCAAAAGACTGCCCATCCGCAAAGAGAAATTGATGTGCACAAGGAAATTGCTATCATTTTTGGAGCCCCACTGTAAACAGGGAATGCTGATTTTTGCCACACAGGGGTGGAGACAAGATTGCCAAAGGTTGTCAGGGCAGGTGAGACTGATCTTTTTTTTTTTTTTTTTAAGATTTTATTTATTCATTTGACAGAGAGAAATCGCAAGTAGATGGAGAGGCAGGCAGAGAAAGAGAGAGAGAGAGAAGCAGGCTCCCCGCTGAGCAGAGAGCCCAATGCTGGACTCCATCCCAGACCCTGAGATCATGACCTGAGCCGAAGGCAGCGGCTTAACCCACTGAGCCACCCAGGCACCCCTAGATAAAGAGACTGATCTTTATTTAAAGAATTTGGTTAAGTTTCTCTATCTGAAGACTGTTTTAAAAAAAGAAAACCATTGAAATCCATTTCAGACAATCCTTGGGTAGAATTTCAAAAGAAAGATAGAATTTCAGAAGTAAAATAGAATTTCAAAAGTGAGAGCTGTTTATTTATGTCAGGTGACACTTTATGTTGTAGATAAACAATGTGGTCAGTTGCCAAAAGGTTTTACACCTCCCTACCCAATGCTATAAACCTCCAAATCTAAATACTGGTTTACAGAAGGCCTTGGAGACATAAATTAACAGAAACTCACCATCTTTGTAAGAATTAACTGTCACTATTTTAAACTGTGATTTAGGCTGATGAGATTAAGGTAGCTCCCTGCCTACACACAAGCCAGTAAAATCAAGAATTAAAGCAATGAGGAATAATCTGTCGACTTGAAAATTTTGTTGTTATAAAAGTATATTGGAATGGAAAAGAATGATATAACATCATATGCACACGGAAGGCTGATAGTTTGCATCAAATCTAAAATAGGAAACAGGAAAGGGAGAACGGGATTTATAAATGTTGTTCTATAATATCCAGGAGAAATGGTGCTCTGACTCTAATCAACTGGTACTGATTTGCTGTGCAGAAATAAGTTTCTAGTATGGAAAATAGCAATTAACTATGGTTCCCAATGTTGCCTAAACTGTATTCCCTGGAGCATGAGTCATTTCATTAAAACAAAACAAAACAAAAAACAGGAAAATCCATCATCTAGTAACTTTAAAAAACACTGTATAGTATATACTCTACTTATGGACTGATAACGGAAATTAGTTATTATCAGCTCTAGGAGAATTTTTGGCTAAGAAAACTTGTTAACTTTGTTAACCAAAATTTTTCAAACTTACTCAGCCATGTGGATGCCCTGATTCCCAAAACCAAACAGCTTTTAGTGTTCCATGAAACTATTATCTGCGACAGATTAAGATATTATTTATAAACTCTAACTGCATGCTTAGGAAATTCCTCTAATCATAATGTGGGATTAGGTATGAATTTACTTACCTGGAAAGCAAGGCCTATGCAGAAGGCCTGTTCCATATTTTAGGTTAGATATATGTCCTACTCCTTTCTCAGGGCCTTTTGATCATCAGCTAAATTGCTAATGTGTACTCCGAAAACAACAGCTGAGATCCTGAAGCAGAGCTCTTAATTTATTTTTAGATTTACTCTGTCTTTGCACAATCCTTTCTCTGTTTCCCTGGAAAAAAACAAAAAACAAAACAACAACAACAACAAAACTAGGTACACTCAGAAAGGGGTAAAGACAGAGGGAGAAATTTTACCAATCAGTATTAATAATTTAAAAAATACACACACCCTATTAAGACTTAAAAGGGAGGAGGAAATGGGCAGGAGGAGCAATAAAAGCCATAAATTGCCTATTTTCACTCTCTAGACTCAATAGTGTATCTTAGTATAGCTAACAGTGAGCTATGCCCAATTATGTAACTCATAATAAAATGCAGGAGTATGTGAATTAGTCTTATATGATTAGACTCCCTGCTGTTGGCATTCATTTTTTTTTAAAGCTCCAGACAGTAAATATTATAGGCTTCATGGGGCTGAGGCAAAGTTGAGGATATCATGTAGGTACTGATTTAACCATTTAGAAATGTTCAATTTAAAAATGTAAAACCTATTCTTAGTTCATGAGCAGTAAAAAACAAAAACAAAAACAGATAGCTGGCCAAATTTAGCCCACAGGCCTTGTTTTCCATCCCTGGTTTAGAGCATGGGCTCTGAAGTCAGAAAGCTGGGTTCCTGGCATCACCTATCATTAGCTTTCAAATAGACTTTGGAAAGTAATCTTTCTCTTTCTCAGTTTCTTCATCTATAAAATGAAGATATGATAATATCCCTTCCCGCAATTGATAGTTGTGAGAATTACTTAGTTAATATGTATGGCACATTAGAATCCTGCCTGACGATGAGTGCTCAAAAACTATTTTCTATCATTTTTAAATAAATAAATTCACAAATCCACCAAAAATTAATAGAGCCAAGAGGTACCTAGGTCTCTAAATGATGAAATCGGAGTAGTTTGTGTTTGGGGCAACAGGAAACACAAGAATGTGGTGAATATGTGAGCTTACTCCATCATGTGTGTTGCTCTGCAAAAGCAGAAAAAGGCCTATCGATTAGGATACTTCGTTTCTAATTACAGTCCTATCTTGGTTCCCATGAATACAAGACTACTAGATTCTTTATCTCAGTGTAGTCAGCCACAACATACAGTGAGCAATACTTTACAGTTCAGGAAATATGTGGGTAAAATACTCACATTATTATTAAGTGTAAAAATATTATGGTAGGGGCACCTGGGTGGCTCAGTGGGTTAAAGCCTCTGCCTTTGGCTCAGGTCATGATCCCAGGGTCCTGGAATCAAACCCCACATTGGGCTCTCTGCTAAGCAGGGAGCCTGCTTCCCTTCTTCTCTTTGCCTACTTGTGATCTCTCTGTCAAATAAATAAATAAAATCTTAAAAAAAAAAAAGTATTATGGTAAAGAAATGCTAGTTTCCAGACTATAATACAATATTTAATTCACATGGATACTTCCCTGTTTATCCCAGGAGAGCTACTGAGCTTTGTAGATTAAGAAGGAAATTCCTAGGAGAGAGATTATCCTTGATAGTGCTGGGTGCAAATCCTCAACCATGGATCTGTCTTCTGAACAGGCTAGAAAATCTCACTGAGCATTCAGCCTATTGTCTTGGAATTTTTAGTGGTCTGCATACTGAAATGAATCCAAATATCTATATTGTCTCAAACTTAACAATCTCTTTAAAATGAAAAAAAAAAACTGTAAAAATAAAGGTCCTGTAATATCACAGGGTAACAAAAACAAAAACCAATGTCATTCACATCTTTGAAATTTTAAAAAATTCCTTAAGGAAAGAAGGCAAGTGAAACTAATAGAAAAAAGGCAGAGGAAAAAACAGACCTAAAATATCAGATGTCCAATAAACTATCTCACTTCACTTGGTTCATCCTTCATCATTCTGCAAAGCAAATGAGAGTAGTGTCTACTGCCCCCATACTGCTGCCCTGAGAGCTATTTCCTGAAATCCCATGGATCATCTGTCCAGAGAGGGTTCACAGTATATATGGTGATGAAAGACAAGAGCAGTCTCTCAAATGACAGAAAAGCAAAAAGAACTGCCTGCCTATAGAACTGTTCCGTGAAGTATCAGTTCAGGTCTGGGAGAAGGGCCAGGTACCAAAGAAGGAGCACAGTTCTGGAGGCACCAAGAGCTCTCACACTAGTTGGGCAAATCACTTCCAAGCACCCACTGAACTCCATACCACCTCTCTCCACATGATAAGCAAAGACAGGCCCCATGAAAAGATAAATAGGACAAAAAAGCTGAGACACAAAGAGGTTAGATCCAGAAGTTTTGAGGCCCATCAATGATGAGTTTCAGAATGAAAATATAGAAAGAACAGAAAGGAAGGAATAATAAAAAATAAAGTCAAAACCTATATAGGAATAAAAATCCAAGTCTTATGATTGAATATAGCATTAGTGCAAAAGAAACCCACACTGAGGTGAAGTTTTAAGAAGCCAAATAGAATAGAAAAAGTCTGCAGTTTCCCTAGAGAAAGAACAAAAATTTATCTATTGGCATGGAAAAATCAAACTGGCATCAAAACTTTTATCAGTAACACTAGTCTTCAGAGAGTTATTAATCACATTTTCAATGTTCTGAGAAAAATAACTTAAAACTAGTATTTGAATATAATAACAAAATGAAGATATACATAAGGATGGATAAGACTAAGAATACTTATAGACATTTTATGATAGAAATACTAAATGGCACTCCTGTAAAGCATAAATAACAACAAAACTTCAGAGCGGAAAACATGAGGATTTAAATTTTTTTTATTTTTTTAAGTATTTTTTTTTAATTTTTTATAAACATATAATGTATTTTTATCCCTAGGGGTACAGGTCTGTGAATCACCAGGTTTACACACTTCACAGCACTCACCATGCATATACATTCCCCAATGTCCATAACCCCATCCCCCTCTCCCAACTCCTCTCTCCCCAGCAACCCTCAGTTTGTTTTGTGAGATTAAGAGTCACTTATGTTTTGTCTCCCTCCCAATCCCATCTTGTTTCATTTATTCTTCTCCTACCCGCTTAACCACCCCCCATGTTGCATCTCCACTTCCTCATATCAGGGAGATTATATGATAGTTGTCTTTCTCTGATTGACTTATTTCGATAAGCATGATACCCTCTAGTTCCATCCACGTCGTCGCAAATGGCAAGATTTCATTTCTTTTGATGGCTGCAGAGTATTCCATTGTGTATATATACCACATCTTCTTTACCCATTCATCTGTTGATGGACATCTATGTTCAAAGAACTATGGTTCTTTCCATAGTTTGGCTATTGTAGACACTGCTGCTATAAACATTCGGGTGCACATGCCCCTTCAGATCACTATGTTTCTATCTTTAGGGTAAATACCCAGTAGTGCAATTGCTAGGTCATAGGGTAGTTCTATTTTCAACATTTTGAGGAACCTCCATGCTGTTTTCCAGAGCGGTTGCACCAGCTTGCATTCCCACCAACAGTATAGGGGAGTTCCCTTTTCTCTGCATCCTCGCCAGCATCTGTCATTTCCTGACTTGTTAATTTTAGCCATTCTGACTGGTGTGAGGTGATATCTCATTGTGGTTTTGATTTGTATTTCCCTGATGCCAAGTGATTTGGAGCACTTTTTCATGTATCTGTTGGCCATCTGGATGTCTTTGCAGAAATGTCTGCTCATGCCCTCTGCCCATTTCTTGATTGGATTATTTGTTCTTTGGGTGTTGAGTTTGCTAAGTTCTTTATAGATTTTGGACACTAGCCCTTTATCTGATATGTCATTTGCAAATATCTTCTCCCATTCTGTCAGTTGTCTTTTGGTTTTGTAAACTGTTTCCTTTGCTGTGCAAAAGCTTTTTGATGAAATCCCAATAGTTCTTTTTTGCCCTTGTTTCTGTTGCCTTGGGCGATGTTCCTAGGAAGATGTTGCTGCGGCTGAGGTCGAAGAGGTTGCTGCCTGTGTTCTCCTCAAGGATTTTGATGGATTCCTTTCCTTTCTCACATTGAGGTCCTTCATCCATTTTGAGTCTATTTTCATGTGTGGTGTAAGGAAATGATCCAATTTCATTTTTCTGCATGTAGCTGACCAATTTTTCCAACACCATTTATTGAAGAGGCTGTCTTTTTTCCATTGGACATTCTTTCCTGCTTTGTCAAAGATTAGTTGACTATAGAGTTGAGGGTCTATTTCTGGGCTCTCTACTCTGTTCCATTGATCTATGTCTGTTTTTGTGCCAGTACCATGCTGTCTTGATGATGACAGCTTTGTAATAGAGCTTGAAGTCCGAAATTGTGATGCGACCAACGTTGGCATTCTTTTTCAATATTCCTTTGGCTATGCGAGGTCTTTTCTGGTTCCATATACCTGCAAGCTCTGCGACACTCAGAAACCCCCGATCCTTCTGTGACCCTGCGGGACCTAAGGCCATGCTGACCCCGTGTGGGCTTCACCCCAGTTTAGCCTCTGGAGCAATGTCCCTCAGCGGAACAGACTTTTAAAAGTCCTGATTTTGTGTTCCGTTGCTCCGCTGCTTTCCAGGAGCCGGCCCTTCCCCCCTGCTGTCTATCTTCCCGTCACTTTAGATTCACTTCTCCGCCAGTCTTACTTTTCAGAAAGTGGTTGATTTTCTATTTCTAGAATTGCTGTTCTTCCTTTCTTCAATCTCCTGTTGGATTTGTAGGTGTTTGCAATGTTTCGATAAGCACTCTAGCTGATCTCCCGCTACCTGATGTAGTTTCAGCCTGCTACTTCTCCACCATCTTGACTCTCCCCCCCTTAAAAAATTTTTTTGTCTTCAGACAATAAAAGTGAAAGGGGGTAGGAACTGCTAGCTAAGCCTAAAACTTACTATTGCATGATATATGAGAAAAAATTCAAAATATGGAATAAAATCACAAATGATTTTAGTATAGGAGCTGGTAATGATGGAAGGGATAGGACTACTTAAAAATCATCACTGTTCTAGTTCCATCTCAGTTTAAATAAATCATCATTCAAATTTCTATGATCCAGTGAATTTAAAACTCACCATCCTGAGCCATTGTTCATATGCTTCATGAAAGTACATAAAGGTCAGTGAGATGGTAACTTCAGAGCCCACACCATCATTTAAAGCATGAAATGGGATACATCCTCCCAAATTCTTGACTGGAATTGCAAGAGACATGTTTAATAGTCCCACACTTATTGCAAGCTAGGATGGAACAAATGGAGATGAGATGACTTTTCTTGGTAAGCTACAGGCAACAAAGAAACTTACATTTAAATTAGAAGTAACTAAGACTAGAGAGAAGGCTCTCCTTGTACATTCTCTCAGAGATTGCCTTTATTTTTGTTTTAAAAACATAATAATGGAATATGTATGAAGAAGAGAGACAGCCCACCTTCATTATTAACTCATTCACCTTTATCATCAGAGATTTAATGGTATATAGGACCACTGTGTAGAGGACAAGCTGTTAAAAAAAATCATTACAACATATTCTATAATAACCTTTTAACTTGAACTTTTTCATACCTATGGGGTTTTTGTTCTATTTTTTTAAATATACATATAGCTATAAGCTTCAAGGTAATCCTCTTTCCCTAATCAATACTATTTCTATATATAAACCAGCTTTAATCTCCCTTTATCTCTGGAAAGTTGAGTCCTTTAACAAAGATAACAAGATACATCCTGGAAGAATCAAACAAGCTTCCTTACCCACATTGAGGATTTATAACCACCCTCCCATCTTTTTCTACTGTCAGTGTTTTTGTGTATTAATTTTTGTTCTGGTATACAGAATACCAGATTACAAATACCTTGTTATTTACTTCTGTTGGTCTTTTGGTTTGTCTGTTTTTATTTGTATACCTTATAAATCTTAACTTTGGACCCCATTCTGGCTGGGTCTTCTTTTTTTTTTTTTTTTTTTCTCTCCTCTCTCTTTCTCTATTTTTTTCTTCTTTCTTTCTTTTTGGTGGTGACATCCAATTGTTCTGAAACTTCCCAGGGTGCACCTTGCCTAGGGAGTGGCTGATATATTCAGCTATACATCCCTCAACCACCTCTCCCCAAAATGACTAGGAGGAGGAACACCAAACAGAGGAAAAATCAGACTGTGCCCTCTGTCACAGAACTATTGAATATGGACATAAATTGTATGTTGGAAAGGCAATTCAGGGTAACAATTATCCAAATAATGGCTGGGTTGGAGAAGACCATTAGTGGCAACATAGAAACTCTAAAGGCATAAGTGAGGGCTGATCTGGCAGCAGTAAAAAATGCTGTCAGATCCAATGAGATCCAATTTAACCTAAATACACTAATAGCTAGGGTAACCAAGGCAGAAGATAAAACTAGTGATCCAGAGGACAAACTGATAGAGAAAAAGGATCAGGAGGAGGCCTGGAACAAACAGCTTAGAAGCCATAAAACAGAATTAGAGAAACAAATAATGCCATGAAACATTCCAACGTCATAATTATTGGGATCCCTGAGGGGGAGGAGAAAGAAAGAAGACTAGAAGACATACATGAACAAATTCTCCATAAAAATTTTCCCAATCTGGGGAATGGAACCACGGTTTGTGTCCTAGAGGTAGAAAAACCACACCCCAAGATCAACAAATCTAGAAAGCCCTCCAGACACTTCATTGTGAAACTGATGAATCATAATTTTAGACAAGAGCTCTTGAGAGCAGCTAGGGAGAAGAGATTCCTTATGTACAGAGGAAGGTGCATAAGACTAACATCAGGCCTGTCCACAGAAACCTGGCAAGCCAGAAAGGGCTGGAAAGACATATTCAGGGCACTAAATGAGAAGAACATGCAGTCAAGAATACTTTATCCAGCAAGGCTGACATTCATAATGGATGGAGAGATAAAGAACTTCCAAGACTGACAAGGTTTAAAAGAGTATGTGACCATGAAGCCAGCACTACAAGAAATATTAAGGGGGGTTCTACAAAAGAAGAAAGAACCCAAGAGTGTCACAGAACAGAAATTTACAGAGATAATCTATAGAAACAAAGACTTCACAGGCAACATGATGTCAATAAAAACAGATCTTTCAATAATCACTCTCAACATGAATGGCCTAAACACTCCCATAAAATGGCACAGGGTTGCAGATTGGATAAAATGACAGGACCCATCCATATGTTGTCTACAAGAGACCCATTTGGGACCTAAGGATACAATCAGACTGAAAGTGAAGGGATGGAAAAGTATCTTTCATGTCAATGGGCCTCAAAAGAAAGCTGGGGTAGTGATTTTCATATCAGATAAATTAGATTTTAAACTAAAGACTGTAGTCAGAGATAAAGAAGGACACTACATCATTCTTAAAGAGTCTATCCACCAAGAAGATCTAACAATTGTAAATATTTATGCCCCCAACACGGAAGCAATTACATAAGACAACTGTTAATCAAGATAAAGAGTCATATTGATATGAATACAATAATGGTAGGGGATCACAACATGCCACTCTCAGTAACAGACAGATCATCCAAGCAGAAGATCAATAAAGAAAAAAGAGTACTGAATGACACATTGGACCAGATGGAACTCATAGATATAAACAGAATAGTCCACCCTAAAACAACAGAATACTCATTCTTCTTGAGTGCACATGGAACTTTCTCCAGAATAGACCACAAACAAGGTCACAAATCAGGGCTCAACTGATACCAAAAGACTAAGACTATTCCCTGCATATTCTCAGACCACAATGCTTTGAAACTGGAACTCAACCACAGCAAAAAGTTTGGAAGGAATTCAAACACTTGGAAGCTAAAGTCCACCCTGCTTAAAAATGTTTGGATCAAAAGGAAATCAAAGAACTTAAACAATTCATGGAAACCAATGAGAATGAAGACATATCAGTACAAAACCTATAGAATATGGCAAAGGCGGTCCTAAGGGGGAAATACATAGCCATCCAAGCCTCACTCAAAAAAATTGAAAAATTTAGAATACACCACCTCTCTTTACATCTCAAAGAACAGGAGAATCACACAAATTAAGACAACTTCACACACAAGAAGGGAAATAATCGAGATTAGAGCAGAGATCAATGAGATAAAAACTAGAGATACAGTAGAACACATCAACAAAACTAGAAGCTCATTTTTTGAAAGAATCAGTAAGATTGATAAACCATTGGCCAAACTAATCCAAAGAGAATAGAGAGGACCCAAAATAATAAAATTATGAATGAAAAGAGAGAGATCATGACTAACACCAAGGAAATAGAAACAATCATCAGAAATTATTATCAACAGTTATATGCCAATAAGTTAAGCAACCTAGATGAAATGAGTGCATTCCTGGAAACCTATAAACTTCCAAAACTGAATCAGGAAGAAACTGACAACCTGAAGAGACTACTAACTAGTAACAAGGTTAAGGCAGTGATCAAAAACTTCTCAAAAAACAAGAGCCCAGGACCTGACAGATACTCTGGGGAATTCTACCAAACATTCAAAGAAGAAATAATGCCTATTCTCCCAAAGCAGTTTCAAAAAATAGAAACAGAAGGAAAACTTCCAGACTCTCTTTATGAAGCCAGCATTACCCTGACCCACAAATAAGGCAAAGACCCCATCAAAAAGGAGAATTTCAGACCAATATCCCTGATGAATATGGATGCTGAGATTTTCAACAAGATACTAGCTATTAGGATCTAATAGCTCATTAAAAAGATTATCCACCATGACAGGTGGGATTTACCCATGGGATACAAGGGTGGTTCAACATTGGCAAATCAATCAATATGATAGAGCTAATCAATAAGAGGAGAGAGAAGAACCACATGGTCCTCTCAATTGATGGAGAAAAAGCATTTGACAAGATACGCCACCCGTTCCTAAATAAAATGATTCAAAGTATAGGGATAGAGGGAACATTCCTCACTTTCATAAAAATCTATCTATGAAAAACCCACAGCAAATATCATCCTCAATGGGGGAAAGCTGACAGACTTCCCTTTGAGATCAGGAACATGACAAGGATGCCCACTCTCACCACTCTTGTTCAACGTAGTACTGGAAGTCCTAGCAATAGCACAACAAAAAGAAATAAAAGACAAAAAAGAAAGAAATAAAAGGTATTCATATTGACAATGAAAAAGTCAAACTCTCTTTCCAGATGACACGATACTTTATACAGAAAACCCAAACGACTCTAGCCCCAAATAACTAGAACTCGGACAGCAATTCAGTAATGTGGCAAGATACAAAATCAATGTATCTTACAGAGATCAGTTGTTTTCTTATACACTAACAGTGAAAATATAAAAAGGGAAATGAGAAAATCGATTCAATTTACTGCAGCACCAAGAACCATAAGATACCTGAGAATAAACCTATCCAAAGAGGTAAAGGATCTGTACTTGAGGAACTACAGAACACTCATGAAGGAAATTGAAGAAGACACAAAAAGATGAAAGACCATTCCGTGCTCATGGATCAGAAGAATAAACATTGTTAAAATGTCTATACTGCCTAGAGCAATTTATACGTTCAATGCCATCCCAATCAAAATTCCACTGGCATTGTTCAAAGTGCTGAAACAAACAATCCTAAAATTTGTATGGAACCAGAAGAGACCCTGAATTGCTAAGGAAGTGTTGAAAAAGAACAACAAAACTGGAGCCATCACATTGCCTGATTTCAAGCTTTTACTACAAAGCTGTGATCACCAAGACGACAGAGTACTGGCACATAAACAGACACATAGACCAGTGGAACAGAGTAGATATGGACCCACAACTCTATGGTCAAATAATCTTCAACAAAGCAGAAAAAAATATACAGTGGAAAAAAGACAGACTTTTCAATACATGGTGCTGGGAAAATTGGACAGCTACATGTAGAAGAATAAAAGTTGACCATTCTCTTACACCATACACAAAGATAAACTCGAAATGGATAAAAGGCCTCAATGTGAGGAAGGAATCTATCAAAATCCTAGAGAAAACACAGGCAGTAACATCTTTAACATTGCCCATAGCAACTTCTTTCAAGATATGTCTCCAAAGGCAAAGGAAACAAAAAAGGAAAATAAACTTTGGGGACTTTGTCAAGATCAAAATCTTCTGCACAGTAAAGGAAATAGTCAACAAAACAAAGAGGCAACCCAAGGAATAGGAAAAGATATTCACAAATGACACTACAAAGGGCTGATATCCAAGATCTATAAAGAACTCCTCAAACTCAACACACACAAAACAGATAATAATGTCAAAAAATGGGCAGAAGACATAAACAGACACTTCTCCAAAGAAGATATACAAATGGCTAACAGACACATGAAAAAGTGTTCATCATCATTAGCAATCAGGGAAATTCGAATCAAAACCACATTGAGATACCACCTTATACCAGTTAGAATGGCCAAAATTCGCAGGACAGTAAACAACATGTGTTGGAGAGGATGTGGAGAAAGGGGAACCCTCTTACACTGTGGGTGGGAATGCAAGTTGGTACAGCCACTTTGGAAAACAGTGTGGAGATTCCTTAAGAAATTAAAAATAGAGCTTCCCTATGACCCTGCAATTGCACTGCTGGGTATTTACCCCAAAGATACAGATGTAGTGACAAGAAGGGCCACCTGTATCCCAATGTTCATAGCAGAAATGGCCACAGTTGCCAAACTGTGGAAAGAACCAAGATGCCCTTAATGGACGAATGAATAAAGAAGATATAGCCCTTGTATACAATGCAGTATTATGCCTCCATCAAAAAGGATGAATACCCAACTTTTATATCAACGTGGACGTGACTGGAAGAGATTATGCTGACTGAAATAAGTCAAGCAGAGAGTGTCAATTATCATATGGTTTCGTTTACTTGTGGAGCATAAGGAATAACACAGAGGACACTGGGAGATGGAGAGGAGAAGTGAGTTGGGTGAAATCAGAGGTGGAGACAAACCCTGAGAGACTGTGGACTCTGAGAAACAAACTGAGGGTTTTGGAGGGAAGAGGGTGGTGGTTGGGTGAGACTGGTGGTGGGTATTATGGAGGGCACATATTGCATGGAGCACTGGGTATGCTGCATTAACAATAAATGCTGGAACACTGAAAAGAAATAAAATGAAATGAAAAATAAATAAATATAGATATTCTATCTCAAAAAAAATCATTACATTTATTTATCTTTACTAGCCTTTGCATTAACCAGAAGATTTGGATTTTTAAAATTAATCCAGTTGCAGCAGTAAAATCAATAAAAACCATAACTTTCTGGAAATAAGAGGAGTCCAACAATGAGTTCTTAATAATATCAAATGCTTCTCCCAAAGGTCTTTGAGAAATAAATACCAAGAGAGGACAAAATTATTCTTTAAAGAATCAGAAATTATTAGAAAAGAGTTTTCTCATGAGGAAAGAATTATTCAGGCATCCATAAGGAGCTAAGTTCAAAGGTGTCTGGGATCCAAAGCTGAGGATGGCAGGTACCTTCCCACTTTAACTCCCATTCTTATAAAATATTTCCTTGGCATGGGTCATATCCCCATTTTACCCACCTGCAAAACAGTGTAGCCAATCCTGTGTAGCCAGATGAGATCGTCAACTATTTCATCTCTGTATTCTTCCCATTTCCTCTGTTAGACAGAATAGAGTTCTCTTCCTTTTAACCCCTGCATCCCTCTCCATCCTCACCCCTATTCTGAAGAGGTTTTATATCACCTGGTGAGCACAAGTTATGCTATGAGATATCATCTCTTCAGTAAGACAGACACTTCCTTTTTTATGACCTTATTATGCTTTTACTATATACTGAAGAATAAGAACAATTGGGAGAAATTCAACTTGCTGATGTAGATTCAAGACACAGCATGAAATTCAATTTGTCAGGTTAAGCATAAGTGTAAGATAAAGTAGTACTCATGGAAAGGAACAGAAAAAGAAAAAAAAAAATCCAAGGGAGAAATGATATCATTTCCTGGCAGCACCAACTTCTGGATGCCAGAAATACTCCTCACTCTCTGTGGAAAATATTTGGTTCTTTTTGGTGATGAACTGTGCCCTATTCTTTTCCCAGATTTTAATCAGAATGCTAGACTGCATGAGTATGGTTCATACTGATCAAAAAATTCTCACACTTTCCAGATATTTTACCATTGAAATGTAATTATGAGCTAAATTGGTACAATAGCATTTTCCCTATAAACATTTTATAATCTTTATCCACTTCTTCCTTTTCATTTCTATTTCTTCAAGACTCAGAACAAATGGTTTTCTATACTATAGAGAATCCATGGGAAATCTCTGGGAGGTAGTCCAAGATGGCAACACAGTAAAACTCACCCATCTATGGATACATCAAATACATATAGCTACGTGTGGAATAAATCCCACTGAAAAAGAACTGAAATCTAGCCGAATAGCTCCTCTACATATAGGGATAAAAGAGTCACATTGAGCTGGACAGGAGAGGCAGAAACCAGGTCTCACCAAAAACCCCACTCTTAGTGCAGCACCCCACAATTGAGAGGGATCTGAAAGCTCCAGAGCCTCATGCTAAGGAGTGCAGGTTTGTACCTCACATCAGGCAGTTCAACCTTGGTACCTGCACTGGAGAGACAAGGTCTAAAAAATGTCTAGCTTTGGAAATGAATAGGGCTTTATATCCATGGGATCCAAGGGACTGTGGAGATGTGAGATATTCTTTAAGAGGCTCATGCTCAGGTGCACTCATCTCAGGACCCAGTGCAAAGGCAGCAATTTGAGAGATGTCTGGAATATATATGAAGTAGATTCATTTAAAGCCTCTTGCAGAGGGACAAGGACCAGATGGGACTTTTTGGGGGGACAGTGACACTGGAAATAGCCATTTACACACTCTCTCTCTACTTTGCTAGCACAGGCAAGCACATGTAGACATAGCCTTGATAAAGATGCAGGCATGTCCCAACCTCAGTGCTCTTCCCTAGCCTAGCTAAAGCTGCAGATGTGCCCCACCCCAATTGCTCTTTCACTAAAGCCAAGGACATACCCTGCCCTCAGCTCACTGCGGTAGTCTCACTAAAGCAGTAGTGAAACACAGAACACACAGATAACAGCCCTTGATCACCTGGCCCTGGTAGCTAGAGATGTGGGACTTTTAACAACTGAAAGAGAGTTCTCAACTGGCTATCACAACCAGAATACTGTGAAGACAGTAAACTAGAATACACCCCTCAGCCTGCTTATGAAAAAAATGCCCATCTACTTGTCCTGGAGCTCCAACCTGAAGAACAGGCTTTGCCTGGGTTTGCCATACTCTGTAGAAACTACAGAGGCATTCTCAGGGAACACAGTAGGGAGACATCATCTTTGAGATCACCCCTGGCCTCATTACAGCTCACTGGTACCTCTCAAAATGGAGCTTATAAATTTATTCCTAAGTAATTATTTTTGCAACTATCACCCAGCGGACACCTCCAGATTCCTGGTCTGAGGGTCGGCAGGTTTATAAGTGTGTTTCCATAGGACTGTATACATTTGCATACTTTAAAAGCTGCTGTCTGAAGATCTGGCTCCCAATCATCCTGAAACAAGGTTTTGACTTAGACCACTCCCTTTGAAACATGGCACGTCTTGGCAAACCCTTAACAACTAGGATCAATCAAGAATAAATTAGGTTACTCAGACAATCAGGAAGGTTTGAGAGAAAACAAAGACCTAATGCAAGACTTAACATAAAGTTCATCTCCTATGCAAGGCCACTCTTTCAGGAATGGGAGGAAAAGCTGTTTTTCCTAACACAGAGAAACAAACACAGAAAGTCAAACAAAATGAGGAGACAGAGGAATGTATTCCAAATGAAAGGACAAGATGACACCTCAGAAAAAGATCAAATGAAACAAAGATAAGCAATCTACTCAATTGAGTTAAAGTAATAATCATAAAGATGGTCACTGAACTCAGAAGAATAGATAAACAAAGTGAAGACTTCAATAAAGAGATAAAAAATAAATCAAAGTACTGAACACAAGTCACACAGCAGAAAAATACAACAACTGAAATGAAAACTACACTACAGGGGCTCAACAGCAGACTAGATGAAGCAGAAGAAAAGGCCAGTGACCTGGAAGACAGGACAGTGTAAGAGCAGCAACAGAGCAACAAAAAGAAAAAAGACTTTAAAGAAATAAAGATAGCTTAAAGGACCACAACAAGACAACATCATGTGGAATGACACTAGCATCACAGGGGTCCCAGAAGGAGAAGAGAGAAAGAAAAATACAAAAAACTTATTTGAAGAAATAATGGCTGAAAACTTCACTAAGCCGGGGAAGGAAATAAACATCAAGGTCCAGGAAGCAAAGAGAGTTCCAAATGTGATGAACTCAAAGAGATCCACACCAAAACATATTATAATTAAAATGCAGAAAGTCAAAGACAAAGGGAGAATCCTTAAAAAAAAAAAAATCTGTTATGTACAAGGGAATCTCCATAAGACTATGAGCTGAGTTTTCAGCAGAAACTTTGAGGCCAGAAGAGAACAGCATGATTTTCAAAGTGCTAAAAGGAAAAAAAAACCTTGCAACTAAGAATACGATGCTCAGCAAGGTTGTCATTCAGAAAAGAGAGAGAGAGAAAAAAGTTTTTCAGACAACCCAAAGCTAAGATTTCACCATCACTAAACGGCCTTATAAGAAATATTAGAGACTTTTTTAAACTGAAAAGAAAAGGCAAGAAAATAAATGAGGAGAATAAAAAAATCTCAGTAGTAAAGGCAAATATAGAAAAGGTAGTGGATTAACCACTTATAAAGCTACTAGGAGGATAAAAGACAAAAGCAGTAAAATTAGCTATAATTACAGTCACTATTTTAAGGATACAGAAAACAAAAACGATATAAAATGTGACTAAAAAAAACCAAAATATGTGGGGTAGGTGTAGTTTTTAGAATGTGCTCACATTTAAGTTATCAACTTAAACTGTTATATGCATAGGCTTCTGCTTCATCTAGTCTGCTGTTGAACCCCGTAGTATACTTTTCATTTCTGTTGCTGTATTCTTCTGCTGCGTGACTTCTGTTCAGTACTTTGATATATTTTTTATCTCCTTATTGAAGTCTTCACTTTGTTTATCTATTCTTCTGAGTTCAGTGACCATGCATATAACAGTGCATGGTTCATATGTGAACCACATGGTAATCACAGTGCAAAAGTCTATAATACATACAAAAAAGATAATGGAAAAAAAGCTAAACATAACACTAAAGAAAGGCATCAAACCATGAGGAAAGAAAGCAAGAGAAGAAAGCTATGGAGAGGAACTAAAAACAAAGCCAGAAAAACAATAAAAATGGCAAGTATATGCCTATCAATAATTACTTTAAATGCAAATGGACTAAATTCTTCAGTAAAGACAGGGAGTGGCTGAACAGATTTAAAACCAACAAAAAAGACAATCCTCAGTTATATGTTTCCTACAAGAGGCTCACTTTGGACTAATGACACAGACAGCCTGAAAGTGAAAGTGCAAAAAGTGAAGTCCATAAAGATATTTCATACAAGGGGTGCCTGGGTGGCTCAGTCAGCTGGCCATCTGCCTTAGGCTAAGGTCATGATCTCAGGGTCCCAGGATAAGCCCTACATTGGGCTCCCTGCTCAGCAGGGAGTCGTCTTCTCCATCTCCCTCTGCCCCAACCCCTGCTCATGTTCCGTCTCTCTCACTCACTCACTCTCTCTCTCTCTCAAATAAATAAAATCTTTTAAAAAAAGAAAAAGAAAAAGATATTCCATATAAATAGAAATGAAAAGAAAGCTGGTATAGCTATACTTATATGCAACAAACTATACTTTAAAACAAAGATTACAGTAAGAGACAAACAAGGCTATTACACAAATGTAAAATGGGCCAATCCAGCAAGAGGATATAACACCTATAATATACACCTCGCATAGAGGCAACTAAATATATAAAAGACATATTAACAGACCTAAAAGGAAAAACTGACAGCAATACAATAATAATAGAAACTTTGATACCTCACTTACACCAATGGATAGATCATCCTGACAGAAAATCAATAAAGAAATAGCAGCCTTAAATGACACATTAGATCAGATGGACTTAATACATATATACATAGAACATCCCATTCAAAAGAAGCAGAAAATATATTCTTCTCAAGTGCATATGGAACATTTTCTGGGATACATCATATGTAAGGCCACAAAAGCATCTCAATAAATTTAAACAGACTGAGATCACATCAAGGAAGTTCTCTGAATAAAATGATATAAAACTAGAAATCAGGGGCACCTGGGTGGCTCAGTGGGTTAAGCCTCTGCCTTCAGCTCAGGTCATGATCCCAGGGTCCTGGGATCAAGCCCCACATTGGGCTCTCTGCTCAGTGGAGAACCTGCTTCCATCCCTCTCTCCTACTTGTGATCTATCTTTCAAATAAATAAATAAAATCTTTAAAAAAAAACAACTAGAAATCAATTACAAAGCAAACAAACAAACAAAAAACTGGAAAAATCACAAATACATAGAGATTAAACAACATGCTACTGAACAACCATTGCCATCAGTGAAGAAATCAAACAATATCTTGAGATAAATGAAAATGTCAATACAACAATACAAAATCTATCAGATGCAGGAAAAGCCATGCATAGCAATACAGGCCTACCTCAAGAAACAAAGACTAAAATAAATAATCTAACTTTATATCCAAAGTAATAAGAAAAAGAAGAACAAATAAAGCTCAAAGTTAGCAGAAGAAAGGACATAAGATCAAAGCAAGAAGAAACTAAATGAGGCCTAAAAAAAAACTAGAAAAGATCAATGAAACTTAAGATTTTGTTCTTTGAAAATGAACAAAACTGACAAAGTTTTACTTATGCTAACCAAGAAATAAAAGGCCAAATAAATAAAATGAGGAATGAAAGAAAAATTAAACTGATACCAACCACAGAAATAAAAAGAATCACAAAGAACTACTATGAACAATTGTATGTCAACAAAAAGGACAACATAGAAGATACAGACTCATTTCTAGAAACATACAGTCTTCTAATATTAAATTTTAAAGAAATAAAAAATTTGAATAGACTGATTACTAAGGAGGAGGTTGAATCACTAATCAAAAAGCTCTGAATAATAAAAATCCAGGACCAGATGGCTTCACTGGTGAACCTTACCAAACATTCAAAGATTTAATACCTATCCTTCTCAAACTATTCCAAAAATCTGAAGAAGAGATAATGCTTCCAAACTAATTTTATGAGGTCAGCATTATCCTAATGCCAAAACCATACAAAAACACTACACACAAAAAAAGAAAATTAGAGGCCAATATCCCTCATGAACATACATACAAAAACCTTTAACAAAATAGTAGCAAACCAAATTCAATAATACATTAAAATGCTCACACAACATGATTAAGGGAAACTCATTCAGGGATGCTAAGATGGTTCAACATTCACTTATCAATCAACATGGTACACCATAGTCACAAAATATAGGATAACAATAATATAATTGAACGAGGGAAAGGAGCCAAGATGGTGAAGAAGTAACAGGCTGAGACGACATTAGGAAGCAGGAGATCAGCTAGATAGCTTATCTAACCATTGTGAACACCTACAAATCCAACAGGAAATTGAAGAGAAGGAGAGCCTCAATTCTAGAAACAGAAAATCGATCACTTTCTGAAAGGTAGAAGTGAATCCAAAGTGACGGGAAGATAGACCGCGGGGGGAGGGGCCGGCTCCCAGCAAGCGGCAGAGCAACAGAGCACAAAATCAGGACTTTTAAAAGTCTGTTCCACTCCAGAGGCTAAACCGGGGTGAAGCCCACGCGGGGTCGCGTGGCCACAGGTCCCGCAGGGTCACAGAAGGATCAAAGGTGTCTGAGTATCACAGAGCTTGCAGGTATTAGAATGGGGAAGCCAGCTACAGAGACAGAGCCGAGGAGAGAGCTCTCAGCTAGGGGTTACCTTGAACTGGTCGCAGGCTCGGTGAGCTAGGAGCCCAGTCAGAGGCCAGGGAGACGGGAGTTATTGGGCACTATTCTCTGAGGGCGCACTGAGGAGTGGGGCCCTGAGATCTCAGTTCCTCCAGGCTGGAGACTGGGAGGCCACCATTTTCATTCCCGTCCTCCAGAACTCTACGGAAAGCGCTCAGGGAACAAAAGCTCCTAAAAGCAAACCCGAGCGAATTACTCAGCCCAGCCCTTGGTAAGGGCGGTACAATTCCACCTGGGGCAAAGACACTTGAGAATCACTACAACAGGCCCCTCCCCCAGAAGATCAACAAGAAATCCAGCCAGGACCAAGTTCCCCTACCAAGGAGTGCAGTTTTAATACCAAGGAGAGCAGCGGAATTCCAGAGGAAGAGAAAGCAAAGCACGGAACTCATGGCTTTATCGCCATGATTCTTTAGTCTTGCAGTTATTTAATTTTTTTTTCTTTTTCAATTTTATTTCTCTTCTTCTAATTTCTTTAACTTATACTCTTTTCTTTTTTAACTTTTTTAACTAGTTTATCTAATATATATATTTTTTTCTTTATTCATTTTCTTTTATTGTTTTTTTTTCTTTTCTTTTCTTTTCTTTTTCTTTCTGAACCTCTTTTTATCCCCTTGCTCCCCACCCCCCAAGATTTGGGATCTCATCTGATTTGGTTAAAGCATATTACCTGGGGTCTTTTCCATGCTTTTAGTATTTTACTTGCTCCTTCATATACTCATCTGGACAAAATGACAAGGCAGAAAAACTCACCACAGAAAAAAGAACAAGAACGAGTACCGAAGGCTGGGGACCTAATCAATACAGACATTGCTAATATAACAGATCTAGAGTTCAGTATGATAATTCTCAAGGTTCTAGCCGAGCTCGAAAAAGGCATAGAAGATATTAGAGAAATCCTCTCCGGAGAGATAAAAGCCATTTCTGGAGAAATAAAAGAACTAAAATCTAACCAAGTTGAAATCAAAAAAGCTATTAATGAGGTGCAATAAAAAATGGAAGCTCTTACTGCTAGGATAAATGAGGCAGAAGAAAGAATTAATGACATAGAAGACCAAATGACAGAGAATAAAGAAGCTGAGCAAAAGAGAGACAAACAAATACTGGACCAGGAGGAGAGAATTCGAGAGATAAGTGACACCATAAGACGAAACAACATTAGAATAATTGCGATTCTAGAAGAAGAAGAAAGAGAGAGGGAAGTAGAAGGTATATTGGAGAGAATTATTGTAGAGAATTTCCGTAATATGGCAAAGGGAACAAACATCAAAATCCAGGAGATGCTAAGAACGCACCTCAAAATCAGTAAAAATAGGTCCACACCTCGTCACCTGATAGTAAAATTGACAAGGCTTAGCGACAAAGAGGAAATCCTGAAAGCAGCTTGGGAAAAGAAGTCTGTAATATACAAGGGTAAAAACATTAGATTGGCAACAGACCTATCCACAGAGACCTGGCAGGCCAGAAAGAACTGGCATGATATATTCAGAGCACTAAATGAGAAAAACATGCAGCCAAGCATACTATATCCAGCTAGGCTATCATTGAAAATAGAAGGAGAGATAAAAAGATTCCAGGACAAACAAAAACTGAAAGAATTTGCAAACACCAAACCAACTCTACAGGAAATATTGAAAGAGATCCTCTAAGCGAAGAGAGACCCTAAAAGTAGTAGATCAGAAAGAAACAGAGACAACATACAGTAATAGTCACCTTATAGGCAATACAATGGCACTAAATTCATATCTCTCAATAGATACACTGGATGTTAATGGGCTAAATGCCCCAATCAAAAGACACAGGGTATCAGAATGGATAAAAAAACAAAACCCATCAATATGCTATCTAAAGAAACTCATTTTAGACCCAAAGACATCTACAGATTTAAAGTGAGGGGATGGAAAATAATGTACCATGCCAATGGACATCAGAAGAAAGCTGGGGTGGCAATCCTTATATCAGATCAATTAGTTTTTAAGCCAAAGACTATAATAAGAGATGAGGAAGGACACTATATCATACTCAAAGGGTTTGTCCAACAAGAAGACATAACAATTTTAAATATCTATGCCCCTAACATGGGAGCAGCCAGTTATATAAATGAATTAATAACAAAATCAAAGAAATACATTGACAATAATACAATAATAGTAGGGGACTTTAATACTCCCCTCACTGAAATGGGCAGATCATCCAAACAGAAGATCAACAAGGAAATAAAGGCCTTAAATGACACCTGTACCAGATGGACATCACATATATATTCAGAACATTCCATCCCAAAGCAACAGAATATATATTCTTCTCTAGTGCACATGGAACATTTTCCAGGATAGATCACATCCTGGGATAAATCAGGTCTCAACCAGTATCAAAGGATTGGGACCATTCCCTGCATATTTTCAGACCACAATGCTCTGAAGCTAAAACTCAATCACAAGAGGAAATTTGGAAAGAACCCAAATACATGGAGACTAAACAGCATCAATCTAAAAAATGAATGGGTCAACCAGGAAATTAAAGAAGAATTGAAAAAATTCATGGAAACAAATGATAATGAAAACACAACAGTTCAAAATCTGTGGGACACAACAAAGGCAGTCCTGAGAGGAAAATATATAGTGGTACAAGCCTTTCTCAAGAAACAAGAAAGGTCTCAAATACACAACCTAACCCTACACTTAAAGGAGCTAGAGAAAGAACAACAAAGAAAGCCTAAACCCAGCAGGAGAAGAGAAATATAAATATCAGAGCAGAAATCAATGAAATAGAAACTAATAAAAACAATAGAACAAAGCAACGAAACTAGGAGCTGGTTCTTTCAAAGAATTAATAAGATTGACAAACCCCTGGCCGGACTTATCAAAAAGAAAAGAGAAATGACCCAAATAAATAAAATCATGAATGAAAGAGGAGAGATCACAACCAACACCAAAGAACTACAAACAATTATAAGAACATACTATGAGCAACTCTACAACAACAAATTTGACAATTTGGAAGAAATGGATACATTTCTAGAGACATATAAACTACCACAACTTAACCAGGAAGAAATAGAAAACCTGAACAGACCCATAACCAGTAAAGAGATTGAAACAGTCATCAAAAATCTCCAAACAAACAAAAGTCCATGGCCAGATGGCTTCCCAGGGGAATTCTACCAAACATTTAAAGAAGAATTACTTTCTATTCTCCTGAAACTGTTCCAAAAGGTAGAAATGCAAGGAAAACTTCCAAACTCATTTTATGAGGCCAGCATCACCTTGAACCCAAAACCAGACAAGGATCCCATCAAAAAAGAGAATTACAGACCAATATCATTGATGAAAACAAATGCGAAAATTCTCACCAAAATACTGGCCAATAGGATCCAACAGTACATTAAAAGGATTATTCACCAGACCAAGTGGGATTTATTCCAGGGCTGCAAAGTTGGTTCAAAATCTGCAAATCAATCGATGTGATACAATACATTAATAAAAGAAAGAACAAGAACCATATGATACTCTCATAGAAGCTGAAAAGCATTTGACAAAGTGCAGCATCCCTTCCTGATTAAAACTCTTCAAAGTGTAGGGATAGAAGGCACATACCTCAATATCACCAAAGCCATCTATGAAAAACCCACTGCAAATATCATTCTCAGTGGAGAAAAACTGAAAGCTTTTCTGCTAAGGTCAGGAACACAGCAAGGATGTCCGTTATCACCAGTGCTGTTCAACACAGTGCTAGAAGTCCCAGCCTCAGCAATCAGACAACGAAAGGAAATTAAAGGCATCCAAATCAGCAAAGAAGAAATCAAAGTATCACTCTTTGCAGATGATATGATACTATATGTGGAAAACCCAAAAGGGTCTACTTCAAAACTGCTAGAACTTGTACAGGAATTCAGTAAAGTGTCAGGATATAAAGTCAATGCACAGAAATCAGTTGTATTTCTTTACACCAACAACAAGACAGAAGAAAGAGAAAGTAAGGAGTCAGTCCCATTTATAATTGCACCCAAAACCATAAGATACCTAGCAATAAACCTAACCAAAAAGGCAAAGAATCCATACTCAAAAAACTATGAAGTACTCATGAAAGAAATTGAGGAAGACACAAAGAAATGGAAAAATGTTCCATGCTCATGGATTGGAAGAACAAATATTGTGAAAATGTCTATGCTACCTAAAGCAATCTACACATTCAATTTAATGCAATCCCTATCAAAATCCCATCCATGGGGCACCTGGGTGGCTCAGTGCGTTAAAGCCTCTGCCTTCGGCTCAGGTCATAATCACAGGGTCCTGGGCTCTCTGATCAGCAGGGAGCCTGCTTCTCCTTTGTCTCTGCCTGCTACTCTGCCTACTTGTGATATCTCTCTCTCTCTCTGGGTCAAATAAATAAATAAAATCTTTTAAAAAAAAATCCCATCCATTTTTTTTCAAAGAAATAGAACAAACAATCCTAAAATTCATGTGGAACCAGAAAAGACCTCGAATAGCCAAAGCAATATTGAAAAAGAAAGCCAAAGTTGGTGGCATCACAATTCCAGACTTCAAGCTCTAATACAAAGCTGTCATCATCAAGACAGCATGGTACTGGCACAAAAACAGACACATAGATCAATGGAACAGAATAGAGAGCCCAGAAATTAGACCCTAACCTCTATCGTCAACTAATTTTTGACAAAGTGGGAAGGACTGTCCAATGGAAAAAAGACAGCCTCTTCAATAAATGGTGCTGGGAAAATTGGACAGCCACATGCAGAAAAATAAAATTGGACTATTTCCTTACACTGTACACGAAAATAGACTCAAAATGGATAAAGGACCTCAATGTGAGAAAGGAATCCATCAAAATCCTTGAGGAGAACACAGGCAGCAACCTCTTTGACCTCAACCGCAACAACTTCTTCCAAGGAACATTGCCAAAGACAACAGAAGCAACGGCAAAAATGAACTATTGGGAATTCATCAAGATCAAAAGCTTTTGCACAGCAAAGGAAACAGTTAACAAAACCAAAAGATAACTGACAGAATGGGAGAAGATATTTGCAAACGACATATCAGATAAAGGGCTAGTATCCAAAATCTATAAAGAACTTAGCAAACTCAGCACCCAAAGAACCAATAATCCAATCAAGAAATGGGCAGAGGACATGAACAGACATTTCTGCAAAGAAGACATCCAGATGGCCAACAGACACATGAAAAAATGCTCCACATCACTCGGCATCAGGGAAATACAAATCAAAACCACAATGAGATACCACCTCACACCAGTCAGAATGGCTAAAATTAACAAGTCAAGAAATGACAGATGCTGGCAAGGATGTGGAGAGAGGGGAACCCTCCTACACTGATGGTGGGAATGCAAGCTGGTGCAACCACTCTGGAAAACCGTGTGGAGGTTCCTCAAAAAACTAAAAATAGAGCTACCCTATAACCCAGTGATTGCATTACTGGGTATATATCCTAAAGATACAAATGTGGTGCTCCAAAGGGGCACAGGCACCCGAATGTTTATAGCAGCAATGTCCACAATAGCCAAATTATGGAAAGAACCTAGATGTCCATCAACAGATGAATGGATA